>NC_092715.1:62858507-63206977 GCF_047496885.1 Scyliorhinus torazame
CGCCCCCACAACCCAAAGATGTGCAAGGTGGATTGATCACGCTAAATTGCCCCTTAATTGGAAAAAATGAATTGGGTACTCTAAAAATTTTTTTTTAAATGTATTAAGTTAAAACTAATTTATTATAAAATTTACCTGAAACTTTTGCTGCAGAAAAAGGTAAAGGTTAACCCCTCACAAATACCTACATAATCTTAACGATAGATCCGTTTATATTAAGATAAATCCACATAAAAATATAAAAGAAGGAACAGAAAACAATCTATATTTGTTATGATGCCTTTTATGAAATATATGATCAGTCGGAAGTTCTAATTTGTCGAATAAGACATTCGATCCTGTGGAGTGGAGGATGTTGTCTGTGGGGATAAAAAATCAATGCATTTTTGCAGATATGAGTGCATAGACTTAAATAATTCTTTAGCGAGAGAAATGTCTAAAGTGACTCCTTTACCAAAGTCGAATGGAAGCGTCGCATTTGCACCAAACTTCAATTACACTAATTGTTTGAAATTATTTTCTGCAATTTGTTTAGAATTACCTATATTTTATTCTCATTGCACGGAAGCATTACGCCAGCCTTGCAACAAATTAGCCGCACCGCAACCAAAATAATTGTTTTAAAAATAAAATTAATATTTCAAGGCATTTCAAATATGACGTCGATGCGTTCCTTTCCACTCCCAAGACAAATATTACATATCCTGTAGATACTTAAAATATAATTCGGTGACTGTGGTGTGGTAATTACTTGCTGCAGTTCATGTTTTGTTCAAAGTTTTCTGAATCGGAAGGCGCTACTTGTACATTTACCTTCAACAAGGTCCTGTACTTACATTCTAAATTTGCAACAATGCATCAATCACAGTATCAACCTAACCAATGGTGAGTGTCTAATAATATTAACGAGAATGCGAGATTTCTGACTATTCTAGAGGATTGACACTTGAGATCTTGAATATTCTAATTTATTACAAAATGCTAATTACACTTAAATGTAGACAAAGTTTATGTAAGTTGAACATTATATCGTGTTGACAGAACAAATACTGAAGTATTACATAAAAAATACAAAACTAAACGTTCATATTTCTAAGTCATGTGTCTTGCACCAAAATGTAGGATTGTGTAAATGCACGTTTTCTGAACCCAACGTTTCCCAAAATGATGCCCAACAATTGCTTTGGTGAATGGGCCTTTTAATAATTCCATTAGAAAGCACATTTTTTCTGTAAAGATACTGGAATGCTTTTAATTCAACAATGATTTCTACACTAAGCGTTGTTGTAAATTTGTACATGTATTAATTTTGGCATGCAGTGTAAGAAGTGGAAATTGAATTGCAAAGATTTTTATTGCCACACGTACAGTTTCTCATTTACAATATAGCATTCTGGAAATGATCTCCATGTACTTAATTAGGCATCAGAATGTAAACCGACTACTTCATTCAAAAATAACATCCCTATTCAGAACAGGATCATATATCCAAAAGTGAGTGCCTTTATTAGTGCAAAAGAGTTTTCCGATTGCATTTGAATTTATGCAAAGATGGCCTCTAAACTGGTCTTTCAGGGCCATAAGCCAAGTTATAATATACATCAAAATAGCTAATTGTTTTGTATATATTAATTATGAATGAATACGTTTATCACAACATTAAGTCATTTTAAAGCCTGGTAACGATTTGAGGACAGTTTGAACAATTCGTGGTGCCGGGAAGGCATCAGATAAAATAATCACAGTTACAACTATACGATGTCAAAAATGCCCAGAGAAATAAATATTGAAAACTTCCACTAAATTTTGGAAATATAGTCACACACACAAACACAACACGTGAATTTCAATGGCTTCTCCTGTTAAGGTCCCAGGATTTTTTCCCCTGTCTCTGCTGACAGATGCCCCTGGACCTTATGACACATCATTCTAAGTGAATAGAGATGAAGGCAGGGATATTAACTGACTCTATAAAGCATCCAGGACACAATAGTGTGATTGATGGAGGACAAAGTGGGAACAGCAGGACACGGGACCCTGGGAGAAGCACCGCTGTCATCCAGAGCCTGGAGCCTCCAATGTGAAGACTGCTTCATCATCATGGAGTTTGCAGTCTATTTGTAACAGTAATCAGATGAGACCCCCTCTCTGTCAGCCGTGTTTACTCACTGATTTTCTCAACAAGACAGCCATTGACACTGGATGGATGGGGCTAATCTGGCGCAGAACTCGCGGCTTTGGAGAGGTTACAGGTCCAAACAGAGCACTCACACATTCTCCCCAGCTAATCTACCGGCAAATATTTATTACGTCCAATTTATAACTAGCACTTAGATCAGTAATAAGCTTCGTTTTTAGACCGATTCGTAAAACCTAAAAATGTAAAGACCAAAGGGCCATATTTTATAACAAAGTTCAATTTCCCCAATCGTATTTAATATATGAGGATAAACATGATTTAAAAGCACTAGAACGGGAGCCGGAACGTGGCGACTAGGGGCTTTTCACAGTAACTTCATTGAAGCCTACTTGTGACAATAAGTGATTATTATTATTAGAAGTGAGACCGTTAGGTGGTACCTGCCTGTGATAATGTACTTACTGAATTTTATTAGGCTAATACATATTTCGGATTAAATATAATCATAAGTTTAAATATGCAGCATGATAACATCAATAAAATATTTTTCAGAATCACTTACTTTTTAACATTGAAATGTTCTGTTTATATGGTAGATTTTAACTTATTTCAATCAAATCTTTAGTATTATAAAGGTGACGTATTGTTCAAATTATATCAAATTCTTTATAACATTTTAATCGAGCATTTTAATGCAAAGTCTATATCTACATAGGAAACAGACATATATGCTAATACAAAAAAAATCTGTGTACGCTGCTTAACAGAATGGAAGGATGATAAGGTACAGACACTATTGGCCATTTTGATGTTAAAACAGATGTAAAAGAAGCAGATACACTTTGCAAAAGTTTTTTTTGTCATATGCGTGGTCTGTGTGTTTGGGGGGGGAGGGGCAACAACTGTCATTTATTTCTAACTTTAACCATTTTGGCGGTCACATCTGGGGGCGTTAAGGGGGGAGAGGGATAATGTTAGCTGCTGTTTGGCAGCGGGAGCCCAGATCTTGTGATGAGTCTTCAAGTTCATTCCGAGCCCCTAGGAGTTAGCAGTTTCACTTGGTCCCCTTCCTACATCCGTTCCCCTCTCCGCCAGGCTTGCTAATTACCAACTTCTCTTCACACACACATTCTCACTAATTTCAAATTTGTAATTCTGCGGGTAGCTGAGGCAGGACTCAAGCAAGATAGCAAATTTTCCTAGATACAACATGAATATAATTTGTCATGTCCATCAACTCATCTGGAAGCGTTGTTCTGAAAATTAGCTTTTGTGCTTTATAATCAGACACCCACAAATCTGGCTATTTGTTTATTATGTGTTCCGCATAAAGAGGAGGTTCCACATGTAATTTCTTGCCAGTGTATCGTATATCTCGCCGTATAATTAAATCAAAATTAAACTTTTAAGAAACGATACTAAAATTATACTGTATTTCCGTATGCCCAACCGTTCTCACATGACTACCTAATATTAACAATAAGAATGTATAAGTAAAATATTTGCAGGCAGGCAATGAAATGCAATATACGCACGTATATCAACCATGCATAGTGAGAGGTGGTTAGAAAGTGTACCTAAAGTCTTTCAAAACCAGTCGAAAATGGAATACTTTAGCACTTCATTATTAATACTGAAATTCCGCACATATAATAGTTTATTCACTTGATATGTATACATCTCCCGTATTTTATACGAAACCATAAATCTCGGGAATAAATGTAGCCATGAACTTAAGTGAGACTCTTGCAATCAAATATTTTAACTAAATTAAGTATTTTAATTATTAATTATTTTAGATGAAACACGCTGTAAATTACACAAACAGGAAAATGTATTTATTTGCAAATTAATCTATTAATTGGTTTGGTGCTCCATGACCTTACTACCGATAGTGTGATTTGCAGGATAGGATAGTAAAAGTTTCATTCTGACAATTAACAAGCACATGCTTAAAACAGATTAATTGATTTTTTTTAGTGCACATTTATACGACTGCTCACACATGAAGCATTAATGATCTACTTTGTGCTTACGATCACACCAGTTAATAGTATGGGGAAGAAAATACATGAAAATGTATATAGTTGTGCAATCAGTGCATTGCACCACCGTGGTTATTGTTACATATACATTTTTTTGTTTATGACCATGGCGTTACAGTTTCCTGTTGAATGATGATGAGCCCTGCAATAATACTATGTTGACTATTGTTTAAAACCCACCAGACTTCTTTCATTTTATTAAAAAGAAAAACAAGATGTTATATCTCAAAAGAAAGGCACCTGGCTGACTTGTTTCTGTGGTACATTAACTCGGATTAGCATGATGTATTCTAAGTAATGAATTAAATAAGTAAAGTGAACTTCAGAATGGTTAGCCTGTTAAATTCCCTCGTTTAAGCAATAAGTGAAAATAAAAAAAAAAGTAGAAGAACCTCACACTAAATTAAGGCAGGAGCCTGTACAGCAATGTATTTGTGGTTTAAATTGAGTATCACATGCGGAATTCACAGTGGAGCTGGGGGCTGAGCAGGAGGAATTCTCCGGCAGCTTGCACATTAGCAAACCCAAAGTCATCCAGTTTGCCTTAATCACTACAATTAGTCCTGAATTATCACCGGACTCTGACAGACGTTCCTTGTAACTCTCTTTTATTTCCAACAGCCCATAATCAGCAGCTCTCATTACAAACGCTGATTAAACTGCAAATTATCCAGCAGTGGCCCTGTTACCGTCTACCAGCGCCTCGTTCAATATCAATTAAGGGAAAAGCAGAAGCCTGCAAGCTCCTAGCTCTTCTCACCGCCTGATAGTGGCAGTTATTAGTTTGGAAAACTCGGAAAATACTAATAATCGACAGACATGGCAGAGAAAGGGAGAAACTTCAAAATAGACATCTTTAAGCCATAGGCATTAATTTCGCATAATATTAATAGAACATAACCTATGTTGGGTTCCTATTACACTTTACTGGGTACCTCAGTCCAGTGGGTGGCAAAGAGATTTTATTGGACAAGGTAATATCTTTATATTATTGAAGTCACTTTTGGAAATAATGAATCGTATTAATGCATGAAAAATCTAAAATCCGACATCATCAGGTCGTTCCGGTAAGAGTGAGAATTAATAAGTAATTTTTTCTCCCTGTGACCTTGTAGCCTAAGTAAAATTAAAGTTAATGATGGCTGATTTTATTTATTTATTTCATTAGTGAAAACCTTCTCATACATGTCAAGCTTTTTCGTGAAGTCACGCTCATTGGAGTGTCCAATGGAACTGAAAACATGGCTAGGCTTTTAAGAAAAAAATACCTGGATTGCTGGAAATATTCGTTTACGTTCAAAATTTAAAACCATTCGGAGAAACGTTCGTCCCTAAGAAAGCCGTGAAAGGGATGGAGCAAAGCGCGAATACGAGCCGAGGGCAATGTTGTATGCACAATATAGAATTAATCTGCAAAGCGTGGGTCTATTTATCAAAGGGATACAGCAGTAAAATGCTGAAACAGTTGTAGATAAATCATTCAATTATCAACACATATCCATAAAAAAGGACATCAAGGAGAGGTTAATAGATACTGTACCGACGTGTCTATATATATGTGTGTTTATTATGGATATACACTTCTAACCAATGGATATATGTGCGTAACCATGAACTGGAGTAATGTATATAGATTCCTGTGCCTGCTGTCTGCCGATCTCTGCCTGTTACAATGCCATCTCCCTTGTTGTTTCACGGATAAATTGAATGAAATTAAACTGCCAAACGGTCTGAGCTGAAATCAGAGTCCTTAAAATTTTGCTTGCTGCACTGACGACTTTCACCAAACAAATCGTAACCTCAATCTAATTTGAAACAAGACAAGTGAGTAAATTGTGTAAAATGCTGCTTACCTGGTGCAGGAAATTCGCCGGATTCAGAATTGCACAGTCTTTAATGATGATAGGCTGCATATTGAGGACAGATGAAAATTAAACATTCTAACTGGCATTTTCTAAGTCTGTCAAGAAACTCTAGCGCATAAAACCTGTAGGGAAATTGCTTTGTAACAAAGAAAACATCGCAAAGCCAAATAATCGCACATAATTGGACCAGGGATGGCAAATGTTTAAAAGCCAACTGTGCATAAAATATTACATAAATAATATCAAACGGTGTGGGCAGTCATGCATTTGCTATCACCAGTAAAAAGAACACAAAAACATGCAATAAAAAAATCACAGCTCGAAAAGGCAAGAAAATATAAATGAGTTAAATGTGGATGTTAACATTTAATTTTCGCATTGTATGAAAAGCAAAGGCTCTTGGATATGTTAATGCAGAGATTGGATCAATGTATTTGTACAATACACAAATAACTTTAATGTCCTACGCGTACTCAACATCGACACTTTTGTTCCGATAATGAAACCCCAAGTAATTGCACGTACAATTTGTTTTGTACAAAATGCACAAACAACGACTGTCCTACTTAAAAACAAACTTTGCTGTTGCCCCTTTTCACATCTCTGAGTACCGCTGGAGCTTTTTCAATTTTTGTGTGGAAAGTTTTTTTTTGCCTGCAATGCGCACAATCCAAACCGTGCCACTAAACACATTGCCGATTACACATTACAAGGTTTCAACGAGAGAATGTTGAAAATGACGAATAATGCTATTACCAAGTTGACATTAACATGCAGACAAGGGACTGTTAATCAAGTTAGATTTTGAGTCTCCATCCTTTCACCTGAGGATTAATCGGGGGAAAGACTATCAATTGATAATTAGGTGGTTTGTGTTAGAAATGATTTCCATTTATTAATCTTGCATCTATAATAACGCTCTTCAGATGCACAGATAAACACATCTTAGTTTCGCGTGCTTCTATGTTGGAGCCCAAACAGACCCCAATTTTCAAAGTTCCGAGATCATACTGGAAATATCTGTGGCCAAAGTTTTCGCTTAAATATTAAGTTTTGTACCCTTAAAGCAACATAGATCCATCCACCTTACCAGCAGAACAATTTACTGTGCACTACATGGTATAACATCCTTGCCCTTGTAAAGTGTTGTATCATCTAACTTACTGTAATGCAATAGAATATCCTAGAGATGGCATAAAACTTTAGGCATGTATGCAATTCCTGTCCATTAAGTTTCAGATAGCTATCACATTAAATTATACACATTGTCTAAGACACATTTCTCTGTCAGATTTTAACAATAGTATAAGGAATCAGAGGTAGTAATTTGGATTGTAGGGAATATAGAAGGGAAGCTATCCAGAATCAGAAAAGACTGGCGACATAATATCTGAAGCACTTAATTGTGATCTCTTCTTGAATAGCAATTACCTTTGAATAAACTCATCCAATGTTTACTTAACATCAATTACACTTTATAACATTAAAGAGAGGCAATTTCAGTTTACCAGCAAAATAATACCTTGTGTATTATAGCTATTATATGTCCTATCATCTAATTTATTGCAAACAATCCCATGGAGATTCTAGTATATATGATTAAATATTGCATTTAGTACCTGTTTCCTGTCTGTTATATTTTACATTTCCTGTTATTTACAATACTAGAGCACAGTTAAAATATTGTATAAATGGTCATGTTATCACACTTAAAAAGTGAAAGAAACAAAGACAATCGTTTGGTACAGAGAAACCCTCAGTAACAACCTCTCTTAATTGACATTATCAATAAAATTGAACAAAGAAACAATGTCATAGTTTTGACCTCCAGCCCAAACAGCAATTCATTTCTGATTGTACATATTCATGCTGGTGGCATAGAATCATGGGGAATGTGCTAGCAATTTTCTGACACACAGTTCATGGGTGATGTGATATTCCACTGCTGGTGTGAACTTGGAAAATTTACTCCCTGATGTTTACTTAGCAAAAAATCGACATTGTGGTGTTTAAAAATCTGTGTAACTTTGCCTTAATGGTAAAATAATACACTATTCATTAACATTTCCACCTGTAAGGATCCTTCCTGATGAATCCTGGTTTAGGCTGGTTTAGCTCAGTGGGCTAGACAGCTAGTTTGTAATGCAGAACAAGGCCAGCAGTTCCCGTTCAATTCCCATACCAGCTTACCCGAACAGGTGCCAGAATGTAGCGACTAGATGCTTTTCACAGTAACTTCATACTTGTGACAATAAAATATTATTATTATTATTATTATTAATCCCTTATTTCCCCTTTCTTTATTTGGTCGTTATCATTTTTGATCCATGTATGATTAATGACATGTATCTTTAAGTCAAGCAGCAGAGCAAATGAGGAATTCAAAAGTTACAACAGAGAACACTCTGCTAGCTTTGTACATAAAAACACAGATGTCTCAGCATCCGGGAGAAGGGTTGGTACTCAACTCAGCTGGTTGGCTGGTGGCCAATGAATTGGCCAAAAGTCTGTATTCTGTCTGGTAAAAGGTGGTGATTGGATCCTACTTGAGTGGAATGATTTTCAGAGACCCAAGGAGCTCAGTTTGTATCCTGGACACTCAGGGGAAAGGACCTGCTCGCTTCTCTCTCTCTCCAAAAAGGCTGCGAGTTGCTGCATTTCTGAAACTGCAGAGACTCCAATGAATCTACAGTGAAAACCATTACAGACTGGAAAACAGAAATCTCGATCTTGAAAGCCTGATTTGAAGGACAGTGTGCTGGAAACAACCATCTGAAACAAAGACTCTTATCTTTTATTTTTACATGATCATTTTTTGCATCCCTACCTCCCTGCTGTGTTTACCCATCTTGTGTGTGTGTGTAGAGGGTGGGGCAAGTTAGAGCGGGGGATTAGGAATCAGGTAAGGGGGGGTTAGACTGCTGACTGGGAGGAGACTTTTAAATTGGAGGAGGAGAGTTGATGGCGGTAGCTGCCTGGGGGCGGACCAGGTGAGGTGCGGGACATGGGCCAAGGACTGGCCTCGGAGAGGTTATGGCCGACCAGGAGGAGGATGGGGTGCCCCCTGATTAGGCTGGTCACGTGGAACGTTTGCGGGCTAAATGGGCCGGTCAAAAGGACCTGTGTGTTCGCACATTTGAGGCAACTGAAGGCGGACGTGGCCATGTTGCAGGAGACACACTTGAAGGTGGGGGATCAGGTTAGGTTGAGGAAGGGATGGGTCAGGCAGGTGTTCCATTCGGGATTGGACTTTAAAATGAAGGGGGTGGCAATCGAGGTGGGGAAGATAGAGGCGGACCTGGGGGGGTAGATTCATCGTGGTTAGTGGGAAGCTGGAGGGAATGGCCGTGGTATTGGTGAATATTTATGCCCCAAACTGGGATGATGTCGAGTTCAGTAGGAGGGTGCTAGGGAAGATCCCGAAGCTGGATTCACATCGACTGATTATGGGGGAAGACTTTAACACGCTCCTGGATCCGAGACTGGACCGGTCGAGTCCCAGGTCTGGAAAGGTGGCAGCTATGGCAAAAGAGCTATGGGGTTTTATGGAGTACAGCAGAGGGGTGGACCCGTGGAGATTTGGGAGGCCAAGGAGTAAGGAGTTTTCATTTTACTCCAATATGCATAAGGTGTACTCCCGGATAGATTTATTTGTGCTGGACAAAACGCTGCTGGCTGAGATGGTGGATACTGAATATTCAGCAATTGTGGTGTCAGACCACGCCCTACACTCAGTAGACCTGGAAGTGAGCAAAGGAAAGGCCGAGCAGCCGCAATGGAGGTTAGATGTAGGGCTGCTAGTGGAGCACGAGGTGTGTGAGCGGGTGAGGGAGGCCGTTCGGGGATACATAAGGATCAATGATTTGGGTGAGATCTCGGCAGGGGTCAAGTGGGAGGCACTGAAGGTGGTTATCAGATTCAGGCCCATAACGAGAAGGCTGAATGGGCGGAGTTGGACAGGCTGGTAGGCGAACTTTTGCAGGTGGACAGGAGGTATGCAGAGTATCCGGATGAGGAGCTTCTGAAGGAGCGTCAGAGACTGCAAATGGAATTTGGGCTCCTGTCCACAGGTAAGGCAGAGGGGCAGCTGAGGATGGTGTATGAATATGAGCAAAAAGCCAGTAGGATGTTGGCGCATCAGCTGAGGAAGCAGGAGGCGGTGAGAGAAATTGGGAAAGTAAAGGATATAGGGGGGAAGGTAGTGGTGGATCTGGCGGGGGTGAATAATGTGTTTTGGGAATTTTATAATAGACTATACAAATCGGAACCCCCAGCCGGGAAGGAGGGTATGAAGCGATTCTTGCGGGGGGGGCTGGAGTTCCCGAGGATAGATGAGGAGTTGGTGGAAGACTTGGGAGGCCCAATCAGGCTTGGGGAGGTTATAGACGGGGGCGATACAATTGGGTAAGGATCCGGGACCTGATGGATACCCGGTCGAGTTCTACAAAAAGTTTTCCGGGCTGCTGGGGCCACTCCTGGTGAAGGCTTTTAATGAGTCCAAGGAGCTGTGAGTGCTCCCCCCAACGTTATCGCAGGCATCGATTTCCCTTATTATGAAGCAGTATAAGGATCCAGAGAACTATGGATCGTATTGGCCGATCTCCCTTTTAAATGTGGATGCAAAATTCCTGGCAAAGATTTTGGCCACGTGAATGGAGGATTGTGTCCCGGAGGTGATAGGGGAGGACCTGATGGGGTTTGTGAAGGGACATCACCTGACGCCCAACATTAGACAGATCTTAAATGTTATAATGATGCCAGAAGGGGCGTGAGGTTGAGGTGGTGGTAGCCATGGACGCAGAAAAGGTCTTTGATCAGCAGAGTGGAAGTACCTGTGGGATATCCTGGGACGATTTGGGTTCGGGCAGGGATTCGTTGACTGGGTCCAGCTGTTATATCAGGCACCAATGATGAATATAAGGACCAACCGGGTCCGGTCAGAATATTTTAGTTTGTGTAGGGGGATAAGACAGGGGCGCCCACTCTCCCCACTCCTGTTTGCCCTGGCCATAGAGCCCTTGGCAATGGCGCTTAGGTTATCGAACATCTGGCGGGGCATAGTGAGAGGGGGGTGGAGCATAAGGTTTCACTCTACGCGGATGACTTGCTCCTTTACATAACAGACCCATTGGGGGGAAGACTGGGATCATGGAGATATTGGAGGAATTTGGTCGGTTCTCGGGTTACAAATGAAACATGGGTAAGAGTGAGGTGTTCGCGATCCAGGCACGTTGGCAGGAGAGGAGACTGAGGGAGTTACCGTTTAAAGTGGTGGGAAGGAGTTTTAGGTACCTGGGGATTCAAGTGGCAAGTGACTGGGGTCAGCTCCATAAGTTAAATTTGGGCAGGGCGGTTGAGCAAATGAAAGGGGACTTCCGGAGGAGGGACATGCTCCCGCTGCCATTGGCGGGGAGGGTATGGACTGTGAAGATGACAGTCCTCCCGAGATTGCTATTTATGTTTCAATGTCTTATAATTTTTATCCTTAAAGCATTTTTCAGGAAGATGAACGCGGTGATCTCGAGTTTTGTATGGGCTGGTAAGACCCCGAGGGTGAGTAAGGTCCTTTTGGAACGGGGGCATGGGACGGGGGGCTTGGCCGTTCAGAATTTTATTAATTATTACTGGGCGGCGAATATATCGATGGTTAGGAAGTGGGTAGTGGGGGAGGGGTCAGTGTGGGAGTGAGTGAAGGCAGCATCCTGTAGGGGTACGAGTTTGGAGGCTTTGTTAACGGCACCTCTGCCATTGTTGCCAGCTCGGTACTTCAGAGGCCCAGTGGTAGTGTCAGCCCTGAGGCTATGGGGCCAATGGAGGAAGCACATGAGACTGGAGGGGGCGTCGGTGTGGTCACCGATCTGTGACAATCACTGGTTCGCTCCAGGGGAGGTGGGGGTGGGGGGGCTGGACGGGGGCGTTAGGAGGTGGCAGCAGACAGGGATTGAGAGATTTGGTGATCTCTTCACTGAAGAGGGTTTTCCCAGCCTGGAGAGATTAGAGGAGGAGTTTGAGTTACCGGGTGGGAACGGATGTCGGTACCTACAGGTCGGGGACTTTGCCCGGAGGCAGGTTCCATGCTTCCGTCGCCTCCCTCTAAGGAAACTACAGGATAAGGTGATGTCAAAAACAGGGTTATGAGGGGAGGGTCTCGGAAATATATAAGGAATTGATGGAGTGGGAAGGGGTCCCAATCAGGGAGGTGAAGAGGAAGTGGGAGGGAGTGTTGGGAGGGAGTTGGAAGTCGGACTATGGGAAAAGGCCTTGAGGAGAGTCAATTCATCCTCGTCGTGTGCCAGGCTTAGCCTGAGACAGTTCAAGGTGGTCCATAGTGCTCATATGACTATGGCCTGGATGAGTAGGTTTTTTGAGGAGGTGGAGGACAGGTGTGGGCGGTGTTGGGGAAGCCCGGCGAATCACGTACACGTGATTTGGGCATGTCCGAAGCTGAGAGGATTTTGGCAGGGATATGCGGATGCCATGTCAGAGGTCCTGGAAGGGAGGGTTACTCCAAGTCCAGAGGTGGCAATATTTGGGGTGTCGGAGGATCCGAGGGCCCAGGAGGAGAGAGAGGCCAACATTTTGGCCTTTGCCTCCCTGCTGGCCCGGAGATGAATTTTGCTGGGATGGAGGGATTCGGAGCCTCCAAAGTCAGGGGTGTGGGTCAGTGTTTCTCAGGATGGAGAAGATTAAGTTTGCCTTAAGAGGTTCAATTCAGGGGTTCACTCGGAGGTGGCAGCTGTTCATCAACTTCTTTAAGGAAAACTGACCGTCAGCAGAAGGTGGAGGGGCCGGGGGGGGGGGGGGCGGGGAAGGGAGGCATGGCACTGTAGAATAAGGATAGGGAATCTAATATACGGGCAGTCAGTAGGTAGGGCGGGGGGAAGTTGGCTATGTTATTGTGATGTTGTTGCGGGTGCCGGACCGCTCTGCTGTTTAGAATGTTTAAATGTTAAAATTATAAATGCTTCAATGAAATGTTTTCTTAAAACAAATAGTTGACCAGTTGTATTTGCTGCACATTTCATTATAGTTCTTGTTCTTAATTTAAAAAAATTGTGTTTACATTTACAAACCGGTGACTGTAATTATTGGCCAGCCAAGGGCTAACGATGTTGGGTATTTTTCTAGGAATTATTGGTTAATTCAATTGTTTTGCGACTTCGAGTCTAGAGGGCTGGAATTGACTGTGCCCTAGCCCAGCGTGTCATGTAACAATACATTTTTTAAAAAGTGTTTTTATTGGTTTTCACATTTTTATGTTACACATCCCCTTTCGTACTTTTATTCTTTATTTATTACTTTTTTCAAATTTAGAATGCCCAATTCTTTTTTTCCAATTAAGGGGCAATTTGGCATAGCCAATTAACCTACCCAGCACATAATTTTGGGTTGTGGGGGTGAGACCCACGCAGGCGTGGGGAGAAAGCTTGCACAATGACCCGAGGCTGGAATCGAACCCGGGTCCTCGTTGCCATTAAACAGCAGTGCTAACCACTGCACCACTGTGCTGATCCCCCCCCCCATTCGTACTCTTATGGGGTTTTTTGTTTGAAATCTTTTTTTTGGCATTTTCAAAATTTCTTAGCAGTTATGTAATTGTTGGCCATATTTATTTACAATATTATACAGAAACGTTTGTCTTGTCCTTCCCTTAATTTCCCCTATTTACATTTTGCCGCCATCTGGCTCAGCGTGTGGTCCCTCCCTGCCCCCCTTGTGTCCCCCTGGTCATTTTTTGCAGGGGGGGGGGGTGTTTCCCCTGTGATTGGGGGAGGGGGTTACCCCTCTCCCTCCCACATTGTCCCTTTTGTGTCCCTCCAGTCTTTTCTCTCTCCGCCCCCCCCCCGGAAGAACTGGTTCTTCCCCATCTTTATTTTTTCTTTTTCCAATCCCTTTTCTTTCTAACTTTCCCGTTTCCCCATCTTATTCGTTGTTGCTGGCCTCGAACTGGTTCTGGAACAGGTCGACAAACTGCCCCCCTGTGTTTAGGAAGCCTTCCTCCAACCCTCGGATGGCGTACTTAATCTTCTCCAGGTGGAGAAATTCTGAAAGGTCAGCAAGCTAGTCTGCAGCTATGGGTGGTGCTGCTGATCGCCAGCCGAGCAGGATTCTCGGGCGACCGATTAGGGAAGCGAAAGCTAAGGTGTCGGCCCTCTTCCCCATATGTAGCTCTGGCTGCTCTGATACCCCGAAGATTGCTACATTTGGGCATGGATTCACCCTCGTCCCCACAACCTTGGACATTGCCTCGGAGAAGGTTGTCCAGAACCCAGCAAGTTTGGGACATGCCCAGAACATATGGGTGTGGTTGGCTGGGCCCCTCTGGCACCCTTCACATTTGTCCTCGACCTCCGGGAAGATACCTGCTCATTTGGGTTCTGGTCAGGTGTGCTCTGTGCACCACTTTGAACTGCATGAGGCTGAGCCTTGTGCAGTAGGAGGTGGAGTTGGCCCTGCTCAGTGCTTCGCTCGAGTCCCACCCCACTTCTGTCCCCAATTCATCCTCCCATTTCCATCTGGTCTTGTCCAGTGGTGTTCGGGCCCTGTCCATATCTGTCCTTACATTTTCCTACATAGTCCCCCTTATCAGGTCCTCTAACAGAGTAGTTTCTGGGGATTTGGTAATGCCAAGCCATCTTTGATTTTCCTCCTTTGCAGTGTCGGTTTGGGAACTCTCAGGTTCTTCCACCCCCCCACCCCCACACCCCCCACCACCACACCACACACACACAAACGCCATGATTAACCTGTTTTGGTGAAAGGCCTTGGGGATGAAGATCGGAATGGATCTAAACAGGAAGAGGAACCTCGGCAGCACGTTCATCTTGATCGTCTGCACTCTCCCCGCCAGGGAGAGTGAGAGTGAGCCCCAGCTCTATAGGTCCCTTTTAACTTCTTCCACCAGGCTGGTCAGGTTCCACTTCAGGAGGTGCTTCCATTCGACTCTGTCGAAGGGTGTTTCTGCATCCAGGGAGACGATCACCTCTGGTGTTCTCTCCCCGGGGGGGGGGGGGGGGGGGGGTCATTATCACATTCAGCAGCCGCCTGATGTTTGCAGTGAGTTGCCTACCCTTGACAAAGCCCGTTTAGTCCTCTGCGACCACCTCTGGTACGCAGCTTTCCAGCATTTTGACCAAGACCTTTGCGAGTATTTTCATGTCTACATTCAGCAATGAAATGGGTCTGTATGATCCGCATTCTGTCGGGACTTTATCCTTTTTGGGTATCAATGAGATTGTGGCCTGCGCTAGCATAGGAAGCAAAGTGCCCCTTGCCAGCAAGTCCGCAGACACGTCAATAAGGTGTGGGGCCAGGGCTGGCACAAATGTTTTGTATAGGTCCACCGGGAATCCATCTGGCCCTGGCACCTTCCCCGCCTGCATGGAGCTGATGCTGTCCATGATTTCTCCGAGATCTATTGGTGCTTCCAGCCCCCACCCCCATCTGTCTTCCCCCACAACTGGCAGTCCCAGTCCGTCGAGGAACTGTTTCATCCCCCGTCCCCGTCAGGGGGTTCGGAGGTGTACAGTCCTCAGTAGAAGGTCCCGAATGCCTAATTGAACTACCAGTCTGCCTCTGTTGTTCTTTACCTGCGCTATTTCCCTCGTGGCTGCCTGCTTCCTCAGCTGGTGAGCCAGTAGGCAGCCAGCCTTGTCCCCGTGTTCATAGAAGTTCCCCCGTGTCTGACAGAGTTGGTACACTACTTTGCTGGTGGATAGCAGGTTAAAGTCCATTGTAACTTTTTCCTCTCCGTCAGCAGCTCTACTGTCAGGGCCTCTGAGTACTTTCTGTCGACCTCCAGAATGGAGTCAACCAGCTGCTGCCTGGCCGCCCTCTCTTCCCTATCTCTGCTTGCCTTGTAGGCTATGATCCCTCCTCTAATCACGGCCTTCAGTGTCTCCCAGAACGTGGAGGGTAAGACCTCCCCGTTTTGGTTGTTTCTAACGTAATCGCCTATGGCCCGCGATGTTTTCTGGCAGAAGGCCTTGTCATCCAGGAGGTCCATGTCCAGCCTCCATGTGGGGTGCTGGGTACCTTCCAGGACACCGCTGACTATGATGTACCATCCCCCTGGGTCCGTAACCTACTTGGTTTCCGTAAACTTCGTCCTCTTGCTGATCAGTATGGCTACTCCCCTAGCCCTCGTCCCGTAGCATGATTGGTACATTTGTCCCATCCGGCCCTTCCTTATCAGCAGTCGGTCCTTCTCCCTCAGGTGTGTCTCCTGCAGGTAAATTATGTCGGCCTTCAGGTTTCTTAGGTGGGCGAAGACTCTGGAACTTTTCACCAGGCCATTAAGTCCCCTTATATTCCAGGTAACAATCCTGGTGGGGGGTTTCTGACCCCCCCTGTCCTGCGGGATCAACCATATGTACCCGGTGGACACGCTCCGGGGTTTCCCTTTGTTAGGGGGCTGTCCAAAATGGCTGTGGTCACTGCTCTCACCATGAGGTCGGGTCCCTGCGCTCCAGGGTTTCCCTTCGCCCAGGGGCACTCAACATGGCCTCCAACTACGTGTACGCCACGTGGGTGGGCCCCTGCACGCCGGGGTCTCCCTTTGCCCAGGGGCCCTCCCGAGTGGCTGCTTGGGGTGCCATCTTGGTTCCTCGCCCTGCTCCATGCCTGCTGAGGCCTGTGTCTGTCTCGTTGTCTAGCCTTATCTGTCCTTTTGTTCCCTTTCTGTTCTGCGCATCCTCCCATCTCTGTTCCCCCCCTTCCCCTACTCCCCCCTGTGCCCCATCCCTCTGACCCTCCCGTGTTCTTCCCCCCCCTTTAGCCAGATGCTCCCTCTCCCCTGAGAGGTGCGCCGCGGCCTCCCTTAATGCCTGTCGTCCCGTGCTAGCCGTCCTCGCTAGTACTGTGGCTCCCCTCCCAGTGCTGGTCTAGCCCTGGCTCTGTTTTACCTACCCAACTCCACCCCCTGTCTCACCCCCTTGCTTGCTTCCCCTATTCCCATCTTAAACTGAGAGAGGAGACAAACATGAAAACGAGGCAGCACAGTCCCGCGCAAAAACAAAGTCCATATTACAGTTTTCTTTGTTGGTCCGTCCTCCACTCTCAATACCCTTTCTTCCTCTGTCCCTGCCACTTTCACCGCTGCCGTGGCTGCTCTCCCTCCTGGTTGTTCATTTTTACAAACTCATCGGCCTCCACTGGGGTGCCTAAGTAATGTTCCTTCCCCTGGTATGTCACCCAGAATCTGGCCGGGAATAGCATGCCAAATCGCACCCCTTTCTTGTAGAGCGTTGATTTCGCTTTATTAAATTCGGTCCTCTTTTTTTGCCAGGTCCACCCCAATTTCCTGGTAGACCCTGATTCTGTGCCCTTCCCACGAGCATGACTTTGTCTGTCTGGCCCACCTCAGGATTCTTTTCCAGTCTTGGAATTGGTGCAGTTTCTCAATTATCGCCCTCGGCTGCTCCCCAGTTTGGGGTTTAGGCCGGAGCGACCTGTGTGGCCTGTCCCTCTCTGGGGGGGGGTTTGGAAAGTTTTCCTTCCCAACTAGATTGCCCAGAATTTGGGTGATGTAGCCCAGGCATTGTCAAACTCAGGGGCACGACCCGCGGGTGGATCACGGGCGGGTGTTGGGAGGGTCGCGGAGTCATCCGTCGCGGCGCTCCCGATCGCACAAATCCGCACGCAACAGCCGGCTTTTAATAATGCCGGCTGTGAGCGGCCTTCAAAATGGCCAGGAACAGATTTTTAAAAATTCAGCCGCATTGCGCATGCGTGCCCGATCATCGGTGCGCATGCGCAAAACTATGCGCATGCGCACCGATGATCAGGCACGCATGTGCAGTGCGACCATATTTTTTTAATATGGCGCAGCCATTTTTTCCCAAAGGGACAAAGGAACCATTGGGGTCAAAGGGACCCAAAACCATTTCCTCCATTTTTGTCAGCAACAAACAAGGTAAGAAAAAATGGTGGGTCGTGCAGGTCGGCCGGCGTGGGCCGCGAAGGTCGGTCGGCGTGTGTCGCGGAGGTCGGCCGGCATGGGTCGCGAAGGTCGGCCAGCGTGGGTCGCGAAGGTCGGCCGGCGTGGTTCGTGAAGGTCGTCCGGCATGGATCGCGAAGGTCGTCCGGTTGGTAAAAATGGGTCCCCGGAACAAAAGTTTGAAAAACACAGATGGAGCCCATTGGGTCTCTTCCCTCAATCCCCTTTGGCAGACCCACGATGCAAACATTTTACCGCCTGGTCCTCGACCTTCCCCTTTAGGTTCCCCTGCGCCGTCAACAACCTCTTCACCTCTGCCTCCAGAGCCACAATCCTGTCGCTCTGGTCCGTTGATGCCTTCTCCAGGTCCAGGATTGTCTTCTCCTGGGCCTCCCCCTTCCGTCCCAGGCCTTCTATGGTGCGCTGAAGGGTGGATATCGTTTCCCTCACCTCCTCCTTCAGCACCACTTGGAACTCCATCTTGATCGCTTCCTTCTTGGCGGTCAGTTCCTTTTTCAAAACTATCCTCCATCCGTCCCCCTGTTTGAGGCGGGGGGAGAGGATGATGTCGTTGTCTGCTCTTGCTCCTGCTCCGCCGTTCTGGTCGCCGATCTCTCCTCCTCCTGGTTCGCCTGGGCCTCTGCCTCACCTCGTGGGGCCGCAGGTCCGCTTGCCTGTTGTTCCTGCCCCTTTCCTTCTCTTCTACATCTGATTTCTCACCATCCCTTTGATCTGTTGTGCGCAGGCATCCTCTTTCTTTGTCGCGCTGTTGGCACCTTTTGAATTCAGGTGGGTTTTAGGTGGCTTTTTGGGCCAAAAACTCAAGTAAATTCACTGCGTTGGGTCCAACTGGGAGGAGAGCCACCTGACGTGTGGCCCTCAGCACATCACTGCCACCGGAAGTCTCGTACTTTTATATTTACAGGTTGTGGTGGTATGTATTAGGGGTATTAAGGTACCCTGTGATGCCGAGAGGCTATTGGTGGATAGACACTGGGTCCCGATTGGATCAGCCGCCTGCTGGCCCCACCCAGTAAGGCGGAGTATAAGAGCCCGGGTTCTCCCAGCAGCCACATTCTGTAACTGTGCTGCTGGGGAACAAGTCTGCGTAATAAAGCCATCGTTCGACTCCTTCTCATCTTGTCTCGTGAGTGATTGATTGTGCTACAATTTATTGCGCAAACCTTTAAGGACATGGAGCTACGAATCATTCCGGAGTGTCTGCAAATCAGCCCCCACGCGGCAAACTCAGCGGCCACTTTTAAACATTGGTTAGCGTGTTTTCAGGGATACCTCCGAATGGACCCCGGCATACCTACAGAAGAACAGAAAATGCAGGTCCTGCATGCCAGGGTGAGCCCTGAAATCTACACGCTCATAGAGGATGCGGACGATTTCCCGGCGGCGATCGCCATGCTGATAGGAATCTACGTTCGGCCGGTCAACGAGACGGCAAATCCCCGGGGAATCGCTGGACAAATTCTACAGTGCGCTGTTAATACTGGGGAGAAACTGCAACTGCCCATCGGTATCGGCTAACGAACACACAGAGCAACTGGTCCGAGATGCATTCGTGGCAGGTATGCTTTTATCCCAAATTTGCCAGCAATTGCTGGAATGAGACACACTAGGCCTCAAAGAGGCACGGGCCCTCGCGGCCTCGTTTGATGTGGCATCGCAGAACGCCTGTGCCTACGCCCCCAACCGCGCGGCAGCCCCTGGGGCACCGTGGACCCCGCCGCGACTGAACCCCCGGGACCCCCCGCCCCCCCGCAGGCTTGCGCTGCCAGAGCAGCAGATCACCCAGGGGGGCCCCGCTGCTACTTTTGTGGGCAGGGGAAACACCTCCGAATGCACTGCCCGGCCCGCTCGGTCATCTGTAAAGGGTGCGGCAAAAAGGGGCACTTTTTAGCAGTGTGCCAGGCCCGGGGGGGGGGGGGGGGGGGTAGTCGCAATCCGGAGATCCACAAACTCAACCCCCCCCAGCGATCCATGTGCGGCCAACGGGCGCCGCCATCTTGGGTCCTGGACTCCACGCGGGAGGGATGGGCACCGCCATTTTGTGCTCCCCTGGCAACATGCGATCCATGGGCAGCGCCATCTTGTCCACTCCCGGCCGTGTGCGACCCGTGGACGCCGCTATCTTGGTTGACGGCTAAGGACCCCCGGGATGGACGGCCCCACGGGGCCTGAAGAAAACGCCCCGATGCAGTAACTACGACTGGCTTCTGTGACCCTGGACCAGTCGCCGCCCCGAACGCTCCAAACAGCAACAACGACTGTATTTATAAACGGGTACGAGATGCTCTGCCTGATCGACTCTGGGAGCACGGAGAGTTTTATACATCGCGATACGGTAAGACGCTGATCCCTTCCGATCCATCCGAGTAATCAAAAAAAATTTCTGGCGGCAGGGTCCCATTCTGCAGAGATAAAAGGGCTCTGCATCGCGAACCTCACGGTGCAGGGAAGGGAGTTCAAGAACTACCGGCTTTACGCCCTTCCCCACCTCTGCGCTGCCACACTCCTGGGGTTGGATTTTCAGTGTAACCTCCAGAGTTTAACATTTAAATTTGGCGGCCCTATACCCCCACTCACTATCTGCAGCCTCGCGACCCTCAAGGTCGATCCTCCTTCCCTGTTCGCGAACCTCACCCCGGATTGCAAACCAGTCGCCACTAGGAGCAGACGGTACAGCGCACAGGACCGATCCTTTATCCGGTCAGAAGTCCAGCGGCTGCTGAGGGAAGGCATAATCCAGGCCAGCAATACTCCCTGGAGAGCTCAGGTGGTAGTTGTAAAGACCGGGGAGAAGCAGAGGATGGTCGTAGACTACAGTCAAACCATCAATAGGTACACCTTCTCCCCCGCATGGTCAATCGGATTGCATAGTACAAGGTCTTTTCCACGGTGGGCCTTAAGTCCGTCTACCACCAGCTCCCCATCCGCCCGAGCGATCGAAAATACACTGCTTTCGAAGCAGATGGGCGGCTCTATCATTTTTTAAGGGTTCCGTTCGGCGTCACTAACGGGGTCTCAGTCTTCCAACGGGAGATGGACCGAATGGTTGACCGGTATGGTTTGCGGGCCACGTTCCCGTACCTCGACAATGTCACCATCTGCGGCAAGACCAGCAGGACCACAACGCCACATCCCCAAATTCCTCCGGACCACGAACGCCCTGAATCTCACATACAACAGGGAGAAATGCGTGTTTAGCACCGACCGTCTAGCCATCCTCGGCTACGTAGTGCGAAATGGAGCGATAGGCCCAGACCCCGAACGCATGCGCCCCCTCCTGGAGTTCCCCCTCCCCCATTGCTCCAAGGCCCTGAAACGCTGCCTGGGCTTTTTCTCTTATTGCGCCCAGTGGGTCCCCAACTACGCGGACAAGGCCCGTCCGCTAATCCAGTCCACGGTTTTTCCCCTGTCGTCAGAAGCCCACCAGGCCTTCAGCCGCATCAAAGCGGATATCGCAAAGGCCACGATGCACGCAATCGACGAGTCCCTCCCCTTCCAAGTCGAGAGCGACGTGTCTGATGTAGCTCTGGCAGCCACCCTCAACCAAGTGGGCTGACCCATGACCTTTTTTTCACGCACCCTCAACTCTTCAGAAATCCGCCACTCCTCAGTGGAAAAGGAGGCCCAGGCCATAGTGGAAGCTGTGCAGTATTGGAGGCATTACCTGGCCGGTAGGAGATTCACTCTCCTCACTGACCAACGGTCAGTTGCCTTCATGCTCGATAATGCACAGCAGGGCAAGATCAAGAACGACAAGATCTTGCGGTGGAGGATCGAACTCTCCACCTATAACTACGAGATCTTGTATCATCCCGGAAAGCTGGACGAGCCTTCCGATGCCCTATCCCGCGGCACATGTGCCAACGCACAAGTGGACCGTCTCCGAACCCTCCACGAGGACCTCTGCCACCCGGGGGTCACTCGGTTCTATCACTTCGTAAAGACCCGCAACCTGCCCTACTCCATCGAGGAGGTCAGGACCGCCACCAGAAACTGCCAGATCTGCGCGGAGTGCAAGCCGCATTTCTACCGGCCAGATAAAGCGCACCTGATAAAGGCTTCCCGTCCCTTTGAACGCCTCAATCTGGGCTTCAAAGGCCCCCTCCCCTCCACCGATCGCAACACGTACTTCCTGAACGTGATTGACGAATACTCCCGGTTCCCATTCGCCATGGCCTGTCCTGACCTGACCGCGGCCACGGTCATTCGAGCCCCCGGCACCATCTTTACACTGTTCGGTTTCCCCGCCTACATACATAGCGATAGGGGGTCCTCCTTCATGAGTGACGAACTGCGTCAATTCCTGCTCAGCAAGGGCATCGCCTCGAGCAGGACGACCTGTTACAACCCCCGGGGGAACGGTCAGGTAGAGAGGGAGAACGGAACGGTCTGGAAGACCATCCTGCTGGCCCTACGGTCCAGAAGTCTCCCAGTTTCCCACTGGCAGGAAGTCCTCCCGGATACCCTCCACTCCATCCGGTCGCTGCTGTGTCCAACAACGAATCAAACAGCTCACGATTGCCTCCTTGTCTTCCCTAGGAAGTCCTCCTCCGGAACGTCACTTCCGACCTGGCTGGCAGCCCCGGGACCCATCCTGCTCTGAAAGCATGTGTGCACGCACAAATCGGACCCGTTGGTCGAGAGGGTTCATCTCCTCCATGCAAAACCTCAATACGCCTACGTGGCGTAACCCGACGGCCGACAGGACACGGTCTCCCTGCGGGACCTGGCACCCACCGGAGCTCTACCCCCCACCCCAACACAAGTGACCCCCCTCTGGAACCCCCCCACCCCCCCCCAACACCAATCACCCCACATCTGCCCCCTTCCCGGGTGGATCGGTCCTTCCCCCGGCCCCAAATAGGGGTATTGGAGTGGGAAAAGGCATGGCGACGCTCCAAGAGACGACGGGGCCTGAACCAGCGCCTGCATCACCACCGGGGCTAAGACGATTGGCGAGGACGACCAGGGCACCCATTCGACTCATCAAATCACTATAGTAAAGCAAGAAATGCCTCTGTAAATAATTTTTTTTGGTTGCCCAGTAAAAGCGGCATTGTAAGTAGTACTAGTAGTTGATATCGGAGAATAGCCGCCGTGTTAGCGGCATCCTAGGTACCGACTCTGGAAACCCCTACGACCATACAGCTCACTACCCTGCCGGGTTCTTTTTTAACAAGGGGTGAATGTGGTGGTATGTATTAGGGGTATTAAGGTACCCTGTGATGCCGAGAGGCTATTGGTGGATAGACACTGGGTCCCGATTGGATCAGCCGCCTGCTGGCTCCACCCAGTAAGGCGGAGTATAAGAGCCCGGGTGCTCCCAGCAGCCGCATTCTGTAACTGTGCTGCTGGGGAACAAGTCTGCGTAATAAAGCCATTGTTTGACTCCTTCTCATCTCGTCTCGTGAGTGATTGATTGTGCTTTACAGGTTTCATCACCGTGCATATTGTTGAGCCAAAGAGAAATGAATATTTACAAGTGTGCAATATGCCAATGCCAAAACAAGAAGAAACACCTAGAACAGGAAGAGAGAAAGAAAACACAACCCATAATCAAACAAGGGTCATTGTAATATTTACATGTCGTTCCCTTCCCCCACCATGGCTGTAGACCCTCTTTGGCCCCCTCCTCCTCCTTCTCCTGACCTACTGGTTGCTGGCTACGAACAGGTCTTGGAACAAGTTGATGAAGAAGCTCTCTTCCGACCCACGGATGGCAAATTTTATCTCCTATTGTTGGAAGAATTCCGACAGGTCAGACAGCCAGTCTGCCGCTTTGCTGCCGATCACCAGCCGAGCAGGATTCTTCGGCGGGCGATTAGGGAGGCAAAGGCGAGGGCATCAGTCCCCCCTTCCTATAAAGAGTTCTGGCTGTTCTGATACCCCGAAGACTGCCACTTTGGGAGTGGTTCTACCCTCATCCCCACAACCTTGGACAAAGCTCAAAAATGTTTGTCCAGAACCTGACAAGTTTGGGGCAGGTCCAGAACATGTGGATATGGTTGACCAGGCCTCTCTGGCATATTTCACATTTGTCCTCCACCTCTGGGAATAACCTGCACATTCGGGTTCTGGTTAGGTGCGTTCTGTGCACCACCTTTAGCTGCATTAGGCTCAGTCTTGCGTGTGTGGAGGTGGAGTTCGCCCTGTTCTTCGATCCAGAATCCCTCCCCCTACTTCTATGCCTAGTTCTTCCTCCCTTTTTTCTCTTGTCTTGTCCAGGGGGGAGCAAACCTCCTCTAACAGCCATCCATATAGTTTGGACCCCACAGTTCCCTTTCTCCAAGTCACCCGTGTCCAACAGTTCCTCAACTAGCGAGTGTCTTGGCCTCTGCGGGTACGTCGTCATTTTTGTGCGGAGGAAGTTTTTGATCTGTACATACCTTAATTCATTCCCTTTGGGTAGTTTGAACCTCTCCGTGAGTTCCTCCAGGGTCGCTTTCTGTCGTCTGTGTACATGTCCCTGACCGTCAATGTCCCCTCATCCTGTCTCTACCTTTTTAAAGGTGGTGTCCATTGTGGCTGGAATGAACCTGTGGTTGTTACAGATGGGGGCCATGTGGACATTTTGGTCAGGCCGATGTGCTGGTCCTTTGATACCACGTTTGCTGTGTATCTACCATCATTGGGCTTTCACAAAATAAATTTGGAGACCCAATTCATATTTTCCAATTAAGGGGCAATTTAGCGTGGTCAATCTACCTGCCCTGCACATATTTGTGCTGTAGGGGTGATACCCACGCAAACACAGGGAGAATGTGCAAACTCCACACGGACAGTGACCCAGAGGCGGGATTGAACCTGGGACCTCGGCGTCATGAGGCAGCAGTGCTAACCACTGCGCCACCGTGCTGTCCTCACAATTGGGCTTTTTGAGTGTTTGGCTGGAGGGGATGGGAGTGCTCTCGTGACTAGGACTCAGAGGGACTCTCCTCACTCTCACCCATTCCGCTCCTGGTTCCTTCACCCATCCGATCACTCTTTCTGCTGTGGCCACCTGCTGGATGATCAGTGCCTCTGTCATCGCCATCTTTATCGTTGCCCTCATCTCTGATTTGATGGCCTCCTTGAGCTCCTGGAATTCCTTTTGTAACGAACTCTCTCCATCCGTTTGTTGGGAAGGGCGTCTCTGTGCGTAGCCTAGTGGTCCCTCTGTGTCAGGCATGGCTTGACACAGAGGCCTTGTTGCCCTGTGTTCTTGCCATCTCCTTGGTTGCCTTTCTAGGCTTTTGCTGCCTTTTCCGTCCTTTCAGTCTCTGGCGCTGCTTGGCAGATCTAGTCCTGGTGCTGTTGGAAGAGGGTAAGGGGTATTTTTTCCCCAAGATTAGTGGGCTATTTTGAGCTTCAAGTGCCTAATTTCCTAGTTTTTAGAAGGAGTGCCGCCTTTCGTGCATCCGCTCAGCACGTCCCCGTCACCGAAAGCCATAACAATACATTTAACTTAAGTACGATTAGTGCCATAACGATCCATGCTTGTTTTGTGCACCACCTTCCAAATTTCATATCATGTCTTCACACTTCACTATAGGATAAAACAATACTTAAAAACTAAGAAACAAAGATTGCTCTGTAATGCTGGGAGCTTCTAAGCTGAAGTGTGAAACTGCCAAGTGTTTCCAATTTCCACAATTACATTCTGATTAAATAGAATCTGTGTTCGTTAACTAAAATTATAATTTATAATCTTAAATGGGCAGAGCTTCCCTTTAGTAACACGATAATTTTTGTACATTAAAATATTGTTGCATGCTAGTGCATTATCCTTCATATCTCACACATCACATTTAGGTATCATATTTTTCCATTTGCAAAGTGTTTAAAAGGGGGGGAAGCATTTGTAAAATACCTTAATATGCAAAGTTGTAGCCACATTTATTGTAAGAAATTAAAATAAAAAATGATTATGTCCCACATTGCGCATGCTTTTAAATGAATAAAAGGATACATCTTGACTGATTTGGTAAATGCATAACCAATGACTGATGCGTTGGGTTTAATTTGGGATTGAACATGTCCTAATGAATAAAAAAGAGACCACTGTAAAAGCTGATGCAATATTATTTGTATTGGTATGACACAAGAACACTACGAAACCTATCATTTACAATGAACAGTATTACCAAAATCTGGGAGGGGGAAGGCCACATTTATTGCCCATCCTTAGTTGCCCTGAGAAGGTGATTGTAGTCTTCCATTTTGAGTTTTATGGTGACTGTTTTTTAAAAAAGTATTTTAATTCCAGTTTTCAGGATTTTACATTTTACAATAACAAAAAATATACCCATCATTTCAAACCTCCAACACGAGATCCCCTCCCCCATAATGGTCGACGGTAACCAGCTCTCCAAAATGCAAAATGAACAAACCCCAACTCTTGTGGAACCCATCATTCTCCCCCCTTACAGAAAATGTCACCTTCTCCAGTGATAAGAACTCTATTAGGTCCCCCAGTCACGCCAAGGAACGGGGTGGAGAAGCTGTCCTCCACCCCAACAGAACTCGCCTGTGAGCAATCAGCGAGGTGAAGGCTGAAGCATCTACGCCGGCATCCGTCTGCAGGTCCAACACCCCAAATATGGCCCCCCAGGGGAACAGGCTCCATGTCTACATGTAAGACCGCTGGCATGGTGCTAAAAATGACCTCCATAACCTTTCCAGCTTCGGGCAAGATCAGAACATATGTACATGGTTAGCAGGGCCCCTTCCACACTGCTCATAGATGTCCTCGACCTCCTCAAACAACCGGGCCATCCTTGACTTTGTCAGGGGCGGCACAGTAACGCAGTGGTTAGTGCTGCTGCATCATGACGCCGAGGACCCGGTTTCGATCCCAGCCCCGGGTCACTGTCCGTGTGGAATTTGCCTATTCTCCTCGTGTCTGCGTGGGTCTCACACCCACAACCCAAAGATATGCAGAGTAAGTGGATTGGCCACACTAAATTACCCCTTAATTCAAAAAAATAATTAATTGGGTACTTTACACAAGGTTGGAGGCATTCACCCTCTGTAGCACCTCACACAATATTCCTTCCTCCATGCCATCCCCAACTCCTCTTCTCACTTGGCCTTAATCCCCTCCATGGACACCTTATCCTCCTCCAGAATCCTTCCATAAATCGCTGAGATGACCCCGCTTCCAGCCCCGCCCCACGACAGCACCTTCTCCAACAGAGGAGGCCACGCTATTGGAAATGTTGGAAGGACCTTCTTCACAAAATTCCGCACCTGCATGTACTGAAAACTCTCCTCTCACGCCTGTCAAAACTTCTCATTCAGCTCTTGCAAGCTCACAAACCGTTCTCCCAGAAACAGATCCTTCATCTCCCTGACCCTTCTCTCCTCCCATCCCCGGAGCCTTGCATTCATCCTCCCCAGTTCGAATCCGTGATTCCCCTGATCGGCAATACCCTCGACCCCGCTCGCCACCGTCACAGGACTTCCCGAATACTTCCCTGGAGCCAACGGGAGTGGCACCGTCGCCAGCACCCGCAACTCCGACCCCCTACAGAAACCCATCTCTATCCTTACCCACAAAGCCTCTGCCTCCTGATTCCAACCCCGTATCTTCTCCGCATTCACCGCCCAGTAATAATACATCAGATTCGGGAGACCTAACCTGCCGACTGCTGTCCCCTCTGAAGTACGGCCTTCCTTATCCTTTCCCGCCCAACCAAATGAAGAAATCAGCCTATCCACCCCCTTGAAAAACACCTTCGGCAAAAAGACCGGCTGGCACTGAAATAAAAACATAAACTACGGCAAAATGTTCATCTTAACTGCCTGCACCCAACCTGCCAATGACAGGGGAAGATTACAGGGGAAGACTATCCCACCTCAACAAATCCGCTTTCACTCTCCCCACCAAGCTCGAAAAATTTAATTTCCAAAGATCTGCCCAATCCCAGGCCACCTGTGTCCCCAGACACCTAAAATGAGAAGCTGCCACGCCATGCAACCCCCACCCCACCCCCGTCCCTGGAGCAGGTACCACAAAATGCTCACTTTTCCCCACATTCAGCTTATACCCCGAAAACACCCCAAATCTTTTAAGCAACCCCATTATGTCCCCCACCAAGGAGCCCTGCTCTGAAGTGTATAACAACAAATCTTCCATGTACAGGGGCACCCTATTCTCCACCCTACCCCTCCACAACTCTAAACTCCTCAGCGCAATGGCCAAGAGTTCTATCGCCAATGCAAACAAAAGGGGGTCATGGGGCATCCCTGCCTTGTTCCTCGATGCAACAAAAAATATCCTGAGTTCATGTCATTCTTATGCACACACACACCATTGGATCCTTATACAGCAATTTCACTGATGCCAGAAACGTAGGCCGAAACCCAAACTTCTCCAACATCGGAACTAGATAGCTCCACTCCACCCGATCAAATGCCTTCTCTGCATCTAATGCCACCATCACCTCCAACTCCCTTCCTTCGGACAGAGAAAGCACCACATTCAGCAACTGCCGCACATTCAACGACAGCTCTGTGCCCTTAATGAACCCCGCCTGATCCACTCCAATCACTCTCGTTAGGCACACCTCCAGCCTTAGGGCCAACACCTTTGCCAATATCTTAGCGTCTACATTCAGTAGATATGGGCCTGTATGATCCACATTCCATCGGGTCCTTATCAGCAACGTGATGGAGGCCTGTCCCAACGTTTTCTGCAAAACCCCCCTGACCATCGCGTTCCCGAAAATACAACAACGGTGCCAGCTTATCCTTGAATTTCTCATAGAATTCCACTGGGGAACCATCTGGCCCAGCTGCCTACCCCGTCTGCATCCTCCCAATTGCCACCTTCACCTCTTCTACCCCACCGACTCCTCCAGTGCCGCCCCCTCCACTTCATCCACTTTCGAGCACTCTAACTTCCCCAAAAACTCCCTCATCACCAGCTCATCCTCTGGCGGTTCTGACTTACATGCAAAAAGCGCAATGGGTCAACCATCCCATCTCCCTCATAAACCCCGTCAATGCCTTCGCCCTGTAGCCACCTGAGTTGGCCACTTCCTGACTTAAAATGGAGAACCGCAAAGGCTGAAGGGAAATTCAGCCAACACAGGCAAAAACTAGCAGGTGCAAATTTACTGTGTATTAGACTCTGCAAAAACCCAGACAGCATTGATACAAGCAGCCATCTGCATAGTAATGTAACAGCCATCTACATAGTAATGAGCGATCCCCGGGAACAATCGAAACATTTTAAGGTGAACAAGGCCAAGCCAGACTCCTCGGCGCCAGCAGGAGCCAACACAAAAGAGGTTAACGGACACTTAAAAAACGCCCAACGATCAGGGAACAGCTCCAGTATTGGAGAAATCGAACCAAGCGATTGGAACAAAGTCCAATCACTTGAAACCAGGTATGGGGTCCGCCCCGAAGGGCGGGAAGCCCCTGGGGACTATAAAGTAAAGCCCCAAGTTCAAATCGTCCTTATTGACAGGGTCACTCAGCAACGCCAAGCAACCCCTGAGAGTGAACTGTCCAGCGGCCTCCAAGAAAGTAAGTCTCAAGTCAACGCTCGCTACGAGATAGGTGCTCCTAGCTACCAGTCCATACCAGCTTTTGAATCCCGCAGACTCAGAACCCGAACGAAAGGCCATTTGTTCCCCTGACCTGGTGGGCCAGTCCGAAGATAAGTATACGCCTCTTAGTGATAGAAATAGCCTAGGAAGTAGAGTTTATGCATGAGTAGCGATTTACTATGTATAATAAATGTGTATTGATTTGAATCTTACTAATTGGTGTGTTGAGTTATTGATCATTACTTGAACTTGAACCTCGTGGTGGTATCATAAAAAATACCTGGCGACTCTAGAGCAAAGGTTATAAAACAGAACCAATTGAACCAACCAAAAGTTAGCAACATATTACTGGCGACTCCACCAGGACCCGATCTAGAAGTGGCTTAACCACTCCTGGAGAACCCAAAATTTGAATTAGAAATCCAATTGGGAACAGAAAAACCACAAGTGTTCAAGCAGTTCTGATCAATCCGCATAATTCGGAAGTGTGTTAATGCATGCGTAACTAACGGCGATAAGGTAAACTGATATATTTTTTTGTTGCGACAAAACTGTTGGGAGTTTGTATTCCAGAAAATAGTGAAAGCCGTACCCGTAATTACAGCACCGCCTTAATACCCCTTGTTCCAAATTTCAAGAGAAGCATTCAGATAAGAAAGATGGCAATGCAGGCAATGCAACGCCTCATGAACCCCGAAGAATTTGTGGTTGCAGTGACCAGCAGTAGAGTAGGACAGTGTCCCGTTTGGGAAGAGGAAATCAGAAAGTACCTCAAAGGGAAAGGATGGCCCCTTTGGAGTGAATTCTGTGAAAATGAGGAAACAGGTCCCGGGAGTATCGGACATACTTGGTGGGAGAACCTGAGCGAGATTCACAAGAAGTGCTTAGGAAAAGCTCACAAGCCGATGGCAATCGTGTCCTGTTTGGCACAATTGCGAGGCACAGAGGAGGTCGTTAGGATGTTCCGAAGAGAGATAGAAGGCATACATTGAATGAGCAAGGTCGATGTCAGTGAGGTAGAGAAAGAGAATGTAGAATTAAGGAGGAAGTTAGCAGCAAAGGACGGAGAGGTGGATGATGCCAAGTGGGCACACCATTCTTGTCTGGCGCACTTAAGCAGCTTCCAATCCCAGTACGAAAAGGCATATCAGGACACACAACGTGCAGTCCTGGTACGAGAGGAAACCGAGAAGCAGGTAGAGGCATTGCAGAGGCAGTGTAGTGACCTGAAGGCAGCGTTAAGAGCACTCCATGCTGCCATTACGGAGCAAAGACAAAGCTCATTAGACCACGCAAAGTGCCGGACGCAGATTGCAGAACTGCAATCTCTGCTCTCAGTTCAAAAAGGATTCCAGGAAACCTTTGGATCACAGCTAGATGAGGAAGACGGCCCTGATTGGGAAGAATTGAGTGAGACAGCGCAGAGATATGTTCAGGGAACATGTGCGCAGGGAAAGCCCCAGAAGAAAAAAGTGCCCCAACCCCCCACAGAGCAGATAGTTCAGGCTCCAATTTACCCAGTCACCACCCACCGCACAGCCACATCGGACGACACGGAATTTCTGTACACCACCCCCTTAACAGTGACCCAATTACGGGACGCGTGTGATAAAATCAAACCGTTCCTCCCCACCTCAGACCCCCACCACTTCTTTGCCAGAGTAAAACAGCAGGCTACCATGTACGGCCTGGATGAGCGAGAGCAAGTAAAGCTCACAGTTTTGAGTTTAGACCCTTTGGTTGTAGCAGCCCTTCCCGACCCACAGTATGTAGGAGGAGGCACCCTTGCAGAAATGCATACCGCAATCCTAGAGGCGATCGGGTATAACAGGGGTGACCCCTTAGATGGCCTCAATAAGCGCAGACAAAAGAAAACCGAGCACCCCACAGCGTTTGCTGGACGCTTGTGGATCCATTTCGCAGCAGTTTTCGGAGACGTAGACCGGGCCCATTTGTCCCCAGACAACATGGCCAAATGGACCCGCACCCTTATCTCCCATGCCACAGAAACAGGACAAAAAGCTTGTGCCAATTATGATCCCTCAGAGGAGGCTCATAATGAGAAATGGGTTGTAAAAAGATTGTCCCGCACCTGGGAGCAATCTGTTCAAAACAAACCCACGAACGAAAATCCCGAAGAACAGCAGGCAGAAGCAGACATACGCACAGTTAAGGCACACCAGAACCCCGCATGGGTAAATGAAGGCAGGAACAGCCCCCCACAAAATTCACAGGAGTGTTACAACTGTGGACAGTTAGGACACTTTGCAAGAGAATGCAATGCCCCACAAAAGCAACAGAGAGCCCAGCAGACTGGCACTCTAAATAAAACCAGGACAAAGCCAATACATAGCGTTAGCACTCGTTCAGATCAAACAGACCTGACCGGAACGGACTGATGGTGTTCGGGCTCCCCCAGTTGGGTCTGCGACACCTTTGGGATAGGTCCGGCCGACCAGTAGTTGCAGCAAAAATATGGGGACAGCCCATCGAGTTTCTCTGGGACACAGGAGGGTCCCGCACCACAATCAATTCCTCCACCATGTTTCAAAAGGACACGTGGACCACTACAGCCACCATCACCCTCAGTGGCTTTACAGGCCACTTACAGCAGGGACACATCACAGCCCCTGTACCCATTCAAATCGGCAACATCACCACCAAGCACCCCATAGTTTTATTCGATCTACCCCACACAGCAGAACACATTTTAGGCATAGGTTTTATGAATTCCCACAACCTATCCTTCGATCCAGTCAACCAATGTGTTTGGAAAATGGCAAAATCCGCAAGAGCCCCCGCAACGCTCACCATAGGAGAATACGCAAACAAGATTAGCGCAGTCGGCGAATTCTGGTTTGACCTGACCACAATTAATACAGACAAACAGTTTAGGGCAGTTCTGCAGAAGCACAGGACAGCATTCGCGACCCACAAACACGACTGTGGCCGGATGACTGGTACCGTTCACATCACAGGACCTGACCCTAGACCCCAAAAGCAATATGGATTTCCCCAAGAGGCAGAGGGAGAAATCGCAAAAGTTATCGACAGCTTATTAGAGCAGGGCGTACTCAGATCAGTAGCCTCTACTAATAATGCCCCGATTTGGCCAGTGAGAAAGCCCGATGGATCATGGCGACTGACCATCGATTACCGGGACCTCAACAAAGTCAGCCCCGCAGCAGCCCCCACGGTAGCCACAAGTCCCGAGGCCATATTCAAACAGGGACTCAACTCATGCTACTTTACGGTTTTGGACGTCAGTAATGGATTCTGGTCCATTCCATTGGCAAAAGCGTGCCAATACAAATTTGCCTTCACTTTTAAAAATCAGCAGTACACGTGGACATGCCTTCCACAAGGATTCCACAACGCCCCCTCCATTTTCCACCGACAGCTGGCAAATGGTTTGTCAAACTTTTCTCGACCCGAATGTCTGGTCCAGTATGTTGACGACCTATTACTGCAGACAGACACTAAGGCAGAGCACATCGAGCTTCTCGCTGAACTCCTGGAACTCCTACAGAAAATTGGTTGTAAAGTTAACCCCAAAAAGGCCCAGATTTTGGAAAACAAGGTGATATATTTGGGTACAATTATCACACATGGTAAATGCGAGATCGAGCATAAAAGGATTGACTCGATTGCCAAATTGACCCTTCCCCAGAACGTTTCAGCCCTCCGGTCATTTTTAGGACTGGTTGGCTACTGCCGAAACCACATTGACGGTTTCGCCAGCAAGGCAGCACCCCTCTCAGACCTCCTAAAGAAGGGAGCCCCCTGGGAATGGCTTCTGCAGCATACGGATGCTGTGGACTCTTTGAAAAGAGCCCTCATAGCGGCCCCCGCACTACAAGTTCCAGACCCGCTTTCCCCCTATGCGATAGAGGTAGCAAGCACAGACCGCACCCTTTCGGCCGTGCTCCTCCAGGAACGGCACGAACAATTAAGACCCGTGGTTTACGCCTCCAGAGTCTTAGATGCTGTCGAGCAGGGATTTTCAGCCCGTGAAGGGCACCTGCTCGCAGTCTTCTGGGCAGTTCAGTATTTTTCTTACATAACCGGCCTAAACCCCATCACAATCCTGACGGAACACACCGCCACCCAACTTTTACTGGACGGACGACTTAAGGATGGTACAGTCAGTCAAATAAGAGCAGCCAGATGGACCTTCTTTTGCAGGGACGGGACATCACTGTTAAAAGGACCAAGACCCACACTTTCTTAGCAGATAACCTACAGTACCCAGGCACCCCCCACGAATGTGAAATCATCTCACCACACCACAACACAGGCCTCTTTATTGTGAAAACACCCCCCAGAAAGATAGGTAGTCCAACCCAGAGCCCCAAGCACACAGACACGTGCGAACCCATACGAATATATGTGGATGGATCTTCCACAATATTAGAAGGGAAGCGCATAACAGGATGCGGCATTTATGTCGAGGACGCGCCCCAGAAGAAATCGCAATAAAACTTCCAGGACACTTAGGCGCGCAGGCGGCAGAACTAGCAGCCGTGGAGTACATTGTGGATCACCCAGATTCCTTCCCAGCCCAGCAGACATATACTCGGACAGCCTCTATGTCTGCAACAGCCTTGCAGAATTCCTACCCCTGTGGAAAGCAAGAGGATTTGTTTCCGCAGATGGAAAACCCCTCCCCTCAGCCCCATTGCTCCGTCACATTTTAGAAAAAGCCCAGGGCAGGACTTTTGGAATAGTTAAAGTTCGTAGTCACCATCGTTCCTCCCCCCCTGGAAATGTAAAAGTCGACGCACTGGCAAAAGCAGGTTCCAGGTACGGATATTTTTGGACACCCCCCGAGAGCGCACCAGTGAATGCAGTTCAGGTCTCGCAGACTAACATCGAGGATTTAGTGCAGGCCCAGAAGCACGCCAACAATCTCAGGGAGATTTTAAAGGGAAGATTCTCAGCACCCTATGATAGATTTAAAAATGCTCTGACCACACATGACGGCGTGGTGTTAAAATACACCCTTTATGTGGTTCCTGAACAGGACAGGAATCAGCTCATTTGTTTGTTCCATGACAGTCATGGACATCAGGGAATTGATCCCACTACAGCCCACCTCAGGCAGCTCTGTTGGTGGCCAAGCTTAAAAGAAGACGTAACGCACTACGTTGCGAATTGCCTTATCTGTGCCCAGAACAATCTGGACAGATATGCCAAGAAAGCTCAACTTAGTCACACCCGCCCCGTTAATGGCCCCTGGACTAACCTCCAGATTGATTTTATAGGACCATTGCCCCTTGCAGGAATGGTTATAAGTATGTACTCGTTGTGATAGACACGTTTACAAAATGGGAAGAGGCATTCCCATCCAGAACGAACACGGCAAAGACCACAGCCAAGATCTTAACCAACCACATCTTTACGAGATGGGGACTCCCCCGCAGCACTGAATCCCACCAAGGTTCCCATTTTACGGGACGTGTCATGAAGAACGCCCTCACGATATTTGGCATTACCTAAAAATTCCACATCGCATACCACCCCCAGTCAAGTGGTATCGTGAAGTGTATGAATCGGACCCTAAAAGCTACCCTCCGAAAAATGGTCCAGCAAAGCAACACCACTTGGGATTCAGTCCTCCCTTTTGCGTGATGTTTTTGCGAAATATCGTTTCAACATCTACAGGTTACACCCCACACACTCTCATGACCGGACGCCCCATGAAAGGCACAGAATTTTTTTTTTTTTTTAAATATATTTATTGAAGTTTTTTTAACACAATTTTTCTCCCTTAAAAACAATAACCCCCCACCCCCGTAACAAAAAAAAAAACCGAGAAATCGCGCAGAGCAAGATATATACATGGTAAAATGATATATTTACACAGCTTTGTACACTGGCCCTCACCCGTACGTGCCAGTTTCCCCAACCCTTCATGTTATCTCTTGCTCATCCACCCTCCCAGGCAGTCCCCCCTCTCCCCCCCCTCTCAGGATGTCCCCCCCCTCCCCCCCCCCCCCCCCCCCAAGGTTGCTGCTGCTGCTGACCGACCTTCCCCATACGCTCCGTGAGATAGTCTAGGAACGGTTGCCACCGCCTGTAAAACCCCTGCGCAGACCCTCTCAAGGCGAACTTAATCCTCTCCAACTTTATGAACCCAGCCATATCATTTATCCAGGCCTCCAGGCTGGGGGGCTTCGCCTCCTTGCACATTAGTACGATCCTTCGCCGGGCTACTAGGGACGCAAAGGCCAGAATGCCGGCCTCTTTCGCCTCCTGCACTCCCGGTTCGTCCACTACTCCAAATATTGCTAGCTCCCAGCTTGGCTTGACCCGGACTTTCACCACCTGAGATATTGCTCCCACCACTCCTCACCAGCATCCCTCCAGTGCCGGGCATGACCAAAACATATGGACATGGTTCGCCGGGCTCCCTGAGCACCTTCCACATCTGTCCTCTACCCCAAAGAACCTACTCAACCTCGCCCCCGTCAAGTGCGCTCTGTGGACCACCTTAAATTGTATCAGGCTGAGCCTGGCACACGAGGAGGAGGAATTAACCCTACCTAGGGCATCAGCCCACAGACCTTCCTCGATCTCCTCCCCCAGCTCCTCCTCCCATTTACCCTTCAACTCTTCTACCATTGCTTCCCCCTCTTCTTTCAACTCCTGGTGTATTTCCAACACCTTGCCCTCCCCGACCCATACACCCGAGATCACCCTATCTTGCACTTCTTGTGCCGGGAGCAACGGGAATTCCCTCACCTGTCGCCTCACAAAAGCACTCACCTGCATATATCTAAGGGCATTTCCTGGGGGTAACTCGAACTTCTCCTCCAGTGCCCCTAGGCTCGCAAACGTCCCGTCGATGAACAGGTCCCCCATTCTTCCAATCCCCGCCCGATGTCAGCTCTGGAAACCCCCGTCCATCTTCCCCGGGACAAACCGGTGGTTACCCCTGATCGGGGACCACACCGATGCTCCCATTGCACCCCGGTGCCGTCTCCACTGGCCCCAGATCCTTAGCGTTGCCGCCACCACCGGGCTCGTGGTATACTTTGTCGGCGAGAGCGGCAGCGGTGCCGTCACCAACGCCCCCAGGCTCGTTCCTTTACAGGACGCCATCTCCATCCTCTTCCATGCTGCCCCCTCTCCCTCCATAACCCACTTGCGGATCATCGCCACATTTGCTGCCCAGTAGTAGCTCCCCAGGTTTGGCAGCACCAACCCTCCTCGGTCCCTACTGCGTTCCAGGAACCCTCTCCTTACTCTCGGGGTCTTATTCGCCCACACAAACCCCATAATACTCCTGCCTCCTCTCTTAAAAAAGGCCTTAGTGATCACGATGGGAAGGCACTGAAACACAAACAGAAACCTCGGAAGGACCACCATTTTGACCGACTGCACTCTACCCGCCAGCGAGAGCGGTAACATGTCCCATCTTTTGAAATCCTCCTCCATTTGCTCCACCAACCTCGTCAGATTCAGTTTATGTAGGGTCCCCCAACTCCTGGCTATCTGGATCCCCAGATACCGAAAGCTCCCCTCCGCCCTCCTCAGCGGTTGGTCCCCTATCCCTCTTTCTTGGTCCCCCACCTGTAATACAAAGAGCTCACTCTTCCCTACATTGAGCTTATAGCCCGAAAACTCCCCAAACTCCCTTAGAGTCTGCATGACCTCCACCATCCCCTCCATTGGATCCGCCACGTACAGCAACAGGTCATCCGCATATAGCGACACCTGATGCTCTTCTCCCCCTCGGACCACCCCCTTCCATTTATTAGACTCCCTCAATGACAAGGCCAATGGTTCGATCACCAATGCAAACAACAGGGGGGACAGGGGGCACCCCTGCCTCGTCCCTCGGTACAGTCGAAAGTACTCCGACCTCCGCCGGTTCGTCACTACACTTGCCATCGGGGCTCTGTAAAGGAGCTTAACCCAATTGATAAACCCTACCCCGAACCCAAACCTGCGCAGCATCTCCCAGAGGTACTCCCACTCTACTCGGTCAAAGGCCTTCTCCGCGTCCATAGCTGCCACTATCTCTGCCTCTCCCTCTTCCGATGGCATCATTATAACGTTTAAGAGCCTCCGCACATTGGTGTTTAGTTGCCTGCCCTTTACAAATCCCGTCTGGTCCTCGTGGATTACCCCCGGGACACAGTCCTCGATCCTCGTGGCCAGCACTTTTGCCAGCAACTTTGCATCCACATTGAGGAGCGAGATCGGCCTGTACAATCCACATTGCAGTGGGTCCTTGTCCCGCTTTAGGATCAAAGAAATTGTCGGGGGCAGGGTCCCCTCCTCTCTTGCCTCATTAAAGGTCCTCACCAGTAGCGGGGCCAACAGGTCTGCGTACTTCCTGTAGAACTCCACCGGGAATCCGTCTGGTCCCGGGGCCTTCCCCGCCTGCATGCTCCCCAAACCCTTGCTCAGCTCCTCCAACCCAATTGGTGCCCCCAAACCAGCCACCTCTTGCTCCTCCACCCTCGGGAATCTCAGCTGATCTAGGAATTGTCTCATCCCCTCTTCCCCCGCTGGGGGCTGGGATCTGTACAGCTCTTCATAAAAGGCCTTGAATACCTCGTTTATTTTCGTCGCACTCCGAACCGTGGCTCCCCTTCCATCTTTGACTCCCCCTATTTCCCTCACTGCCATCCTCTTATGGAGCTGGTGTGCCAGCACCCGACTAGCCTTTTCCCCATGCTCGTAGGTCGCCCCCTGCGCTTTCCTCCACTGTGCCTCCGCTTTCCCTGTGGTCAACAGGTCAAACTCCGTCTGGAGCCGTCGTCTTTCCCCAAGTAATCTTTCCTCCGGGGCCTCTGCGTATCTCCTGTCCACTCTCAAAATCTCCCCCACTAACCTCTCCCTTTCCATACCCTCTGTCTTCTCCCTATGAGCCCTAATGGAAATTAGCTCTCCCCTGATCACCGCCTTCAACGCCTCCCATACCACCCCCACCCGCACCTCCCCGTTGTCGTTGGCCTCCAAGTACCTTTCGATACACCCCCTCACCTTCCCACACACCACCTCGTCCGCCAGCAGTCCCACATCCAGCCGCCACAACGGGCGTTGGTCCCTCTCCTCTCCCAGCTCCAGTTCCACCCAGTGTGGGGCATGGTCCGAAACGGCTATAGCCGAATACTCCGTCCCCTCCACCCTTGGGATGTGCGCCCTACCCAGAACAAAGAAATCTATCCGGGAGTAGGCTTTGTGTACATGGGAGAAGAAAGAAAATACCCTGGCGTGCGGCCTTGCAAACCGCCATGGGTCCACTCCCTCCATCTGATCCATAAACCCCCTAAGTACCTTGGCCGCTGCCGGCCTCTTTCCAGTCCTTGATTTGGAGCGGTCTAGTGCTGGATCCAACACTGTATTTACGTCCCCTCCCATTATCAGGCCTCCTATCTCCAGGTCCGGAATGCGCCCCAACATGCGCTTCATGAATCCTGCATCATCCCAGTTCGGGGCGTATACGTTTACCAACACCACCCACATCCCTTGCAGCCTACCGCTCACCATTACATATCGCCCTCCATTGTCCGCTACAATAGTCTTGGCCTCAAATGACACCCGCTTTCCCACCAATATTGCCACCCCTCTATTCTTCCCGTCCAGTCCCGAGTGGAATATCTGTCCTACCCATCCCTTTCTTAGCCTGACCTGGTCCGCCACCTTCAGGTGTGTCTCTTGGAGCATGGCCACGTCCGCCTTCGGTCCCTTTAAGTGCGCGAACACTCGTGCCCTCTTCACCGGCCCATTCAGGCCCCTCACATTCCATGTTATCAGCCGGATTGGAGGGGCTCACCACCCCCCCCCCCCCCCCCCACGCCCCGCCGACTAGCAATCTCCTTTTCCGGGCCAGTCCCGTGTCCACGCCTCCCTCACCCTCCAGTCCCCCAGAGGGGGGATCCCCGTCCCGACCACCTCTTCTGTGTCCCATTCCCTTTCGGCCAGTGCAGCAGCAACCCTTTTTCCCCCCCCTTCCCCAATTCCCTCCCCCCGCTAGACCCCTGTCTAGCTTTTTTGCTCCCCCCATGTCACTCCCGTAAGTCAGCTGACGCCTGCTGACCCCGGCTTCCCCCGCTGTCCCACTGACCTCCCCGCGTGGGAGTCTCCCAATCCATATGCATTCCTTTGTTCCCCTTCCCGCCTTTCTTCCCGCGCGCGGGAAAACACCCCGCGCTTTCCAAAGCCCGCCCCGCCCCTCTGGCGCAGCTCCTGTCACGGCCTTGTCTCTCTCCCCCAGCCCATGTAACATTTCCTGCCCGTGATTGACCCCCTATATACAACAACCATCACACATCAAACCTCAAACATCCCCCCTACCCTCACAAACCCTCAGTTAGTGTCCAACTTTTCGGCTTGTACAAAGGTCCACGCCTCTTCAGGCGTTTCGAAGTAATAGTGTTGGCCCTTGTATGTGACCCACAGTCGCGCTGGCTGCAGCATTCTGAATTTCACTTCTTTCCGGTACAACGCCGCTTTGGCCCAGTTGAAACCCGCTCTCCGCTTTGCAACCTCCGTGCTCCAGTCCGGGTATATTCAGATCTCTGCATTGTCCCACTTACTGCTCCGCTCCTTCTTGGCCCATCTCAGAACCCACTCTCTGTCCGTGAACCGGTGGAACCTCACCACCATCGCCCTTGGCGGCTCATTTGCCTGGGGCTTCTTCGCCAGCACCCGATGTGCCCCGTCCAACTCCAGCGGCCTCGAAGGAGCCTTCGTGCCCATCATCGCCTCGAGCATCGTGCTCGCGTATGCCCCGGCATCAGCCCCCTCCACTCCCTCAGGGAGAACCAGGATTCGCAGATTCTTTCTCCTCGACCTGTTCTCCAGGTCTTCGAGTCTTCCCGCCCACCTCTTGTGTAACGCCTCGTTCTGCTCCACTCTCACCGCCAGGCCCACGAGCTCGTCCTCGTTCTGACTGACTCTTTTCTGTACCTCCTGGATCTTAGCTTCGTGGACCTTCTGGGTGATCCCGAGTCCTTCAATAGCCGAAAGCCTAGGCGCCAACATCTCCTTGCGCATCTCCTCGCGCTGCTCCTCGAAGCAGCGCTTGATGAACTCCTGCAGCTCCCCTTTGTCCCTGGCCGCCGCCATTTTGTTTTCTTTCCCTCGCTTCTCCCGTTGCTCCAGTGCCGCTCCTTTGGCCGTTACACTTCTGGTCTGTTTAAAAAGTCTATGGAAACTCCTGAAAAAGGTCTGAGAGTCAGTTCCAGACGGGAGCTGCCGAATGCGCGACCAACTCCGCCATGGCCGCCACCGGAAGCCTCGTCCCTGCTTCTTCAATGGCCCTGGTAGATCCTTTCACAGTTGTTCCCTCTGCTGCTAGAATTCACCTTTGATAGAGTCAAGTCAGATTGCAGCTTTAAGCTTGCCCTTCCCCCGCCTGCATGCTGGAAGAGGCCCTTGTCTAAACCTGCAGCCAAAGCCAAATCCTTTACTGTTTCTGCCGGGTCTGGCAGCCAAAAGGCATAACATTCCTGGGGGACACCGTCAGGGGAATGCTTCAGTCTTCTTGCCACACTGGGAAATGTCAAAAAAATGCCGAGGGGGCCCTGTAAAAGAGCCCAAAAGTCCATTCCAAGCAGGAGCTACCGAATATGCGACCTAGCTCTGCATAGCCGCACCCGGAAGTTGAAGGCACAGAATTTTTATTGGGATTAGATTTGACCAGCCCCGAAGTGACGGTCCTCACACACGAGAAAGCAGTAGAACAACTGGTAGAAAATGTGAAAACGGCTCAGCTAGCAGCCGCGGTACGATTAGGCACACAAAGGAAACAGAGCAAGGCCTGTTTCGATAAGACAGTACACGCGACTGAGTTCAGTGCAGGACAGCAAGTCATACTCTCCATATACAACCCCAGCACATTCCTGACACCTAAATATTCGGGTCCGTACTCCATTGCCGACAATGTAAGCCCTTCCGTCTACAAAATAAAGTTCCCCAACGGTAAGACTGCGTGGTTCCATATTAACCAGCTTAAGGCATATGGACCACAGTCGAACCACACACACCACGTCATGCTCGACGCAGCAGACCACACCCCGCCCACAGCCAATGTACCCCTACCCTCCCCCAACATGCCCACCACATCCATGGACTCACCCTCGACTCCGCCCCCGAACTCTAGACTCCGCCCTGGAACGCCCACAGACAGCAGCAGCAGACTGTGACACAGACAATAGCCATAGCACTCCACCCTACTATCCCCATACATCAGGCCCCACACCCAGCAAATCTGAGCACGATTCGAGTGATCCCGTCATGATTACTTTCCTAAACAAACCCCACCACCGACCACCGACCTACAATGACGGCCCCGACTCCATTCCAACAGAATTGGACACATCCTTTTGGCACCGGGACAATTCATTCAGACTCGTCCGGAATGACGAGATGGATCCCAAATCACACCATGCAGCCCTATCCGCCCTTATACACTTGAGAGTTTGGCATCCGGGAGAAGATGACGACTTTGAATCTGAGTCCCCAAGCGAGAACCCCTTTGCGACCCTGTTCGCAACCGATAACTGAGGTGTCCAGATTATGTTTTAAAAAGGAACCGCTTGGGAGAAAACGGTGTCCTTTCTGATGGAACCTGCAGCATGTTTAATGTTGTTTGTAGTGGTATTGTTAAATGTTGTTTGTAAGATCAAAATTTTTTCCACGGCCCCACGCCTTATTTTTCGGCCAAAACCTCTGAGAACTTGTCAGCACGCTCATCAGCAGAAACCTCTGAGAGCTTGCCAGACCCCCGTTCATAACTGCACTTATGGTTCGAAGGTAGAACCAATACGGCAACCCACCACGATGACTACATTTTTGCCCGTTGTTGTCGGTTGCTCAGGCAGTGGAGACACGGCATTGGGACCCGCCCTGCCTGAGGATCCCCCCTCTGGTCAGCTACGCTCGGGTAGAGAACACCCGGCATTGGTCGCTGTCCTACCCGGGGATTCCATCCAAATCTTACCCGTCGCGGCCCATACGCACCTCATTTCGGCAATTTTCATTCAAAAAGTTTTGTATTGTTTTCAGGCGACCCTTAGGTTGCCAACCCTTTGCTATTTACATCCTCAAACATTTGGATGGTAAATCGCACAGCCTGCGAGACGGCCCGCACTGTTTCAGTATTTTTAAGTGTGTCTTGTCCTGAATATTTGGTTTAAAAAAAAATGAGGGAGTCACACATGGTGACAAATTGTAAAGGGAGAATTGGCACAAAAGGACAGACATACTAACAGACGAGATATTAAACCTAGATAGTAACAGACACTATGCTTGATCCCACAGAACTCCAGAAGCTCCAGCGAAGAGAAGAGAAGAGAAAGAAGAAGAACCATGAGGACATCCTCCGTGTTGCTCATCACCCTAATGAACATTTGGTTGCGCGCGAACGCGAACCCCCTAACCCCAACACCCCCCCCCCCCCGCCGTTAATGATTCACTTCCCCATAGTACCCAGAGCCCAGTCACAAGCGTCACCACACCATCTTGGTGTGACAGGTTTATAACCTGGTACTCCCTGTCCTACTTAATAAAATTCCTACTAGTATTGGCGATACTCTGCTGCATCGTGCAGACTATTTGTCTGAGGAAATGGCGAAGGAGAGCCTACAGCGCTCGCATCCCGGTATATAGGATATGATCCCCTATTTTCGGTTATGACCAGACCCCCGCGATCTATAATAAAGGACATTCATTTGCGTTCTTTTTGTGAATAAAGAAATGTGTTTCATGAGCGATTGTACAATCCTGAGCTTGACTGCCAAGCCAGGAAAAATGTGAATAATGCTGCTATGATTTTGTTTGTATCATTAAGGAAGTTAGTATGATTGAATGTTTGAGTGAGTGTAGTTTATAGAGGATAGTTAGAGGTACTGTTTTTTAATTATTTTGTAATGCATGTCCCTGTTTTGACATAGCGCCACTTAGAATGTTAGTTAAAAATTTCTTGCATAGTTATGGTCAGTGTAGAGGCCATAGAAGAGTGCTCACCGGGTCAGGGAATGAAGACACCGCAGTTATGTGATCCTTCACGCTTCGCGTTAGGATCACAAGGAGGGTGTGCAGCCACCTGAGTTGGCCACTTCCCGACTTAAAATGGAGAACCGCAAAGGCTGAAGGGAAATTCAGCCAACACAGGCAAAAACTAGCAGTTTACTGTGTATTAGACTCTGCAGAAACCCAGACAGCATTGATACAAGCAGTCATCTGCATAGTAATGTAGCAGCCATCTATCTAGTAATGAGCGATCCCCGGGAACAATCAAAACATTTTAAGGTAAACAAGGCCAAGCCAGACTCCTCGGCGCCAGCAGGAGCCAACACAAAAGAGGTTAACGGACACTTAAAGACCGCCCAACGATCAGGGAACAGCTCCAGTATTGGAGAAATCGAACCAAGCGATTGGAACAAAGTCCAATCACTTGAAACCAGGCACGGAGTCCGCTACGAAGGGCAGGAAGCCCCTGGGGACTATAAAGTAAAGCCCCCAAGTTCAAATCGTCCTTATTGACAGGGTCACTCAGCAACGCCAAGCAACCCCTGAGGGTGAACTGTCCAGCGGCCTCCAAGAAAGTAAGTCTCAAGTCAACGCTCGCTACGAGATAGGCGCTCCTAGCTACCAGTCCATACCAGCTTTGGAATCCCGCAGACTCAGAACCCGAACGAAAGGCCATTTGTTCCCCTGACCTGGTGGGCCAGTCCGAAGCTAGGTATAGGCCTCTTAGTGATAGAAATAGCCTAGAAAGTAGAGTTTATGCATGAGTAGCGATTTACTGTGTATAATAAATGTGTATTGATTTGAATCTTACTAATTGGTGTGTTGAGTTATTGATCATTACTTGAACTTGAACCTCGTGGCGGTATCATAAAGATACCTGGCGACTCTAGAGCAAAGGTTATAAAACAGAGCCAATTGAACCAACCAAAATTTAGCAACAGCCCTCTCCTCTTTGACGGGGTCAGCGAGCACGGCTGGATCATATCCACTCCCGGTTCCAACACTGTATCCCTCTCTGTAAAACTCCTCAAAAACCTTATTAAGTCACTCTGGTGCCACCACCAGCCCATCCTATCCCTCACCCGAACTCTCTCCCTCGTCGCAGCCACCCTACAGAGCTGACCTGCCAACATACGGCTGGCCTTCTCCCCATACTCATAGGCAGCCCCCCCCTTGCCTTTCGCAGCTGATGCATCGCTTTCCCCGTGGACAACAAATCAAACCTCGCATCAACACCACCCTCTTCACCAGGAGTCCCAAATCCTAGTCCTCCACATATCTCCCGTCTACTTCCAAAATCTCTTCTATCAATCGTTGGCATTGCTCCCTCGCCTCCTTATCCACCTTAGCCTTAAATGAAATAACCCCCCCTCACCACTGCCGTTAGAATCTCCCAAACCACTGACGGCAAGACATCCGCAGTACAGTTAACCCCCACATACTCCTCGATCACCTTCCCCATTTTAACACAGAAATACTCGTCCGCCAACAAATCCACATCCAGCTTCCACAATGGCTTCTGAGCTAGCCCCTTCTCCAGGACCACATCTATCTAATGTGGTGCATGATCTGAAAATACAACTACCGAATACTCTGTCTTCTTAACTCCAGCTAACAGTGCCTTTCCCACCACAAAGAAATCCATCCTCAGAGAACACCTTGTGCACCAGTGAAAAAAACGAATACTCCCGACCCCTCGGCTGTAAACATCTCGCCTTGGGACAGCCATCCCATCTCCCTCATAAATCCGTCAGTGCCTTCGCCCCCTCCCCCCCGACAGGATCAGCGGGCACGGCTGAGTCCTGTCCACCCTCAGTTCCAACACTGTATTCCATTCCCCCTCCAAAATCAACTCATGGGTATCCAGATTCGAATGGCAGCCAGCGTTTTTTTCACGAACCTCGTGTCATCCCAATTGGGGGCATATAGGCTAACCAACACCACCAACCTCCCCTCCAACACACCTGTTACAATCACGAAGTTACACCCCAATCCGCCACCACCTTCTCCATCAGCAACCTCACCCACTTGCCCACCAGAGTCGAAACCCCTTGGGCCCTACTATCAAACCCTGAATGAAACACCTGGCTCACCCATTCTATCCTGAGCCTCATCTCGTCCTTCACCCTCTGGTGGGTCTTCTATTGCATCATCATCAGCTTTCAAATGCGAGAAAACTCTCGCTCTCTTCACCGGTCCTTCCAACACTCGCATGTTCCAGGACACCATTCTGACCCAATCCCTTCTATCCATCATTACCACTACCCCCAGGTCTCGCCTATCCGGTGGGACCCACATCATCGTCTAGTCCCCGTCAACCTCTACTCCCCCTTCCCAGAATCCTCCCCAACCACTTCCTCTTGCAAACACCTCACCCACCCACCATTCACACCTCCCAGGTCCAACGAAACCTGCCCAGCCAGGCTCCAACGACTGGGGTGCCTCCCCCCACTACACTCCCATTCACTAGCCAACCTTTGTTTGCTAGCGAGGTGACCCCTGCCAGAGCCCCCTCCTCTTCCAAGAACACAATCAGCAACCCAACCCCCCCCCCCCCTGTCCAAAACCCTCCAAACTCGCCATATCACACTCCCACCAAAAGTGTACATCAATCCCCCAGCCATACAAGCAGGGTGAGGAGAATACAAGAGCAGGAAAACCAAAAAAGGAAAAACAAACAAAAACCAGTGAAAAAATCAAATGCAAAAGATCCCAGTCCACACTGTCAAAATCCAAATCCAAACTCATTCGGGGGCACTGTGTTTAACATTGCTGCCTCACAGCGTCAGTGGCCCGCGTTCAATTCCAGCTTTGGGTGACTGGCTGTGTGGAGTTTGTACGTTTTCCCTGTGTCTGCGTGAGTTTCCTCCGGGTGCTCCGGTTTCCTCCCACGGTCCAAAGGTGGACAGGTTAGGTGATTGGCCAAGCTAAATGGCCTCTGAGATTTTAAAACAAATTTAGAGTATCCAATTCTTTTCCAATTAAGAGGCAATTTACCAACACTCCGACTCCCTCCCTCCCCACCACCCTCTTTTCCCCTCTCTCCCCACCACCCCCCCTCCTTTCCCTTCTGTTGGTACAGAGGCGAGGGCATCTGGTCTCTCTAGCGCAAAGTTTAGTGCTTGGACCATTTGTTTTTTGTAGAAACGTGTTGTAAACTGTTTTAATAATCAGAGTATCCACCCCCCTCCCCGTACATTGGTACTGAGAGGAGGGTATCCTGTTTCTCCAACACAAAATGAGTGTTTGTACCATTTGGCCTTGTATATATTTTTTACTGTTTTAATAAAAAGATACGGCCAATCCACCTCACAGGCACATCTTTGGGTTGTGAGGGCGAGACCCACGCAGACACTGGGAGAATGTGCAAACTCCGGGGTCGGGATCGAACCCGGATCCTCAGCACGTGAGGCAGCAGTGCTAACCACTATGCCAATGTACTGCCCTTAAATTGCCCCTGAGTGTACAAACGTTTAGGTGGGGTTACTGGGTTACGGAGATGGGTGGGAGTGTGTGTCTAGTTAGGGTGCTCTTTCAGAGGGTCAGTGCAGATTTGATGGGTTGAATGGCCTCCTGCTGCAAAGGTAGGGATTCTATAATCTCAGTCCCAGTTCTTTATGAATGCCTTCGCCTCCTCTGCCGTCTCAAAATAGAAGTGGTAGTATGTATTATGGGTCATGTGGGACTGTGAAGCCGTGATGCTATTGGCTGACAGATCCCGGGTCCTGGTTGGCTGTTGACTCCTGGCTCCGCCCTGAAGGCGGAGTATAAGAACCCGAGCTTCTCCCCGCCGCTCCATTCTGTTGCTGAACTGCTGGGGACAAGTCTTGCTTAATAAAGCCTCATCGACTTCATCTCTACTCGTCTCTCTCGTAAGTCATTGTGCGCTACAATTTATTAAGCGAGACTTGTCCCCAGCAGTTCAGCAACACAATGGGTCCTGGGGCCGCCAGCCAGGTCGGCAGTGACGTTCCGGAGGAGGACTTCCTGGGGAAGACAAGGAGGCGCTCATGAAGCGTTTGGGATGCGCTGGGCTCGTTCTTCTCCGGGAATTGCGGCGACCCCCCGGGACCGGCACACAGCCGCGTAATGGCCCTTCTTGCCGCAGCTTTTGCAAATAGCTGCGCGGGCCGGGCAGCGCTGCCAGGGGTGTTTCGCTTGCCCGCAGAAATAGCAGCGGGCCCCCCCAGGATGATCTGGCGCTTTAACCGCGCAAGCCTGTGAGGGAGGGAGGGGGGGGTTTGTCGCGACGGGGGTCCACGGAGCCCAAGGGGCTGCCGCGCGGTCGGGGCCGTAGGCGCGGGCGTTTTGCGAGGCCACATCTAGGGAAGCTGCAATGGCCCGTGCCTCTGAGAGTCCTAGCGACTCTTTTTCTAAAAGTCGTTGGCGGATTTGGGGAGAGTTCATACCTGCCACAAACGCATCGCGAATTAGAATGTCCGTGTGTTCAATCGCGTTTACCGGCGGGCAGCTGCAGCCCCGTCCCAAAATTAGCAGCGCGGCGTAGAATTCCTCTAACTATTCTCCGGGACTCTGCCGTCTCGTTGCGAGTTGGTAGCGTGCGTAGACCTGGTTCACGGGGCGAACGTAGATGCTATTCAGTGCTGCGAGCGCCGTCGGGAAATCACCTGCGTCTTCTATGAGAGGGTAAATTTCCGGGCTTACCCTCGAATGCAGGACCTGCATTTTCTGGTCTTCTGTGATCCGGCCGGGGGCCGTTCGGAGGTAGCCTTCAAAACAAGCTTGCCAGTGTTTAAAAACTGCTGCCGAGTTCGCTGCGTGGGGGCTGATCCGCAGGCATTCCGGGGCGATCCGGAGCTCCATAGTCCTTTAAGCTCGCTTAATAAACTGTAGCGCACAATGACTTACGAGAGAGACGAGTAGAGATGAAGTCGATGAGGCTTTATTAAGCGAGACTTAATAAAGCCAACCCCCCCAGCGCCCCATGTGTGACCCGCGGGCGCCGCCATTTTGGGTCCCGGCCACCACGAGGGGAGGATGGGCGCCGCCATCTTGTGACTCCCCAGCCACGTGCCATTCATGGGGGCGGCTATTTTGTCCACCCCCGACCACGTGCGATCCATGGGGGCGGCCATTTTGTCTACCCCCGGCCGCGTGCGATTCATGGACGCCGCCATCTTGGATGACAACAAAGGACCCCAGCATCGACGGCTCCACGGGGTCCGAAGAAGACGCCGAGACACTACGACCACGACTGGCTTCGGTGACGCTGGATCAATCACGGCCCCGGACGCTCCAGACGACGACAACAACGGTGCTGATCAACGGACACGAGACATCATGCCTGATCGACTCCGGGAGCACCGAAAGTTTAATTCACCCCGACACGGTAAGACGCTGTTTCTGACCATCCATCCAAGTACGCAAAAGATTTCCCTAGCTGAAGGATCCCACTCCGTAGAGATCAAAGGGTTCTGCATCGCGAACCTAACAGTGCAAGGGAGGGAGTTTAAAAACTACAGGCTCTACGTCCTTCCCCAACTCTGCGCGCCCACATTACTGGGATTAGATTTCCAGTGTAACCTGCAGAGCCTAACATTTCAATTCGGCGGCCCAATACCCCCACTCACTATCTGCGGCCTCGCAACTCTCAAGGTTGAACGGCCGTCCTTGTTTGCAAACCTCACCCCGGATTGCAAACCCGTCACCACTAGGAGCAGACGGTACAGCGCCCAGGACCGGATATTTATTCGGTCTGAAGTCCAGCGGTTGCTGAAGGAAGGCATAATCCAGGCCAGCAATAGTCCCTGGAGAGCCCAGGTGGTAGTAGTAAAGACCGGGGAAAAGCAAAGGATGGTCATAGACTATAGCCAGACCATCAACAGGTACACACAGCTAGATGCGTACCCTCTCCCCCGCATATCCGACATGGTAAATCGGATTGCCCAGTATAAGGTTTTCTCCACCGTGGACCTCAAGTCCGCCTACCACCAGCTCCCCATCCACCCAGGTGACCGCAAGTACACAGCCTTCGAGGCAGACGGGCGTCTATACCACTTCTTAAGGGTCCCATTTGGTGTCACGAACGGGGTCTCGGTCTTCCAACGGGAGATGGACCGAATGGTTGACCAGCACGGGTTGCAGCCCACGTTCCCGTATCTCGACAACGTAACCATCTGCGGCCACGATCAGCAGGACCACGACGCCAACCTCCAAAAATTCCTCCAGACTGCTAACGCCTTGAACCTCACATACAACGAGGAAAAGTGCGTTTTTAGCACAAATCGGCTGGCCATCCTGGGATACGTAGTGCGCAATGGGATAATAGGCCCCGACCCTGAACGCATGCGCCCCCTCATGGAATTTCCCCTCCCCCACTGCTCCAAAGCCCTGAAACGTTGCCTGGGGTTCTTTTCATATTACGCCCAGTGGGTCCCCCAGTATGCAGACAAGGCCCGCCCGCTAATACAGACCACTACCTTCCCCCTGTCGACAGAGGCTCGCCAGGCCTTCAGCCGCATCAAAGCGGATATCGCAAAGGCCACGATGCGCGCCATCGACGAGTCCCTCCCCTTCCAGGTCGAGAACGACGCCTCCGACGTAGTTCTGGCGGCCACCCTTAACCAAGCGGGCAGACCCGTGGCCTTTTTCTCCCGAACCCTCCACGCCTCAGAAATCCGCCACTCCTCAGTGGAAAAGGAAGCCCAAGCCATAGTGGAAGCTGTGCGACATTGGAGGCATTACCTGGCCGGCAGGAGATTCACTCTCCTCACTGACCAACGGTCGGTAGCCTTCATGTTCGATAATGCACAACGGGGCAAAATTAAAAATGACAAGATCTTAAGGTGGAGGATCGAGCTCTCCACCTTCAACTACGAGATCGTGTACCGTCCCGGAAAGCTGAACGAGCCGTCCGATGCCCTATCCGCGGCACATGTGCCAACGCACAAATAGACCGTCTCCAAGCCCTCCACGAGGACCTCTGCCACCCGGGGGTCACTCGGTTCTACCATTTTATAAAGTCCCGCAACCTCCCCTACTCTGTGGAGGAGGTCCGTACAGTCACCAGGAACTGCCACATCTGCGCGGAGTGCAAACCGCACTTTTTCAGGCCGGATAGAGCGCACCTGATCAAGGCTTCCCGCCCCTTTGAACGCCTCAGTCTGGATTTCAAAGGGCCCCTCCCCTCCACCGACCGCAACACATACTTCCTGAACGTGGTGGACGAGTACTCCCGTTTCCCCTTCGCCATCCCCTGCCCCGACATGACAGCGGCCACAGTCATCAAAGCCCTTGGCACCATATTCACACTGTTCGGTTGCCCCGCATATATCCATAGCGACAGGGGGTCCTCCTTCATGAGTGACGCGCTGCGCCGGTTCCTGCTCAGCAAGGGCATAGCCTCGAGCAGGACGACCAACTACAACCCCCGGGGGAACGGGCAAGTAGAGAGGGCGAATGGCACAGTCTGGAAGACCGTCCTACTGGCCCTACGGTCCAGGGAACTCCCAGTTTCCCGGTGGCAGGAGGTCCTCCCGGACGCTCTCCACTCCATCCGGTCGCTGCTGTGTACCACCACTAACCAAACGCCTCATGAGCGCCTCCTTGTCTTCCCCAGGAAGTCCTCCTCCGGAACGTCGCTGCTGACCTGGCTGGCGGCCCCAGGACCCATCTTGCTCCGGAAACATGTGCGGGCGCACAAGTCGGACCCGTTGGTCGAGAGGGTTCACCTCCTCCACGCAAACCCGCAGTACGCCTACGTGGCGTACCCCGACGGCCGACAAGACACGGTCTCCCTGCGAGACCTGGCGCCCGCCGGCAACACACACACCCCCCCGACACCGATCATCCCCTCCCTGCCACCGGCGCACCCCGCGACCGCCCCCTTCCTGGGAGGATCGGTCCTCCTCCCGTGTCCGCCCAGGAGTGAAACAGGAACAAACACCGAAACGCTCCCGGGGACGACAACGCCGGAACAAGCACCTGCACCACCGCCGGGGCTGAGGCGATCGACGAGGACGACCAGACCGCCCGCTCGACTCGTGACATCGGCGTGACACCAAGAATGTTGTTGGACTGTAACAAAAAAAATTTTCTCTTACTAGTATTGTAAATAGTTTCACAAACCTTGTACATAGCCCAGTGTAGGGCTAAAACTGTAATGACATGCCCGAAATTTTCCTCCCAGGACCAGCCTTGTAAACCCCTACCACCATGCGAACCACCACCCCGCCGGGTTCATTATTTAACAAGGGGTGAATGTGGTAGTATGTATTAGGGGTCATGTGGGACTGTGAAGTTGTGATGCTATTGGCTGACAGATCCCGGGTCCTGGTTGGCTGTTGACTCCTTCAAAAGGTGGGGACAGGACGGAGAGACACTGACAGTCAGGGACCTATACACGGACGGCAGGATCGCAACAATGGACGAACTGACAGAGAAATTCCAGCTAGCCAGGGGGAACGAGCTAAGGTACCTGCAACTCAAAAACGTCCTATGAAAGGAGACAAGCGCCACGACAGACATTACTGGAAGAGTTACTGGACGCAAGCATACTAGATAAAGGAAACTGTAGCGATATGTATGACCAACTGGTAGAAGGGGCCGACACCGTACTGGACGCAACAAGAATTAAATGGGAGGAGGACCTGGGGATCGAAATAGGGTGGGGACTCTGGAGCGAAGCACTGCATAGGGTCAACTCCAGCTCCACGTGCGCAAGGCTCAGCCTGAAGCAACTAAACGTGGTACATAGAGCCCACTTAAGAAGAACCCGTATGAGTAGGTTCTTCCCGGAGGTGGAGGACAGATGTGAACGCTGCCAAGAAGGCCCAGCCAACCACGCCCATATGTTCTGGTCTTGCCCCAGACTTGTGGAGTACTGGACAGCCTTCTTCGAGGCAAGTCCAAAGTGGTGGGGGTGAGGGTGGAGCCATGCCTGAAAGTGGCAGTCTTCGTGGTTTCAGACCAGCCAGATATATTCCTGGGGAGGAGGGCAGACGCCTTTGCCTTTGCCTCCCTGATCGCCCGCCGTAGAATCCTGTTCGGCTGGCGGTCAGCAGCACCACCCAAAGCTGCAGACTGGCTGTCCGACCTCTCAGAATCTCTCCAAATGGAGAAAATCAAATTCGCCATCCGAGGGTCAGGCAACGGCTTCCACAGAACGTGGGAGCCATTCACGCAATTGTTCCGAGGCCTGTTTGTGGCCAACAAATAAGCAGAAGAATAGCCAGGTAGCCAAGAACCAGGGGAAAGTAGCCAAAGCATGGGAGGGGGCAATAGACCGGGAGAGGGGGTGGGGGGGACGACAGCTAAATCTAAGAGGAAGGAAAGGCGAACCACGGGGGGGGGGGGGTGCAGAAGCGGGGGGGAAGAGGGAAGAGACAGGGAACAATAGAGGAGAGCCAGGGAGGTGGGGGGGGGGGGGGGGCGGGGAGGCAGGGAAACGTTAACAAACTTGGCATCCACAGGAACAGAGAAAAAGGAGAATACAGGCAGAAGACGGGATGGCCGGCTGAAGCGGAAGTGAGCCCGAGACGACAACGGCAGCGAAATCCGTCCGGGAGAAGCAAGGGACAACACCAGCACCAGACCCATTCGAGTATTGCCCTCCACAATTGTCTCTCCGACACCCAAGTGTATATCTACCCCCACTCAGTCTTCGCCCCCCCCCTCCCGCCCAAACAGATGCTTACTTATGTGTGTAAATAATTTTGCCAAGTGTACAGAGTTGTTGCTGTTGAGCGGGTGCATTATATGGTGCATTATACCCTACCAGTTACTTTATTTGATTTTGTATTCCTCTCGTGTTGTTACTTTTTATTTTTACTTTTGTGATTTGTATGTGTGTGCCCTTCTCTTCTTCTATATATATCATATCCTGTGTACATAACAGCAAATATACTTTGTTCAAAAACCCAATTAAAAACATTTTAAAAAAAAGAACTTCCCACACCAGAAAATACCTCTGAGACCGGCCATAAAGGTCTAAAAATCGAAGACTCTCACAGGAGCCAGCCAAGGTGCGAGCTCCACCTACATGCCAGCACCGGAAGTCTCCATGGTGACGATGTTTAGTAGAAACTGTAAGATATTAACCTAGCAATGAAGTTGATATATATTCAACTCAGGATAGCGTGGGCCTTGAAACTTGGAGGTTGTGTTTATTTTGTTCTTTGTTCTTGGTAGTAATCCAGATCATTGTAGATGAGGTTGTGGCATAGTGGTATTGTCACTGGACTAGTAATCCAGAAACACAGGGGAATGCTCTGAGGTCCTGGGTTCAAATCCCACCATGGCAGAGGGTGAAATTTGAATTCAATAAAAATCTGGAATTAAAAGTCTAATGGTGACCATAAAAGAATTGCCGATTGTTGTAAAAACCCATCTGGTTTACTAATGCCCTTTAGGGAAGAAAAATGCCACCCTTACCCGGTCTGGCCTACATGTGACTCCAGACATACACAGCCTCCTCCCTCACTGAAATGGCCTCGCAAGCCATTCAGTTCAAGGGCAATTAGGGATTGGCAACAAAAGCTGGCCCAGCCAGCGACACCCACACCCCAAGAACAAATTTTTTAAAATCCATGCAGTCAACAGCATGTGAAATGCAACTTCAGGGGTTCCACACCATCAATGTGCAAATAATTACTAACCATTCAGATATCAGTGGCTGTTTCCTCATGGCTCTTTCGTACCGCATCAGTCCCAGTGTAGGGACTTTTGAAGAAACCAATAGAATGATGGCTTTTGGAAGTTTCTTTTTTTTGGCCCTAATTTAGAGGTTCAATCAGGAACCCCACACAAAATCTGAATGTCAACAGGAGAGGCCATGGAGCAATCTGATGGGACAAACAAAAAAAGTGACAATGACCGTTAGTAATTAATATTTCCTGTCTTTGTCCAACTGTGATTGTGCAATGAAAGCATGAAGATCATAATTTCCCCTATGTATGGAAAAAACACCCAAACTGCATTCCCCTCTATCTGCCCTATATCAGCAGTTGCTACCTTGCCATTATTGCAACCAATAAACAATTGCTTGAACAAAAATACAAAAAAGGATATCTACTTATTTTGAGCACAGGTTTGTTTTGAATCACTAGCTTTCGGAGCACTGCTCCTTCCTCAGGTGAACATTCACCTGAGGAAGGAGCAGTGCTCCGAAAGCTAGTGATTCAAAACAAACCTATTGGACTTTAACCTGGTGTTGTGAGACTTCATACTGTGCTCACCCCAAGTCCAACGCATCTCCACATCATACTTATTTTGAGGTGGCAGGATAGGTTGACAAGGTGTTTAAGGAGGCCTATGGAATACTTTCCTTAATAAGTTGACACACTGAATATAAGAGCCAGGAGGTCATCATAGTATCCTTACAGTGCAGAAGGAGGCTATTCAGCCCATAGAGTCTGCACAGGCCCTTCGAAAGAGCATCTTACCTAGGCCCAATTCCCCACCCTATTCCTGCAACCCCACCCTAAGGGGCAATTTAGCATGGCCAATCCATCTAACATGCACATTTTTGGACTATGCTGGAGCTATATAAAACACTAGTTGGGCAGCACGGTGGCGCAGTGGGATTAGGCCCTACTGTCTCACGGTGCTGAGGTCCCAGGTTCTGGGTCACTGTCCGTGTGGAGTTTGCACATTCTCTCCGTGTTTGCGTGGGTTTCACCCCCACAACCCAAAGATGTGCAGGCATAGGTGGATTGGCTATGCTAAATTGCCCCTTAATTGGAAAAAATGAATTAGGTAGTCTAACTTTAAAAATAAACACTAGTTAGGGCGGCACGGTGGAGTGGTTAGCACTGCTGCCTCATTGCGCCGAGGACCTGGGTTGAATCCCGGCCCGGGGTCACTGTCCGTGTGGAGTTTGCACATTCCCCCTTGTCTGTATGGGTGCTGCCCCACAACCCAAAAAGATGTGCAGTGTAGGTGGATTGGCCACACTAAATTGCCCCTTAATCGGATAAAAAGAATTGGGAACGCTGAATTTAAAATAAAACACTAGTTGGGCCACAACCTGAGTACTGCATGCAGTTCTGGTTACCTCATTACAAAAAGGATGTATTGCACTAGACAGGGTACTGAAGAGATTTCCAAGGATATTGCCAGGACTGGAAAATTGCAGCTATGAGGAAAGATTGGCTGGCTGGGCTGTTTTCCTTGGAACAGAGCAGGTCGAGAGGAAATTTGATTGAGGTGTACAAGGAGGTGAGGGGCTTGGATAGAGTGGCTGGGAAGGACCTAATTACCTTAGCAGAGAGGTCAATGGCTAGAGGGCATAGATTTAAAGTGAGTGGCAGAAGGATTAGAGGAAAGGTGAGGAAGAATTTTTTTCACCTAGAGGGCTGAGGGGTGGTAGGGGTCTAGATCTTACTGCCTGAAATGGTAGTAGAGGCAGAAATCCTCAACCCATTTAAAAGGTGTCTAAATGTGTATATGAAGTCCTGTAACTCCGAGGGCTATGGACCAGGCTGGAAAATGGGATTAGGCTGGCACACACCTTGGGCAGAGTGGCCTCCTTTTGTGTCATAATTGTTTCTACATTTTCTGAATTTTCTAAATACCTGAGAGGGAGCAATGTGCAACGTTGTGGGGAGAAGGCAGGGGTATGGCGTGCGTGAAATGTTCTTTCAGAGAGCAAGCACTGCCATGGTAGTCCGAATGGTTTTCTTCTGTGTTGTCCCAATTCTATGACTCCATGCCTAATCTTCACCTTTACATTGTGGCAAATTTGGTTCCCAAATGGCGAGAAGCAGAAGTGGCAAAAAAGTCCTGTTATCTGTTCCATTAGCATGGACTTAATCTAAAACCTCGAGGTAATGTATCATACAGCATTCATGCAAAAACTGCAGCCACATCCGACAACACAATGACTGCCAACCATGCTTGTTCCCTGGCACTTCCTCACTCCTTTGAAGGGCCTGGTTAGAGTGGTCCTGTCAACTATTGAGGACAGATTGCCTCTTCAGTCTCTTTTCCTGCCAAGGCTTCAAATATTGGACCTTCCAGCTGGATGCCCAATAACCTTAATGGGAGAATTTTGCTGTATGTTTTTGCTGTGGATGATTGTTCTTTCCAAATGATCACACAATGCATTTAATATAGAAGTGAAGGATTCCAAACCTGGATGCTGTATGTCTCAATGCATAGTTTTCATGTGAAAATACTGATCTGTGCATTATTTTTCACTGCTTTGGAACACAGATATTCCATCCAGACCATGGCCTCTTTGCAGATTAGTGAATCTGTCCTGTACTATTGGAATTATCTCAGAAATAAATTCTCTCGCAGCTGTTTCACCTTGCTTAGGACAATCTTAAGGGAGATTGGAAATGTCCTTTGCTTCTACATCAACTCTTTAATCACGCCCCATTGGGATATCTACTTGTGAATTCTATTGGAAAATGGCCATGAACCCATGGCCACACTATATCTGTCAACTTTCCTTGTTGCCTCCTCTACTTGCCCGTCCTTACTTGAGAATTGTGCTTCACCCATCAGTAGACAGAACCTTGGAGAATGGAATGCTTAACACATGTATGAAACCTTGGGGCTGAACCATCATTTCCTCTTGGGAAAAGCCAGCAGGAAAGGAAAAGGGATATGCTTTACAATACAGTACAGCAGCTATAGCCCACACGCAGACCATGTTTATAAAGATGTTAAAAAATGGCAAAACAAATAAAATTCTGACCCCTCCTCACATTTGATCAGGATGCTTCAATTACTTTGAAAAATGCCTTTCTGGGCTTGAAGTTCTGCGGTTAACCTGTCAAGAGCCCTTGCTTGGAACTAGAGGGTGGAGGAGGCCTCCTCCGGTTTGCCAGTGCTAACGCCTCTGACTGTTGCAGGGCTGGATCGGGGGGGGGGGGGGGGGGGTGCAACGCATTGCGGAACCGCGGTCCGGGTTCGCGGTCTGAGTCCGCCATGGAGCACAGCGCGGCCTCTGACCCAGAAGTGCGGGGGGCCGTATCGGCAGCTGGAGCTGCGAACTCCATGACAGCTGCCTGCTAGCCCCCTGCAATGCTGTGAATCTGTGGCCTTTTGACACCAATTCTTCTGGCGTAAAAGACCATAGTTTTCATGACGGCGTGGGGACATAGTCCCTGAAATGGAGAATCCAGCCCTTGTATATTCGTAGAAGCCCCTATGGGTATTAATAGTCATGCACCTTCTGGATGCCACGTCCAGCTCCGATTGGACATATATGTGACTCATGTCAGGTTTAGAAAAGGAGTGCCCTCCAGCCAGCTTTGCGTAAAGGTCCTCCATGCGCGTCATTGGGTATCCGTCAAAATGAGAAGTCTTGTTTACTGTTAGCTTGTAATCATAGAATTTACAGTGCAGAAGGAGGCCATTCGGCCCACCGAGTCTGCACCGGCCGTTACAAAGAGCACCCTACTGACGCCCACGTATCTATCTTATCCCCGTAACCCCGTAACCCCCACTTAACACTTTTTGGACACTGAGGGCAATTTAGCATGGCTAATCCTCCTAACCCGCACATCTTTGGACCGTGGGAGGAAACTGGAGCACCCAGAGGAAACCCACGCAGACACGAGGAGAATGTGCAGACTCCACACAGACTGTGACCCAAGCCGGGAATTGGACCTGGAGCTGTGAAGCAACTGTGCTAACCACTATGCTACCACTATCCCCACATAGGCAGATGTTTTTTACAGCTTTAGCACCTGGACTACAGCCATTAACAATTCAGCAAATTGTACCGGCTGAATGATTCCCAGACTTTTCAAATGGTTGAGCTCATCCTCTACCTTTGTCAGCAAGACATAGGGAACTGGGCAGCCCCTATTGTACTTTGATTGGACATAGATTTTGGCCACGGCACCCTTTATCTTTCCCAGGCCATCCTGGAAGAATTTCAGGTATTTCCCTGAGACTTCATATCATCCCAGTGTCCATCCTGAAAATCTGCTGCCAGTGCAAGTGGAACCTTTGCAGCCTGTCACGGCCTAGCAGGCGAGGCCACGGGTCAACGTACTAACTATTGTCCGTAGGCAACTGGGGTCATTGTTGTGCCCACGATGGCCAATAGTTCTCCCATGTACGTTGTCAAGTGCACCTCAGTGTCCCTTGGGTCTAAACTTTGGATTCCCACCCTCATCTTCTGGAATAACTGCCGCCCTATCACCGAGACCACAGCTCTCGTGTCAAGTTCCATTATTAGTGGGTGACCATTAACCTAGACGGTGACTTTGATGGGGGCCACCTTTGGCACGGTGATGCAGTTTAACCACATATACTCGTCCTCGTGACCTGCGCCAGGCGGAAAACCCTGGCTCTAGGCAGGTGTGTCCTTTGACCAGGGTGATGCGCTTGTTGGCTGATTTGGTGTTCCTGGACCCTGTGATTCCTCCGACCACAGGTGCAGCACTCTGTGAGTCCTCCTCCACGAGATCAGGGTAGATGTCTCACCTGGCTGTAGTGGTCTTCAGCCAAAAGGCCTTGCACATTGCCCCTTTGTTCTTCGGGGCCGCCGTTCACCTGAATGGAAGGGCGTCCAAAGGTATTTGCCTCCATCTCAGATGCTCCGTGGATCTCATAGACTCCCTTCTCTGCGCTCTTCCATGAGAGGGAGATATCTATGGCCGTTTTCAGCTTAAAGATGGTTCAGTCAGTAATTTCCGCTGGGAGATGAGCAGCACGGTGGCACAGTGGTTAGCACTTGGACTATGGCGCTGAGGACCCAGGTTCGAATCCCGGTCCTGGGTCATTGTCCTTGTGGAGTTTGCACATTCTCCCCGTGTCTGCATGGGTTTCATCCCCACAACCCAAAAGATGTGCAGATTAGGTGGATTGGTCATGCCAAATTGCCCCTTAATTGGAAAAATAATAATAATTGGGTACTCTAAATTTAAAAAAAAAGTAATTTCCTCTGGGTCGTCATGTTGTTAACTCCACATACAAGGCAGTCCCTCAACATCTCCGGAAGGGATGGCCCTTAATCGCAGTGCTCAGCCAGCTTGCGTAAGTGTGTCAGAAACTGAATAACAGACTCTCCCGGAGTTCTCTCGGCCTTATTGACCTGGTACATTTGGACAATGACTGACAGTTTGGGGTCATAATGGTCTGCCAGGGGGCGGCAGTGGTTATCACTGCTGCCTCACAGCGCCGAGGACCCAGAATTGATCTCGGCTCTGGGTTATTGTCTGTATGGAGTTTGCACATTCTCCCCGTGTCAGGGTTTCACCCCCACAACCCAAAGATGTGCCGGTTAGGTGGATTGGCTGTGCTAAATTTACCTTTAAATTGGAAAATAAAATAATTGGGTACTCCAAATTAATTTCATGAAACCTTGCTCCTCTGTAGTGAGATGCAGCCGTAGTTTGGATGTCCAACAGCGTCACCTGTAGTTCCGTTTTGTCCTCATCACCAATATAGTAGTGACGAGGAATCACAAAATGGTTCGTCCAAGGGCAGCATGGTGGCGTAGTGGGTTAGCCCTACTGTCTCACGGTGCTGAGGTCCCAGGTTCGATCGTGGCTCTGGGTCATTGTCCGTGTGGAGTTTGCACATTCTCCCCGTGTTTGCGTAGGTTTCGCCCCCACAACCCAAAGATGTGCAGACTAGGTGGGTTGGCCTTGCTAAATTGCCCATTAATTGGAATAAATGAATTGGGTAGACTAAATTTATTAAAAAAAAATTTTTTTTAAATGGTTAGTCCAAGAAGTTTTAAACCTGATACAAAGTAAAGCCACGCAGGGGTGGAGAACACAACTGGTCCCAGGCGGGACCATCTGAAGATGTTGCTCCCTTTTTTGACCAGCTTTTATCGAGTGAAAATGACAAGCGCTACTGTTGGGCATCTGTCTTTCAGCGTGGAGCTCATATTCCACAAGCCCCCCGGGGAGATCAATCGGGTCGACCCTGAGGGTCTCTTGGGGATTACAACAGTATGAAATAATGCCTAAACTTTCTTTGATGTGGAGATGCCAGCGTTGGACTGGGGTGAGCACAGTAAGAGGTTTCACAACACCAGGTTAAAGTCCAACAGGTTTGTTTCGATGTCACTAGCTTTCGGAGCGCTGCTCCTTCCTCAGGTGAATGAAGAGGTATGTTCCAGAAACATATATATAGACAGATTCAAAGATGCCAGACAATGCATTTCTTTGCCACTTGTTTGATGTCCTGTCTGTTCTCAGCCACAATGGACTGCATTTGCTGAAACAATGACCTGCTCCACTCTTAGACTTTTTGTTCAATTACCTTGTTTATCCTTTGTTGGAAGGATTAGAATCATCAAAGTAATGTTCTTTTTTTTAAATTTAGAGTACCCAATTTTTTTTTTCCCAATTAAGGGGCAATTTAAAGTGGCCAATCCACCTAACCTGCACATCGTTGGGTTATGGGGGTGAAACCCACGCAGACATGGGAGATCAAAGCAATGTTAGAGGTGGCACCAATGTTTACTCAGATCTGTTCTCAATGAAATTTAAAAACACAGGAATGTCATACCATTTAATATTTATAAAACAAAAATTAAATCACAGAATTATTACCGTGCAAAAGGATGCCATTGGCCATTGTCTCTGCACTATCTCATTGAATGAGCATTTCACCTAATGTCACTCTCCTGCCTTCTCCCAATAATCTTGCAGATTGTTTCTTTTCAAATAATCATCTAATTCCTTCTTGAATGTAGCAATTGAATCTACCTCCAGCACACTCTCAGGCAGTGCATTCCAGATCATGTACTGTGGGTCACTGTCTGTGCGAAGTCTGCGTGGGTTTCCTCCGGGTGCTCCAGTTTCCTCCCGAAAGACGTGCTGTTAGGTAATTTGGACATTCTGAATTCTCCCTCCATGTACCCGAACAGGTGCCGGAATGTGGCGACTAGGGGCTTTTCACAGTAACTTCATTGCAGTGTTATTGTAAGCCTGTTTGTAACAATAAAGATTATTATTATTTTGCACTGTAGGAATTCTATGATTCTAATCCATCACTCTTGCAGAGAGCTGACACAGAAACGATAGACTGAATGGCTTCCTTTTGTGCTGTAACCATTCTACAATAAAGCAAACCATGCACTGGGTTCACTTGTTGTGGTAGTGTGTTATAAGTCACTCACTCAAGGAGTCTGACTTGTTGTGGCAAATTGCACTTTTACAAGCATGTTGTAGTCTGGAACTATGGGTAGTGATGATAGAAGCTCCAACTTTCTTTCCATCACATGGCTGACCAGGAATGTCTCCTGCTCTTACATCCTGTCATCGGATTCATGGCTAGATGTATGGAATTGAAAAGCAGGGAAGTTACGTTAAATTTATACAGAACCTTGGTTAGGCCATACTTGATGTATTGTGTTCAGTTCTGGTCTCCATATTATAAAAAAAGATATGGAAACATTAGTAAAGGTGCAAGGACAAGATTCACAAGAGTGACACAGAACTGAAGGTGTTCTGACTGTCAGGAAAAAATGAATGGTCTGTGATAGTTTTCTCTAGCGAATTAAAGGCTGTGGGTGATTTATTGAGTACTTTAAGTATATGAAAGGGTTTGATAGGGTAGATGTGGGGGAACATTTTCCACATGTGGGAGATCAAAACTTGGCTAAATGTAAGACAGTCGCTTATAAATCCAATAGGGAATTCAGGAAAAGCTTGTTTGCCCCAAAAATGATAAGAATGTTTAACCATGCTATCACAAGTAATTGAGGCAAATACCATAGATGCATTTAATGGGAAGCTAGATAAACACTAGAAGCCAAACACTAGAATCAAAGGGGATGGTGGTAGGGTTAGATAATGACAGGTGGGAGAAGGAGGCTTTCCTGGGGATCTGTAAAATAATGTGAAAGTGTGATGTGGGAGGAGCGATGGAGTAAGGCAGCTACATATGCGGAGCAGAGTGAGTTGGCTGTCTCAACCAGGAGGGTAAAGCACATGAGGCATCCATCTGTCTTGGGAGATGATGGACTGCACTCAGGGTGTGTATCACTTTTGTATTGAGCATCATCGGTTGTGGTTGTACAGGCTGATTTGTGAGTGGCTGTCCCTTCCACAGCTTGCACAGATCAATATGGGCTGAATGGCCTCCTTCTGCACTGTAAATTCTATGATAATAGTGTTTGTCTGAGGTCGACTGATTTTCTTTACTTCCAGTAGCCTCTCTTTTCCACTAACTGGTCATTTATTTTGTTTTCTGCTTTTTCCACGCCCTTCCTGACTGCTTGCCTCTAAGCACACCAGTCTGCAGCAAGGGCATCCCAATCATCGATTCCTATCCTGGGCAACTTGATGTCTTACTTGCAGATGTCATTGTATCGCAGACGTGGGTGACCTGTTGGCCTTGTAATGATAGCAAACTCACCACAGAGCATATCCTTTGGGAATGCAGCCGTCATCCACTCAGTGCTCGTTTCCTCCGGAGGGCAGTTGGCTCAGTCGGTTGGACTGCTGGTTTGTGATGCTGAGTCACGCCAACAGCGCCAGTTCAAATCCCATGTCGGCTGAGGATGGATGCCTTCTCAACCTTGCCCCTTGCCTGAGGTGAGGTGACCCTCAGGTTAAATTTCTCCTACCCTAGGAAAGAGCATCTGACTATCCACTCCGCCATGCCACTCATAATCTTGTAGACCTCTATCAGGTCGCCTCTCAACCTCCGTCATTCCAGTGAGAACAGACCGAGTTTATCTAACCTCTCCTCATAGCTAATGCCCTCCACCAGGTAACATCCTTGTCCATCCTTTCCAAAGCATCCATATCCTTTTGGTAGTGTGGCGACCAGAATTGTACACAATATTCCAAATGAGGCCAAATAACTAAGGTCCTTTACAGCTGCAACATGACTTTTATATTCAATGCCCCAACCGATGAAGGCCAACATGCCATATGCCTTCTTGACCACCTTATCCACTTGCGTTGCCACTTTCAGAGATCGGTGTCATGCATGCTCAGCTCTCTCTGCCTGTCAGTACTCACGAGAGTTCTACCATTTATTGTGCAATTCCTACATGCATTGGACCTTCCAAAGTGCATTACCTCACACTTGTCCGGATTAAACTCTATCTGCCATTTCTCCGCCCAAGACTCCAACCAGTTTATATCCTGCTGTATTCTCTGACAATCCTCTTCACTATCCGCCTAGACTCCCTCCAAGCCAGTAATATCCGTCGCTGGGCTACCAAGGAGGAAAAGGCCAGAACATCTGCCTCTCTCTCCTCCTGAACACCCGGGTCTTCCAACACCCCAAAGATCGCTACCCGTGGACTCATTTCCACACTTGTCTTCAATACCCTGGACATGACATCCGCGAACCCCTGCCAATATCCCCTAATTTTTGGGCATGCCCAGAACATGTGGACATGGTTCGCTGGTCTGTCGCACACCTGTCTTCCACCCCAAAAAATCTACTCATCCGGGTCGCTGTCATGTGCGCCTGGTGTACCACCTTAAACTGGATCAAGCTGAGCCTTGCGCATATAGCGGTCGCGTTGACCCTGCTCAGCGCCTCCGCCCATAGGCCGTCCTCCATCTCACCTCCCAGTCCCTCCTCCCACTTACGCTTCAGCTCTTCTATATGCGTCTCTTCCACCCCCATTAATTCTTTTTAAAAAAGATATATATTTATTAAAGTTTTTTAACAATACAATTTTTTCCCCTTACAAACAATAACCCCCCCCCCCCCCCCGTAACAAAATTGCGCTGAGCAAGATATATACATGGCAAAATGGTATATTTACATAGCTTTATACACTGGCTCTCGCCCGCACGTGCCAGTTTCCCCCACCCTCCATGTTATCTCCTGCTCATCCACCCCTCAAACAATCTCTCATTCCCCCCTAGGAACGGTCCCCATTAATTCTTTGTAGATATCCGAGACGCTCCCCTCCCCCACCCATCCCCTAGACACTACCCTACCTTGAATCCCTCTTAGTGGCAGGAGTGGGAAGGATGATACCTGCCTGCTCAGCAAGTCCCGCACCTGAAGATATCTAAAATCATTCCCTGCTGCCAACCCGAACTTCTCCTCCAGCGCCCTCAAGCTGGGGAAACTCCCTTCCAGAAACGTCCCCCATCTTCTCAATTCCCACCCTTTGCCATACCCGAAATCCCCCATCTAGGCTCCCAGGAGCGAACCGATGGTTGTCACATATTGGGGACCAAACCGATGCACCCACTGCACCAACGTACCTCCTCCATTGACCCCAGATCCTCAAGGCCGCCACCACCACGGTACTGGCAGAATATCTCACCAGCGGGAACGGCAACGGTGCAGTTATCAGCGCCAAGTTGGTGCCCCTGCATGAGGCTGCCTCCATCCGCTCCCAAGCTGCCCCCGTCCCCACTTCCTTATCATCGCAATATTGGCCGCCCAGTAATAATTACTAAAATTTGGCAGGGCCAGCCGCCCCTCCCCCCGATTCCTCTCGAGCATCACTTTTTTCACCTGTGGGGACTTACCTGCCCAAACAAAGCCCAAAATAATTTTGTTGATCCTCTTAAAAAAGGACCGCGGAATGAAAATCGTGAGGCATTGGAACACAAATAAAAATCTCGGCAATACCTCCTCTTTATTAATATCAACATGACTCAGAATATCTACACTGAACCTTATAGTCCTCACCCACCAAGGGGGAGGCGGTAGCACAGTGGCATTGTCACTGAACTGGTAATCCAGAGACCCAGGATAATGCCAGGAATTTGAATTGAATAAAAATTTGGAATTAAAAGTCTGATGATGACCATGAAAGATTAGAGGGTAGCAGATGGCAGCACGGAGCACATTGGTTAGCACAGTTGCTTCACAGCTCCAGGGTCCCAGGTTCGATCCCCGGCATTGTCGGTGCGGAGTCTGCGTGTTTTCCTCGTGTCTGCTTGGGTTTCCTCCGGGTGCTCTGGTTTCCTCCACAGTCCAAAGATGTGCAGGTTAGGTGGATTGGCCATGCTAAATTGCCCTTAGTGTCTAAAAAGGTTAGATGGGGTTGGTGGATTTACTGGGTTACGGGGATAGGGTGGAGGTTTGGGCATAAGTAGGGTGCTCTTGCCAAAGACCGGTGCAGACTCGATGGCCGAATGGCCTCCTTTTGTACTGTAAATTCTATGATTCAATGATTCTCTTTGGTGAATACTGAGGCAAAGTATTCATTTAGTATCTCTCCCATTTCCTCTGGTTCCATACATAGATTCCCTCCAATATCCTTGAATGGACCAACCCTTTCTCTGGCTATCCTCTTGCTCTTTACATATGTATGAAACACCTGAGGATTTTCCTTAATCTGTTTGCCAATTACATTTCATGACCCCTTTTAGCCTTCCTAACTCCTACCTTAAGTTCCTTCCTATTTGCTTTATATTCTTCAAGAACTTCATCTATCCTAAGCCTTTTAGACCTTACGAATGCTTCCTTTTCCTTTTTGACAAGATTCATACTATCCCTTGTTATCCAGGGTTCCCTATACTTGCCACCCTTATCTTTCGTCCTCACAGGTACATGCTGGTCCTGAATTCTAATCAACAGACATTTGAAAGCCTCCCACATGCCGGATGGCGATCTTCCCTCAATCAGCCTCGCTCAGTTAACACACTCCAGATCCTGCCTAATGCTGTTGTAATTGGCCTTCCCCCAGTCTAACACCTTCACCCTAGGACCACTCTTGTCCTTTTCCATAAGCAGCTTAAAACTTACAGAATTATGATCACTGTTCCCGAAATGATCTCCTACTGAAACTTCGATCACCTGGCCGGGCTCATTTCCCAACATCAGGTCTAATATGGCCCCTTCCTGAGTTGGGCTATTTACACATTGTTTCAAGAAACCCTCCTGGATGCTCCTTACAAATTCTGCTCCATCCATGCCTCTAGCAGTGTGTCCCAGTCAATAAAGGGAAAGTTAAAATCACCCACCACAACAACCCTATTGTTTATGCATCTTTCCAAGATCTGTCTGCATTTCTGCACCTCTATCTCCTGGTGGCTGTTAGTAGGTCTGTAGTAAACCCCCAACATTGTGACAGCACCCTTCCTATTCCTGAGCTCTACCCAGATTGCCTCGCTGCCTGAACCCTCCAAGGTGCCCTCTCTCAGCACAGCTGTGATATTCTCCTTAACCAATAATGTACCTCCCCCATCCCTTTTGCATCTCCGTCTATCCTGTCTGAAGCATCTAAATCCTGGAATGTTTAGTTGCCAATCCTGTCCCTCTTTCACCCAAGTTTCTGATATAGCAACATCATAATTCCACGTACTAATCCAAGCTCTAACTTGGGGCAGCACGGTAGCACAGTGGTTAGCACTGTGGCTTCACAGCTCCAGGGTCCCAGGTTCGATTCCGGCTTGGGTCACTGTCTGCACGTTCTCACCGTGTCTGCGTGGGTTTCCTCCGGGTGCTCCGGTTTCCTCCCACAGTCCAAAGATGTGCAGGTTAGGTGGATTGGTCATGCTAAAATTGTCCTTAGTGTCCACAAAATGTTAGGAGGGGTTATTGGGGTTTGGGGGATAGGGTGGAAGTGAGGGCTTAAGTGGGTCGGTGCAGACTCGATGGGCCAAATGGCCTCCTTCTGCACTGTATTGTCTATGTTCATCTGTTTTACCTGAAATACTCCTCGCATTGAAACTAATGCACTTCAGCCCACCAGCCCCGCTGCGTTGACCAACCACTCCCTGCCTGCTCGTCCTCTTAATCGTATTGGCCGTAGTCTGTAGTCCTCCCTTAGTTATTTCTTCCACTGGCCTCCTGCTCTGGTTCCCACCCCTCCCCCCTGCCATACTAAGCAATTCAATCTGTTTCCCTGCTTTCCACTTTTCTCCTTAGTAGCTTTTGTTTCTGTCCCCTCCGTGATTACTGATCTATTTGAGAGGGGCACCTTGAGGAGCATTGTGCAGAATCAATACAACGTCGCGGAATGCTGACGGCACCTGCAGCCAGGTGGGCGAGGGCACTGCGCGCATGCGCACCGCGCTTTCCCGGTGACGACAGTTGAATGTGAGGCGAGGGATTTCCGGCTGCAATTTGCCCCGTTTCCTCCAGGCGCACCAGCATGGCGGATCCCAGAACTCGGCAGATAAAAATCAGAACCGGCGTGGTGAAACGGTGAGTGCAAATGTAACTCAGCGGGAAGGAGATGGCGGGCCGTGTGCTGAGCTGCACGGGGTTGTAGGGCCCGCCGAGCGGCCAGGATGCTGGCTCTAGTCGAGGCCCAGGCTGGACGGAGGTCTCCCTCGTCCCCCCCTCCCCAACCCGGTTCAAACGTTGCTGACTCATACCGGCTGCTGTTTGTTTCGGGGCGAAATTTCGTTAATGGGCTTTTGTGATTGAGAGACGGTGCTTTGGGTTTTGATGGCATTTAAGGGGCGGTTGGGGTTTTGAATGGTAGATTAAACCCAAGGATTGAGCAGATATCACTGACACGGTTTTGGTGCAAACGCTACACGAACAAGTTGGTTTGGGTTTTGATGGTACTCGTACCAAAGGCAGTGGGCAGCAGCATTCCATCATTGTCATCTTTCAATTTCAGCTGCACAACCCTGTCACAAAGGAGAACTCTGGGCAGGCATCTGAAACATAACTCAGTTCTAAAATAAAAACCAAGATAGGTACTACTGTGGGAATCAGTTGGGCAAAGCTAGTTTTTCCCCCTATAACAAATAATTTCCTGTGCTCATTTCTGGGTGCTTAGTTGGTTCGACAGCTGGTTCGTGACCCAGATTGAGGCCAATAAAGAACAAAGAAATGTACAGCACAGGAACAGGCCCTTCGGCCCTCCAAGCCCGTGCCGACCATGCTGCCCGACTAAACTACAATCTTCTACACTTCCTGGGTCCGTATCCTTCTATTCCCATCCTATTCCTATATTTGTCAAGATGCCCCTTAAATGCCCCTATCGTCCCTGCTTCCACTACCTCCTCCGGTAGCGAGTTCCAGGCACCCACTACCCTCTGCGTAAAAAAACTTGCCTCGTACATCTACTGTAAACCTTGCCCCTCTCACCTTAAACCTATGCCCCCTAGTAATTGACCCCTCTACCCTGGGGAAAAGCCTCTGACTATCCACTCTGTCTATGCCCCTCATAATTTTGTATACCTCTATCAGGTCTCCCCTCAACCTCCTTCGTTCCAGTGAGAACAAACCGAGTTTATTCAATCGCTCCTCATAGCTAATGCCCTCCATACCAGGCAACATTCTGGTAAATCTCTTCTGCACCCTCTCTAAAACCTCCACATCCTTCTGGTAGTGTAGATTCAATCCCCCTACCAGCTGAGGTTATTCATGAAGGCCTTATCACAGAATTTACAGTGCAGAAGGAGGCCATTCGGCCCATCGAGTCTGCACTGGCTCTTGGAAAGAGCACCCTACCCAAAGTCAACACCTCCACCCTATCCCCATAACCCAGTAACCGCACCCAACACTAAGGGCAATTTTGGACACTAAGGGCAATTTATCATGGCCAATCCACCTAACCTGAACATCTTTGGACTGTGGGAGGAAACCGGAGCACCCGGAGGAAACCCACGCACACACTGGGGGGATGTGCAGACTCCGCACAGACAGTGATCCAAGCCGGAATCGAACCTGGGACCCTGGAGCTGTGAAGCAATTGTGCTATCCACAATGCTACCGTGCTGCCCTAACCTTCTCAACCTTGCCCCTTGCCTGAGGTGTGGCGATCCTCAGATTAAATCACAACCAGTCAGCTCTCCCCCTCAAAGCCTAAGGTCATCTAGGACTATGGTGACTTTACTTGTCCAGATGTATTTGCTTTGTTCATAGAAATTCTTCCTTGCATCAATAGTCTTTTAGTTGTAACCATAACCCCCTGTCTTTGTGATATATCTTGAAATAGTGCTCAGGATTATTTTGTTCTTATTCCCTCTTATTTTATTCTTTTAAAAATAAGAGATGAGTATTTTCTTTTAAGAACAGAAGAACCAGGAGCAGGACGGGACAATTCAGTCCTTCGAACCTGCTCTGCCATTCAGTACGATCATGGCTGATCTCGTCTCGGCATCAACTCCACTTTCTTTACCCATTCACCATAACCCTTCAACCCATTACTAATTATCTCCTTAATCTTACTCAAATGTCCCGGCATCCACTGCACTCTGGGGTTGTGAATTCCACCGATTTGTGACCCGTTTCTTTTTAATTAGTAATGGGTTGAAGGGTTATGAGAATGGGCAGGAAAGTGGAGTTGAGACTGAGATTAGATCAGCTATGATCATATTGAATGGCCGAGTTGGTTTGAGGGGCTGAATTGCCTACTGCTTCTAGTTCTTATGTTCTTTTGAGAGAAGTAATTTCTCCTCAGTTTTACGATAAGGGATAGCAGATTTAAAACAATGACCTCTCGTTCTAGATTGCCCCACAAGAAGAAGCATCTGCTCTATGTCTACTTTGTCACTACCTTTTATCATCTTGTATACCTCAATTACATCTCCTAGGCATTGAAAAATAAACCGGAATCGCGGCAACACATTCATTTTAACCGCCTGTACCCGACCCGCCAGTGACAGAGGAAGGCCATCCCACCTTGCCAGATCGGCTTTCACTCTCCCCACCAAACTAGTGATGTTGTACCTGCGAAGCCTCCCCCACTCCCGGGCAACCTGCACCCCCAGATACCTAAAATGAGTCCCTGCCCCACGGAATGGCAGCCCTCCCACCCCTGCCCCCACCCCTGGCCAAGACACCACAAAATACTCACTCTTGTCCAGGTTCAGCTTGTACCCCGAGAAAGACCCAAATACCTGCAGTAGCTCCAATATTCCTCCTATCGACGCACTCGGTTCCGACACACACAGCAGCAAGTCGTGGGCATATAAGGACACCCTATTCTCTAACCGCCCCCCCCGCACTATTCCTTTCCATGCGCCCAAACTTCTCAATGCGATGGCCAACGGCTCAATCGCAAGTGCAAACAGCAGAGGGGACATAGGACATCCCTGTCTCGTCCCACGGTGGAGAGAAAAGTATCTCGAACTGATATTGTTTGTGCGGACACTCGCCTTCGGCTCCTTATATAATAGCTTTACCCAGTTCACAAACCTTGGTCCAATCCCAAACCGCTCCAGCACTGACATCAGGTACCCCCATTCTACCCGATCAAAAGCCTTCTCGGCGTCCAATGCCCCAACTACCTCTGTTTCCTTCTCTTCCGCCGGTGCCATAACGACGTTCAAAACCCTCCTAATGTTCGAAAACAGCTGCCTCCCTTTCACGAACCCCGTCTGATCCTCCCCTATCACCTTCGGGAGGCACTCCTCCAGCCTACCCGCCAGTACCTTAGCCAACACTTTTGCGTCCACATTCAGAAGTGTTATGAGCCGATACGACCCACGCTCCGTCGGATCCTTATCTTTTTTTTAGCAACAGTGAAATCGATGCCTGCCCCAAGGTTTGCGGCAACACCCCCTTCCCTATCGCCTCCTCAAACATCCCCACCATCAGGGGTGCCAACCTGTCCTTGAATTTTTTATAATATTCCACCGGAAACCCGTCTGGCCCTGCCACCTTCCCCGACTGCATCCTCCCAATCGCATCCTTTATCTCCTGCTCCACTATTGCTCCTTCTAATGTAGCCCTGTTCCCCTCCCCTAGCCTCATGTACTCCAACCCATCTAGAAATTCCTGCATCTCACGGTCCCCCACGGGTGGCTCTGACTTGTACAACCTCTCATAAAACTCCTCAAAACCTTGTTAATCAGCACTGGAGCCACCACCAACTTCCCTGCCCTATCCCTCACCTGAAGAACTTCCATTGCCGCTGCCTCTCTCCGGAGCTGACCTGCTAACATACCTTATCTCCATGTTCATAAACTGCACCCCTTGCTCGTCTCAGTTGGCGCACCGCCTACCTGGTGGACAGTCGGTTGAAGCTCGCCTGTAGTTCCTTCCTCTTTTCCAGCTTCGCCGAGTCCCCATCCTCTGCATACCTCCTGTCTACCTCCAGCATCTCATCTATTACCCTCTGCCGCTCCAACCTCTCCTCTTTGTCCACCCTTGCCTTAAACAAAATTTCCTCACCCCTCACCACCGCCTTTAGAGCCTCCCAGACGACTGCCTTCGACACTTCACCCGTACAATTGAAACCTACATATTCCTTAATTACCTTTTCAATTTTCTCACAGAACACTTGGTTCCCCAAAAGCCCCACATCCAGTTTCCACCCCGGTCGGTCTATGCACTACCCCCTTCTCCAGCACCATATCCACCCAATGTGGAGCGTGATCTGACATTGCAATTGCAGAGTATTCCGACCCCTTGACTCCAGCCAGCAAAGCCTTCCCCACCACAAAAAAGTTGATTTGTGAGTATACCTTATGGACCGCTGAGAAAAACGAGTACTCCCGTTCCCTTGGGTGCAGGAACCTCCAAGGGTCCACCCCTCCCATTTCCACCATTAGCCCAGCCAGCGCCTTCACCCCCCCCTGATGAGACCAGCGAGCGCGGCCATTATCTGTCCAACCTTGGCTCCTGCACCAAGTTCCAGTCCCTCATTTGCCTTTCTAATCACATTTTCAACCTGCCATGTCACCTTCAGTAACTTGTACACATATACCCATGGTCTCCCTTCATGCACCTGTTTAGAATCGCACCCTTTATTTATATTACCTCTCTTTGTTCTTCCTCCCACACTTCTCTTTATTGAATGTCATCTGCCATGTGTCTGCCCATCCCACAAGCATGTCTTTGTTCGCCTTAAGTCTTATCGCTATCCTCCTTAAAGTTAACATGCCATGTACACCCAAGCTAGGTCATTAATATACATCAAAGAAAAGCTGTGGTCCTCATAGAGACCCCTGGGAACCCCACAATATTCCTTCAGTTTAAAAAACAACCATTCACTTCTACTGCTTCCTGTCACTCAGCCAACTTTGTCTGCATGCTATCACTGCTCCTTTTATTCCATTGGCTTCAACATTTTATAGAACACATTTTATATATCCACGCACAACACATCAACCACATTACCCTCATCAATCCATTCAGTTACCTCACAAAAATGCAAATCAAGCTACTGAAACACAATAATAAATGCAAAATACTGCAGAAGCTAGAAATATGAAATAAAAACAGAAAATACTGAACAAATTCAGCAGGTCTGGCAGCATCTGTAAAGAGTTCTGCGCCATCTTTTCAATTGTGGATAGCACAATTGCTTCACAGCTCCAGGGTCCCGGGTTCGATTCCGGTTTGGGTCACTGTCTGTGCGGAGTCTGCACATCCTCCCCGTGTGTGCGTGGGTTTCCTCCGGGTGCTCCAGTTTCCTCCCACAGTCCAAAGATGTGCAGGTTAGGTGGATTGGCCATGATAAATTGCCCTTAGTGTCCAAAAATTTCCCTTAGTGTTGGGTGGGGTTACTGGGTTGTGGGGATAGGGTGGAGGTGTTGACCTTGGGTAGGGTGCTCTTTCCAAGAGCCGGTGCAGACTCGATGGGCCGAATGGCCTCCTTCTGCACTGTAAATTCTATGATTTCCTCTCATTCTTCTAAACTCGAGAGAGCATAGGCCTAAACTGCTCAATAGGACAAACCCCTAATCTCTGGAATCAATCTAGTGAACTTTCTCTGAACTTTAAAAAAATAAATTTAGAGTGCCCAATTCATTTTTTTTCCAATTCAGGGGCAATTTAGCATGGCCAGTCCTACTACCCTGCGCATTTTTTACTCTGCACATTTTTGGGTTGTGGGGGCGAAACTCACGCAAACATGGGGGAGAATGTGCAAACTCCACATGGACAAGTGACCCAGAGCCGGGATCGAACCTGGGACCTCGGCGCCGTGAGGCAGCAGGCGAACCACTGCGTAACCTGCTGCCCAACTTCCTCTGAACTGCCTCTATTGCAACTACATCACCCCTCAAATAAGGGGACCAAAACTGTAGACAGTACTCCAGGTGCCGTCTCACCAATGCCTTGTACAGTTGCAACAACACTTCCCTATTTTTATACTCTATTCCTTTAGCTATAAAGGTCAAAATTCCATTTGCCTTCCTTATTACCTGCTGGACCTGGAAGCTAGTTTTCGGCGATTCATGCACGAGGACTCTAAAATTTCTCTTCATTTAAGATAATTAGTTGCCTTTTCATTTTCCAACCAAAATGGATAACCGCTCACTTATCCACGTTAAACTCTATCTGCCAAATTTTGGCCCCCTCACCGACCCAACTATATGTATTTGTAAATTTCTTATTTCCTCATTGCAACTTATTATCCCGTCTATTTTAGTGTCAGTTGCAAATTTGGCTATAATACTGTGTTTATCCTTGTATCCAAGTCATTAATATATATTTAAAAAAATATTTTTTATTCTCCTTTTTCACATTTTCTCCCAAATTTATTCCCAACAATCAGTAATGAATGTAATGTCAATCCCCATATCAATAACAACGATCCCATCCTCCCACCAAACCCCAGACAATAGCCCGCATGTTAACATAAACAAATGACAAAAAGGAATCGGGAATCACCCATAGTCACCATTAACACATACAGTCCCTCTCCCCAACCCTCCCAGCTCCCCCACCCCCCCTAATATTCGATGTGCTCCAATTCTCGAAAGTGCATTATGAATAACGCCCATGAATTGTAGAATCCCTCCATCCTTTACCTCAGTTCAAATTTGACCTTTTCAAGCGTCAAGAATTCCAGCAGGTCCCCACGCCAGGGCACAGGGTGGAGAGGTTGATCTCCACCCTAACAGGATCCGCCTTCGGGTGATCAACGAGGCGAAGGCTGTAACATCTGCCTCTGTGCCCGTTTCCAACCCTGGCTGATCCGACACCCCGAATATGGCCTCCCGAGAGCCCGGGCCCAGATTCTCGTGCACCACTTTAGAGATTACCCTGAACACCTTCCAGTAATCCTCCAGTTTTGGACAGGATTAATATATATTGTAAATAGTTGGGCCCCGAGGACCGAACCCTGTGGCACCCTGCCGGTTGTATCTTGCGAACCAGAAAAAGGCACATTTAGCATGACACTTTGCCTTCTGTCTTCTATCCAAGCTAATAAATTACCCCTAATCACATGTTCATTAACCTACAGCACAGAAAAGGTATTTCGGCCCATTGGGTTTGTGCCGGTCACAAATCATCACCTACCTATTCTAATCTCATTTCCCAGCACTTGGCCCATAGCCTTGTATGTAGTGCACATCTAAATACTTCTTAAATGTTATGAGCGTCTCTGCCTCCACCACCCTTTCAAGCAGCAAGTTCCAAAAGCTCTTCCTCTATGAGTTGGACAAGTCCAATTGGTCGCTGCGGCCAAAGCCGAAACCGAATGAGCCACCAAGGACAGTCATAGTCTGCTTCCACAGTTACCATAAGGTTTTGAGTTGGGCGAAGCAGAAGCAAGAGGTGAAGTGGGAAGGTATTGGCATACGGGTATACCAAGATCTTTTGGCAGAGAAGGCGGGTGGCCTTTGGTCGGGTGAAGGCTGCACTGTACAGCAGCGGTGTGAAGTTTGGAGTGGTCTACCCGGCGAAGCTGAGAGTGACTCACAATTCAAAGGACTTCCATTTTGAGACGGCAGAGGAGGTAGAGGCATTCGTGAAGGCCGAAGATTGGAACTAAAATGAGGTTTTGGAATTTGAACTTGGAAGGTGTGAACTGGGATCTTTCTTCTTTGATTTTTTTCTACAGGGGTTTTTTATGTGTTTTTTCTTTTTTGGTGTGTTTTCTTTTGTTCTGTGGATGTAGTCTCCCCACTCTTGACTGTATGGGGGGGGGGCGGGGGGGTTGAAGTTTGCTTTTGGTGGGAGGTGGAGTGGGGGAGGGGTTGGAGGGCCCAGGGCATGGGGTGCCGGGGGGGTGGGGGGGTTTGGGACGAGGAGGGGGCTTTGGCAGGGGTTTCCGTGCTAGCTAACGAAGGTTGGCTAGTGAACGGGAGTGTGATGGGGGGGTGCAATGGTCATTGGAGCCTGGTTGGGCAGGTTTTGAAGGACCTGGGAGGTATGAATGGTGGGGGGAGGGGATCGATACTGGGTGAGGTGTTTGCAAGAGGAAGTGGTTGGGGGATTCTGGGAAGGTGGGTGGGGGTTGACGGTGACTGAAGGATGGGGTTGGTCCCGCCAGGTGGGTGGGGCCTGGTGTAGCGATGGCAGATAGACGGGGCGGCGGGTGACGAAGAGGGAAGAGGCCCCCTCGGTCAGAATGATGACGTGGAACAGGGTTGGGGTGAAGAGTTTGAAAGCTGATGTGATGATGCTGCAAGAGACCCATCTGAGATAAAGGACCAGATGAGGTTTAGGATAGCTGGTTGAGCCAGATGTTTCATTCGGGGTTTGATGTGGGGAAGGCGCTGTTAGCTGGAGTTAAGAGGGCAGAGTATTCGGCAATTGTGATTTCGGATCTCGTTCCACATTGGATGAACATGGTCCTGGAGAAGGGATCTTTCAGGGATCTGGGTGGTGACTGGATATGGAGCTTTTGGCAGGTCAGAGTTTCTGTGATAGGATGGGGAAGGTGATTCAGGATTATGTGGTGTTTAACTGTACTGGAAAGGTCTTGCTGTCGGTGGTTTGGGAGGCTCTGAAGGTAGTGGTGAGGGAGGAGGTGATTTCGATTAAAGGCCAAGGTGGATAAGGAGGCGAGGGAGGCACGCCAACAATTGATAGAAATTTTGGAAGTGGATGGTAGGTACGCGGGGACCCCGACCCAGGACTACTGGTGAAGTAGAAGGAGTTGCAGGTGAGGTTTGATCTGTCCATGGGAAAGCTGTCCATCCATTAAGGAGGACGAAGGAGGTTGTTTATGAGTCTGGGTAGAAGGCGGGTTGTATGCTACCAGGGCAGCTCCGCAGGCAGGCTGCAGCAAGGGCGATGGTTCGAGATAAGGTGGTGGCCCCGTGGCGGATTATTAAGGTGTTTGAGGAGTTTTATAGGGATTTGTATAAGTCGGAACCACCAGAGGATGAGTGGGAAATGAGGGGATTTTTGGGGAGGTTAGACTGCCCGAAGCTGGGAGAACTGGAGAAGGCGGGGCTGGAAGAATCGGTAGGGGTAGAGGAGGCAATTGGGGAAGGCCGCGGGGCAAGATGATGGAATTTTACAAGACATTTAAGGATAAGCTGACGCCAAGGGTGGCACGGTCATGCAGTGGTAAGCACGGCTGCCTCACGGCACTGAGGACCCGGGTTCGACCCCGGCCCTTGGCCACTGTCCGTGTGGAGTTTGTTCCCCGTGTCTGCGTGAGCCTCACCCCCACAACCCAAAAAGATGTGCAGGACAGGTGGATTGGCCATGCTAAATTGCCCCTTAATTGGACAAAAAGAATTGGGTACTCAAAATTTATTTAAAAAAAGGATAAGCTGGTGCTGTTGCTGGTGGAAATATTTGAAGATGCAATGGGTCAGGGGAGTTTTCCGAAATCGATGGGCCAGGCCTCCATCTCGTTATTGCCAAAGAAAGATAAGGACACGTTGGAGTGTGGGTCGTAAAGATCCATATCTCTGCTGAATGTAAATGCCAAGATATTGGCAACGGTGCTGGCGTTAACGTCGGTGGTGTGCCTTCCGAGGCTGATTGGGGAGGATCAGTCAGAGTTCATTAAGGGCAGACAGTTGTCGTCGATTGTACGGTGGCTGCTGAATCTGGTGTTTTTGATCGGGCGGAGTGGAATTATCTGATTGCGGTGTTGGAGAAGTTTGGGATTGGGCTTAGGTTTGTGGCATGGGGAAAGTTACTGTATAAGGAGCCGATGGCAAGCGTGTGTACGAGTTTTATGAATTCAGGGTATTTTTCGTTGCACCAGTGAATGAGACTGGGATGCCCCACATCCCCCTTCAGTTTGCGTTAGCGATAGAGCCCTTGGCCATTGCACTGAGGAGCTCAGGAGTTGTTGAAGGGACTAGTGAAGAGGGGGGGGGCATTAGGCCTCCCAAATTTGATGTATTATTACTGGGTGGTAAATGCAGAGAAGGTACGGGGTTGGAATAGGGAGGCGGAGGCTTTGTTGGTAAAGATGAAGACGGGTTCATGTAGGGAGACAGGGCAATGGCGCGGCTCTGTTGGCTCCAGGGAAGTATTCGGGCAGTTCGGTGGTGGTGTCCACGCTAAAGATTAGGAGGCCGTTCCGGCTGTGCTTTAGGTTGGGAGCAGGGTCGAGGGTGATGCCGATCAGGGAGGATGGATTCAAGATTCTGGGGATAAGAGGAGAGGGGGAATTAGGGAGATTAAGGATCTGTTTCTGGGAGGGCGGTTTGCGAATTTGGAGGAGTTGCAAGCGGCGGCAGATGTTTTTGCCTTTGCTTCGTTTGGGCGTGCGCAGGAGGAGACATGCAGGTGCGGAACTTTGCAAGGAAGGTCTTTCTGATCATCCCGAAAATGCCTGCCTCTTCGTTGTTGGAGGAGATGCTGTCAGCGGAGGGGTTGGAGAGGGGGTGTCGTCTCGCTGTTTTATGGGACGATTTTGGAGGAGGAAAAGGTGTCCATGAAGAGGATTAAGGCAAAGTGGGAGGAGGAGTTGGGGGCGGCATTGGAGGAGGAATTGAGGTGCGAGGTGCTGCAGAGCGTGAATGCTTTGACCTCATGCGAGGCTGGGAGGGGGGGGGGGGGGGGAAGTGCGAGTGATGGGTTCCACAAGAGTTGGGGTTTGTTCATTCTGCATTTTGGAGAGTTGGGTACTGTCGATTGTTTGGGGGGGGGGGGGAAGAGATGGGCTTTTATTGGGTGGGGGGTTGATATGTTGGGTGTGGTTTTTTTGTAAAATGTGTAAAATTGGAAAAAAGGATTGAACACTGCATAGTCCTTGTGGAGACAAAGTCCTGTCTTCACATTGAGGATATTGTCCATCGTGCTCTGTGGCATTACCATTGTGCTAAATGGAATAGATTCAGAACAGATCTGGCAAGTCAAGACGGGCATCCATGAGGCACTGAGGGCCATCAGCAGTCACATAATTGTACTCAGCCACAATCTGTAACCTCGTGGCGTGGGATATCTTTCACTCTACCATTACCACCAATCCAGGGGATCAACCCTTGTTCAATGAAGAGTGCAGGAGGGCATGCCAGGAGCAGCACCAGGCATACTGAGAAGGGATTATCATATTCTGGTAACAGACTTATTCCGAGTAGTTTTAAAAAACAAAGTTGAAACAGGAGACCAGGTCTTCCAGAACTTTCTCCCTAGATCATTGCCTTTTAAACCTGTTACAGCTGTTTCACACCTCTCAGGGAAGCTCCAGTTCTGCGTGGAATGAGGGATATCCTTTTCATTTTAGAATCATTGATTTTCTCTGTTTAAAGTCCATTTGATTGGTTGGGGAGGTGGGGGTTCAGATGAGTTCCTACTTGCCCAGTATTGACTAGCTTTTCACAAATTTTCTCACCCCTGGCGCCAACACGATGAGAACTCATTGACACTAATAATCACACAGATTTACAGAATAGTGGCAAAGCCTTTGTCTGCTTTACAGTCAATAGGTATCTTGATATACAAAAGAATACATTGATGGATGATTGCACTAAAGACAGTTAAATAAATTCTTTTACCACTTGCTGAAGCCTGAGCACACCTTCCAGGGGCCTTGGGCAATTTTTAAAACACATTTTTTTCAATTAAGGCATATATAATTTTAACAATTTTCAAGAGGAAAAACAACAAAGTAAATAACACCCACCCAACCCGCCACCAAACCCAGCCAACATGGCTTACATACACAATTGCCCAATCCCCCTTTCCTACTAACTATTTCCCACCTCAACCAACCCCCTTGCCTCCCTCTTTCCTTTCCTCCGAGCATTCAGTCCAACCTTACAATGTGATGTCCCATTGATGTTGTCAATTCATTGGCATTTTCTTTCTGCTGGTTATGTAACCCAGGCCACTTATACATTGTGAAGTTGTTTCAAAGATCATTTGTGCTGACTGTTTCTGCCCTCCCCTCTCAACACTGGCTTGCCAGCCAGTGGTTCCCTCTTGCAGACCGAATATATGTAATGGCTGACAGGGTCATGGATCTGCCCTCTTCTTTCCTGGGATTGAATCCCCCACCCACTATTGCAATTTGGATCTACAAAAAATTGGATATAAAACTCCATAGCATACAGGGAAAGCCAAACTTCCAGATTTTCTGTTCAAATCTCTGGTTCCTGCAGACCGACACAACCAGCACCTGTTAATATTCAGACTGTTGCCTCGGGTATCAGATGAAGGCCTCTCATCAATTCCTTCCCTGACCAAAAGACTCTGTGCGCACCGCCAGTCCCAGGTTCCCCGCTATTTACTCAACTTTACGTTTTGCTGCAAACCTCCCTTGTAAGGCGGTAACCATAGTAAATGTAACGTTAATAATAATAATAATAATAATAATAATAATCGCTTATTGTCACAAGTAGGCTTCAATGAAGTTACTGTGAAAAGCCCGAGCGGTTTATTCAGCTGAAAAAGTGTGTGCCCTGAAATTGTTTATTTCATTGAAGTGTGCCAAGTTACTGAAAAGGTTGAGAACCACTGGCCTATACTGGCGAAAGTAATTCATTGAATGCTTTGGGACTTGAGGTTGTGAAAGGTGCTATATGAATGCAAGTCTTTTTTATGTGATAATGAGTTTGGAATATGATATAGTGTCTGCGTGGGTCTCACCCCCACAACCTAAAGATGTGCAGGATAGGTAGATTAGCCACGCTAAATTGCCCCTTAATTGGAAAAAAGAATTTGGTACTCTAAATTTAAAAAAAAAAAGAAATATGATATAGTATCTTTTCCTGATCACTGAGATTATATAGCTCACAGGATTAAGTGATACTGGTTGGAGCAAGATGACCTGTTTTTGGAGAGTAGTTGTACCCACATTCATAATACTTTGATTGCTGCAGTGTGACTAGAAAGTTAAGTTTGAATGGGTAAGAAAGTGATGAATTTATGTATTGCAATGTTAAGTATTGATTTGTTGGTAATGTAGCAGTTGCAGTTTCTTGGCACCATTCTAGAAGAAAAGCTAACCAGTGAAGGGTAGTAATCATGCTGAAGTCATAGGGCCATGGACATCTCCATCTTTAACCAGGCTAGTGAGCCCAACTTAGTACATTAACTCTAGAGTGTTGCAAAGCGATAGAAAGTCATCCATAAAAAGCAACAACAACAACTTGCATTTATATAAAGTTCTTTTAAAGCAGCCAAATGTCCCAAAGCTCTTCACAGAGGAGTGTTATCCAACAAAATTTGATACAAAGGCACATTGGATATCAGGACAGGTATTCATAAGCTCGGTCAAAGTGGTTGCCTTCCCCTTAAAAGGAGTACAAAGGTGGGGAAAGATTTGGCGAAGGAATTCCAGAAAAATGGACGAGACAGCTGAAAGAATGGATGCCAGTGGGAAGGGATGCCACTGTGCAAGATGCCAGACTTGGAAGAACAGGAGATTTCAGCATTTGTAGGGCTGTAGGAGGTTACAGAAATAGGGAGGGATCTGACAAACAAAAATGAGAATTTTAAAATTGAGGTGTTACCCGTGTCATTCAGTGAGCACAGATGTCATGGATGAATAGGACTTGGTGCGACTTGGAAACTTGCAGCAGAGTTTTGCATAAGTTCAGTTCAGTGGAAGATGGGAGGCCAGCCAGGAGAGTCAACACTAGAGGTAACAAATGACATGCATAAATATTGGCGAATTGCTGCAGTACATCCTGGAAATAGTTCATATTGCTGCCATTGTGTGCTGGTGGTAGAGGAAGTGAATATTTAAGGTGGTGGATAAGGTACAAATCAAGTGGGCTGCTTTGTCCTGGTTGATATCAAGCTGCTTGAGTGTTGTTTGAGCTGCACCCATGCACGCAAGTATGCCATGCAGATGGTGGACTGGCTTTTGGCAGTTCGGTGGCGAGTTACTTGCTGTAGTATTCCCAGCCTCTGACTTGTTCTTCTGCTTCAATGGTTGGACTAGTTAGGGTTCTGGTCAATGGTAACTTCAGAATGTTACTGCTGGGGGGTTTAGCGATGGTAATGCCACTAAACGTAAATGGGCGATGATTAGATTTTCTGGCACAAATGTTTATCAGCCCAGGTTTCCCTGTACCTGCATCCCCTTTTTACAAATTGCACCATTTGGTTCATATTGCCACTCCTCCCCCTTACTAAAATGGATCCCTTCACTTCTGTACATTACATTTAACCTGCCGTGTGTGTCCTTTTTGCCACTTTACCTATGTCCTCCTGGGTGTTGCTATCCTGTCATTATTACATTTCTGAATTTGGCGTCACCTGGAAACATAGAAAATGATGTCCTCTATACCCATCTTCAGATCATTAATCATCATAGAATTTACGGTGCAGAAGGAGGCCATTCGGCCCATCGAGTCTGCACCGGCTCTTGGAAAGAGCACCCTACCCAAGGGCAACACCTCCCCCCTATCCCCATAACCCAGTAACCCCATCCAACACTAAGTGCAATTTTGGACACTAAGGGCAATTTATCATGGCCAATCCACCTAACCTGCACATCTTTGGACTGTGGGAGGAAACCGGAGCACCCGGAGGAAACCCACGCACACACGGGGAGGATGTGCAGACTCCGCACAGACAGTGACCCAAGCCGGAATCGAACCTGGGACCCTGGAGCTGTGAAGCAATTGTGCTATCCACAATGCTACCGTGCTTAATGTTGATCAAAAAAGCACTGGTCCTAAAATACTGACTGATGGGGAACACCACTGTGTACTTCCCTCCTCCAGTCTGAAAAACAACCATTCAACACTACTATTTACTTTCTGTTCCCTAGCGTGACCTGTTTGTTTCAATGTATTGATCTTAAATGGGACAACACAACGTGAGTGGTCTCTACAATACTTTACAGGTGGTTGTGCATTTGTGCATGTGCTCATCTTAAAGGAAACTTTGACCATAGCCAATTTTGTATTCATGCTGTCATTGCCCCTTTTAATTCCATGGAGTTTAATTTTGCTATCAAGTTTATTGAATGGTACTTTGGGCTTTTAAAAGGTGTTTGACGCATATGCAACATTAACCTCAGTACCATCATCAACCATCTCTATTACTTCTCAAAGAACTCAAATCAAATTTGCCTTCAACAAAGATGTGTGTTTCATTTATTATTCTATTCTTTTTCAAACACTGATTAATTTTGATATGGTTTATTGTTGCTTAGTTTCCCCATCACCAACATTAGACATCGAGTTTTAGTTGTCAGGTTTATCCCACTCCCATTTTTAGAAGAACGGTCTAATATTTACAATACTCCAGTCCTCTGGCAACCATCCAAATTTCCTTGGAGTTCAGCTGAGGCAGAGTTGAAGATGTGTGATGTTTTGGAGGTGGAATTAGGTAGCCTTAGTGATGGATTTTATATGTGATTGGAAGTTTATTTAAGGCCAGATAGGAAGTCAAGAATGTGCTGGTCTGGTTTAGCCTCGGGCAGTAACTGAAGAGAGGGATGGAGTTGGTATACTCTTTTCCAGGAAAATCTTGGAAATGTGAGCTGATCTTAGGATTGACCACAAAATCTAGGCTGACACTGTAGCACTGAGGGAATGCTACGGTTGGAGGTGCCAAACTTTTGGATGAGATCGAAAACCTGAACTATGCCATTGATAATTGTAAAAGGCCCTATGCCACTATTCTGAAAAACCAGATGAGCTCTCCTGGTCCCCTCACCCAATACCAAAAATCTTAAATTTTGTAATTTACACCCTTCTAGCTTCAATACAGAACTCAGTAACTTCAGATCATAACCACTGTTCTCATTTTCTTGGGGAACTGGTAGTGGTTCTGCTGTTGCCATTTACAACTCTTCTAGATCCATCTTTCATCACAGCAGTTTAGGCAGTACCTGGAAGGAGAAGTGACAGTTTATGACATTTGAATTGTGTAACACAGGGTTATTCAACATATGACCCCTGGGCTAGAGTCTAGTCTGCCAAGGGTTCTATCTGGCCGACAGACCAGCGTTCCAAATCCAGGTAAATGGAAGTGATATAGATTCTGCAAAGAACTGCTCCCTCATTTGGCACTGGTGAGCATGTGGGAGTGAAACAGTCTGTGATTGGAGGAGTAGCAAGTACTGGGAAGGTAAATGGCAGTGGTACGACAAGAGGCTGCAAAGTGACAATCTGCCTCCTGGATTAGCGGAGAAACTGCTTTTCGGCGGCTTGTGGGGTTGTGTTGGGGGAGGGGGCGGAGAGAGAGAGAAGCTGCCTATTGAGATTGGTGGGGAAGAGGCTGCTAGGTAGAGGCTGCATGCTGGGAGTGTGGAAAGAAGCTGTGAGGGAGAGCACCTATTGGGGGCTGGGGGAGGGGTTTGAAGAGGCTGCAAAGGAGAGGTTGCCTGTGTGGGGGTAAAGGGAGGGTGGGGAGGAGGCTGCCTGCTGGGGAGTGGGGAAAAGCTTGCATGGGAGAGGCACTATGCTGGTTGGTGTTTGGGAAAAGGCTGCGTGGGAAAGGCTGTCTTCTGGGGGTTGTGGGGAGGGGGAGGGGGGGATGTCAAGAAGTTGACCGTGTTCTCTAAGGTTTTCTGTATGGATCGTGAATGGTGGCATAATATTCAGCCATCGAGAATCTTACAGCCAAGTCCAATCCTATCTTCTGTGGTGCAATTTCCAATTAAGCTCACTGAACAGTGGTCAAGTGCAGAATGACCCTTTTTTTTCCCTCACGTCAGGAGCAAGCAGCCAAGAAGCGCATTTGCTACCAGCCGAGCTAAAGTTAGCTAGTCAGCATTTGAGTGTAAAACTTTCCTGGTCCATGTGGGTTGGGTCCATATGTTGCTGTGCCTTAAGCTTTGAGCCTTCATGGGAATTTTATGGAAATATATGCATGGCAATGTGGTTAGAGATTATTTTCATAAAATGACTGAGTGCTCTATTGCACGCAAAATTACAGCATAAAAGTTTTGGTAAAAATTTACTGATGTTGGTTTGAGAAAAAAACACGGGTGATATCTCGATGCTTGTCCTTTTTGTTGCACTCAGTGTCTAAATTTCCTTTGACTGATTTCAACGTAACAGAATAATGTAGTTATTGCGCATCTTTGACAACCTGAGTATATGGTGCAAAGCTGGTGACTGATGCTGTGGGAAGGATAGAGAGGTCACTGGTATTAACAAGGAAATGTTTCATCACATTTATACTATGACATTCATCACCATTTGGGTTTCTGTGAAAATGTATTTGTATATTTTCTGCTTAGCACCAAGATATGCATTCTTAAAAGAGGCAGAGAGGTAAGAAGAAGGGAATTCCAGAGTCTCAGTATGTGCTTTGGGGCTTAATTGATCTGATCTAATCTGTCTCAGAAAGCCATCATACTGGGTTATGCATACATAGGTAAATGAGAGGTGGTTCACGTCCGTATTGGGCAATTGGTTTAGCAGTCTTGGGTCATTTAGGGATCACCTACCACCTTGGTGTAATGCCAGATAGCTCACTAAATCAGTAGTCAATATTGTGATGAGAAAGTAAGCTAATAAAGAGAAAAAATCTGACTTATCTTTCGAAAATTTACTCATGTGGCCCCTCACGCAAAAAGGTTGGAAGCCCCTGATCTAGAACATTTGCTGTCTATAACTATCTGCATGTAAATTTGATTTCCATGAACATCTCTGTGGAAGCACCTGCATATTAACACCCAGATTAGTAGTTGAAGGTAACTCATTGTGGCAGTAAAACTGGCAGTTCTAGTCAACTCATTGATCACCATACTATGAGAATTTGTTTAAGATATTGAATACAGCTAACACTATTTTAAAAATCATTAACGTAGTTGTATGTATGCATTTGCTGCAATTTTCTTTTTACATAGTTTTCAAATTTTCAGCTTTAATAAAAAGATATTTGTGAAATTGTAAGAACTCTCAGCAGAGAAGAGATTTAAATGTCTTTGAAATATAACGACTTATTTTAACAACTATATTCCTACACCCTGTTTCCCTGACTTTTATCACCCTCTTTCAAACTTAGAAAAGTTTCCTTTCAGTGGTTCAGTAAAGGACATGTTAGGATCAAAACCAGGGTTGAAATAAACACCAACTATCCTTCATTGTCTCGTACTAAGCCAGAAAATTGCTGTTTCAGGAAAAATTGGTAATGTTGATAGCGATTAGACTGTCTAGCCTCTACTTAGACTGAAATATTTCTGATGGAGAAAGTCTTCTAATAGTTATTATTAATATCAAGGAGGAAAATTGTGGTTTTGTACCCAGAAAATTGTGGAACCATTGCTACTTTTAATGGGTCTGAACCTCTACTGCTTCCAGGCCTTAGATGGTAGATGAAAGAGAAAAATTAGTTAAATGTACAGGAGAAAGCCAGACACTTAAAAGAAAAGTCTATAGGAGACCTGAGAAAGAGAAATGAGAAAGAGAAATAAGACAGACAAAATCAATTCAAGTAGGAGAAATTTGGATAGTTAATAGAAAGATAGTCCCATTCCTTTTGTCCTTGAGCAACTCCGGCATTGACTTGATAGGCCGAATGTGTGTCATAAATAACTCTATCACTAATTTGCATTAAGTCATACTGGTAAATGTATAAATAATTTTTTTAAAATGGTAGCATTCACCAAATAGATGAATATTATGCAGATGAAGCAAATTGTCATGTTCTGCCATTTGGTAAATCTTATGGTAGGTCACCCAGCTCGAGCAATGTGCTTTATATATGGCAAAAGTATTTGATTGTGGATTGCAATTCCACTTGACTGTATTAGTAACAAGGGGGGCTAAATTTATGTTCATATTTCACATCTGTGCAGACATAACTGCTGCTTTATTGTGTGACTTCTTGGAAAATGTGTGAAATTGACAAGTCAAAATGCACAATTGGCCAAATGAATTAAAGGAATTGAAAACAAAATGTTAAATCTCATCAATCATGAGCTGTCTATAAATTAATTTTTAAAATTGATTAAAGCAACATTAGTTATGTCTTGATTGGGTATGGTTGGGACCAGTTCTAAGTGATCTGTGTAGATTTTAGAATCTATAGCGTACACACAAGGCTAAAAACAACTGTCAGCGTGGTGCTAATTTAGGCTGATAGTTTAGTGTTGATTAAACTAAACTGACATCAGTAGATTAGAATAAGCCTAAAACAATTCACAGTGCAATCCTTTTAGTTTATCTGTAACATTCTTTTAACACTCATATTTAAATGTTGTTGGCATACCATAATTACACATCTGAGCCTTGACTATGAAAGGACCTTTCATTATATACCAATGGGGAGAAGGTATTGATTAATAATAAAGAACCCATTGCCATTTCTAGTGTTACAAGAAGAAATAAGATTTATTTTTTTCTCCAGTCCCTGTGGAAACTATATTCTGTCTTCACACTGAGGATATTCTCTAATGCATTGTGTAGCACTACAATGTGCTCAGAGGATAGATTAGGAATAGATCTAGCAACTCAAAACTAGACACCCATGAGGTGATGTGCAGAACCATATACCCCTTCAATCTGCAATCTCGATATCAGACTCGTGAATACCCTCATCCTTAATAAAGATGGAGATGTTTATGTGAGTGGCTGATGGGAACAAAGGACCAGGAGTAGGCAATTTAGCCGCTCGAGCCTGTTCTCTTGTCAGATCCTGTCTGATCTGTGACCTAACTTGGTTTTGCCCCATATCCGTTAACATTTTTGGGACACAAAAATCTATCAAACTCCAATTTAAAATGAACAATTGGTGTAGCATCAATTGCTGTTTATGGAAGGGAAATCAAACCTTTACCTTCTTTTGTGTGTAGAGGTATTTCCTAATTTCACTCTTGAGAAGTCTGGCTTTAATTTTTAGATTGTGCCCCTGGTCCCAGACTCCCCTACCAGCAGGAATAGATTTGTGGCATCTCCTTAGCATCTTGAAACCGATGATCGAATCACCCCCAACTATCTAAATTTGAAGGAATATACCAGTTTGTGTCATCTCTCCTGATAATTTAACCCGTGGAAGTCTAGGTGTCATGCTGGCATACTTGCACTGCACCCTTTCCAAGATCACTATATCCTTCCTAAAGTGGGATGCGCAGAATGACGTTACTCCAGGTGCGGTCTAACTAAGACTTTGCATCTTCGAAGCATGACTTCTACCTCCTTTTATTCTAGACCTCTAGATGTAAAGGCCAGCACTCCCTTGACCTTTTTGATTATTTTCTGTGTCTGCTCATGACATTTTCATGATCCATGTACCTGGACCTCTACAGTTTCTAGCTTTTTCCCATTTGGAAAGTATCCTATTTTGTCCTTTTTCAGATTAACTCATGTTGGCCTACATAGAAATCCATTTGCCAGTTTTGCCCATTTACTTAATCTATCAAAATCTTTTTGTAATTTCATCTCCATAGATTGCAATATCTATGTGCCATCGGCAAATTTTGATTTATTTATTTAATTTAGCAAATGCAAAGTCCCTAAGCCAAGAGCAGTTTCTTGTTCTGCTGTGTTGAGTGCGGATAAGCCTCTGCTGAGTCTGTGAATTGGACATTCTTCTATGATGTGGTGCAGTTACTCTCTTACTCAGGCACATAGGGGCTTGCACTAATGTCCCATCTGTGGAGGTTTGCCAAGCAGGGTCAGTGGCCGGTCCTCAACTTGAGAGTAGACCACTTGAAGCCAGACAGCTGTTGTGTTGGCTTTGAGACCAGGTACTTGTTTGTCATGTCCAATGATTCCCATTCATTTGTCGAGGTAGAATTTGCATTGAAGTCCTGTGTGGGAGGGTTTTTCCAGATCAACCTTATTTTGTCTGTGTGTGTGCCGGGTGCCATTGTTGCAGGGCTTGGCTTGAGTCGCCATGTGTTGCAGTGTTGTTCAAATTTTAACAGGTCTACGTTTGGGGTCCAGTCCAAGTTGCAAGGCAGATGTCATTGGCAGATATGAATTTTCGGGAGGTAGATTTTGGGAGATAATTTGTGTACAAATTGAACAGAGTTGGAACCAGTACCGAGCCTTGGGGAGTCCTTTGGTTTAGATATGTGGCTTTCTGCCCTATCATCAAAGTTCATAATAAATATGGTGAATGGTTGAAACTGAAGTGTTTTTTACGATCTTTACCCAGAAATGCCTGAGTGGATTAAAAAGAAAATAAATCTGGTTTAAAACAGAATTGAAGTTTGTGGAGGTTAATTAAACATGCAGTGGTTCTTTTATTGCTGGGACCTGGAAATGCTGTAAGGAGAAAACAACTGACCTGGTTTGAATAGGAAGATACTGTGGAGTTAATTGTCTGAGGTATATTTTATGGATTTTTTCCTCCGGTAAATGAGATTGGGAATCCAAGATTGGCACATTGTGCATGGATTTTCAAAATAGTTACTCAGATATTTCAGCCAGTGATTGATACTGATCATATGAACTGTTCTGTTCTGGGTGGAGTAAAGCTACTTGGGTGTCGCATCCATCCAAGCAAATGCAAGTTTTGTTTCCAGTATTCTTTCCTGGGACGTGGGCGTTGCTAGCAAGGCCAACATTTGTTACCCACCCCTAATTGCCCTATGCCAATACAGAGGGTTGTTAATAACCACATGCAGGCCACACCAGGTAAGGATGGCAGATTTCCTTACCTAAAGAACATTAATGAACCAATGGGTTTTTGCAACAATCTGTGATAGTTTCATTGTTACCATTACTGAAGCTGGCTTTATGTTCCGGATTTATTTGAAATTCTACCAGTCGTCTGATGAGATTTGAACCCATGCCCCCAGGGCATTAACCTGGGCCTCCAGGTTACTAGTCTCATGATCGGAGCTTTGGAAAATTTCAGTTTGAATTGAAACTAATTCTGATTGACAGGTTATAAAAAGAATCCATAAGAGCACAATGCATAGCTAATAGACCTGGATCATACTGTTGACAGCACCTTTTTGAGACATCTCCCCCTAGTGAGCAGAGCTTTGAAACTGCTTTGCATCAATAATATAATGTAGGGGCGGCACAGTGGCGTAGTGGTTAACACTGCTGCGTCGCAGCGCCAAGGACCCGGGCTCGATCCCGGCCCCGGATCACTGTCCTTGCTGCGTTTGCATTCTCCTCATGTCTCCGTGGGTCTCACCCCCACAACCCAAAGATGTGCATAGTAGGTGGATTGGTGATTGTAGCCATCTGGGATAGCCACTTCCAACTAGGTGCAGAGGAACTCGCAAAGACTGGCGGGTAAAATGGACAAGCCAAGAATCAGGCAGGCTCAGAGCCTGAAATGCATATTTGTTAGCAAAAGTCCAGATGGTATCGAAACTCCGTCCTATTAGTATGTTAATCAGGCCGATTAGCATTTGATGGCCCATCTTCCCCAAAACAAAGGACTGGTACTCAAGCAACCGGGACAGTCCCAGACATTTCGGCGCCACTCCCTGTTCAAGGTCAGTAATCGCTTGGGACACATCCAGCCATCCAGATCTCCGCCCACCTATTGGTTAAGGAATCGAACGGAGTGATCAGGAATCACCCAATTAGTAAGGCCCAAATCGAAGGACCGCCCAAAAGAGCGCGAAAAACCCCTGAGTATAAGAAGAAGAGTTCGCCATATGTTCGCTCTCTTTTGGCCTTGGTACCCCGGTCATGGTCATCGCCAGTCGTAGCAACACCAGAAGCGAGTCCAAGTTCAACGCCCGCTACCAGACGGATGAGCCCAGCTGAGCAGCAGTTGCTCCTTCGAACCCAAGAGATCCAGAATTGAACAGCGGCCACTGTTTTCTGACCTAAGCCGGGTGCCCAAAGTTAAGTACAGGTTGTCTTAGTTGATAGGTGTAGTTAACTAGTAGTGTTTATGTTGCATGACTAATTGTGTGTAAATAAAGTACCCTTGACCTTGAACTAACTAACTGGTGTTTGGCTCTTTGATCGATAGCCGGTCGAAACTTGTGGTGGTATCATTCAATACCTGGCGATTAAGCATTCGGACATAGATAGCATAGAAAGAAAGGCAAATTCACTGATTGCTCTAATTGGAACAGAGCCACAGAAAAGACCATGCTAAATTGTCCCTTAATTTGAAAAATTAAAAATAAAATAATATAATGTAGGAATATAGTAACACAACTGCAAATAATCCCAATCAAAAGGGGTGTAGTGCCAAATTTTGAGGTGCTGAAGGTCTAAGAAAATGTGTTGGCCATATAATTTCTAAATCTACCATTTGGTGATTTCTCGCCACGTCGCATCTGGATCCAAATCTCGCCAACAGGAGTGGGCCAGTTAAATTGGAAACCGATTGCCGCCTGGTGTGGTTTTTGATTTTGGACTCTCCTCGCTCTTATTCGTGCCTGGCATGAGACGGCCATTAGATCGCACCCAAGGCCTCAGGAAAGTGTTACATGGCACCATTTATTCATGCCCTGAGTCAGAAGGTCGGGCGAGAAACGCGCGGCTTCATTTACAGATCAGTAGGAGCAGAGTGACAATCTGACTGATTGTCACTCTGGAGATGTTACAGGGCACTCCATACGTTTCAATAGTTTCATCTTTTGATCAAGGACACAGGAATCGCAAAAATATTGGACATTTGAATTTTAATTGAACTGTGGGGAGGAAATTGCTGTGTGCATATATAATAAGATTGTTACTAATGTGTTTATAATGTTAAAATGTGTAATATTTTAAAACGCTGTGAAAAAATCCTGACTCAAGTTTGGCTTTTCTTTTTTGAGAGGGGCCTTGTGTTTTTGAGGAAAACCTAAATTTTATGTTGGGTTGGTGGTCCCTCTGAGAACTTGCTTTCTCTGAAAGATGATTTATTGGGGTTGTAAGTCAAATGGATGTAGAAGGAAATTGAGTTAAGAAGCTTGGTTTAGAGAAAAAGTAACTGTTAATTGTACTTTTAATATTTTTGATGTAATTGACTATTTAAAATAGTGTAGTCAATAGTGTTCATGTTCTTTGATTTCTGTGTAGTAAAATACTTTTGCTTTACATGTTGAATCGTGTCGCTTCATTCTTTTCGTAAATACATGGGTTTCTGGATTTTAAAAAATCGTAAGTGCTAACTGGGCTCAGTTTTACTCCAAGGTGCCAGTGCAGCAATCTATATGCCAGACTGAGTAAAGGCAGAAGGTTCTTTTTAGTTAGGGCATCCTGATCGGCACAGGCTTGGAGGGCCGAAGGGCCTGTTCCTGTGCTGTACTTTTCTTTGATGTGGAGATGCTGGCGTTGGACTGGGGTGAGCACAGTACGAAGTCTTACAACACCAGGTTAAAGTCCAACAGGTTTGTAAACCTGTTGGACTTTAACCTGGTGTTGTGAGACTTCGTACTGTACTTTTCTAAAGCTAGTGACATCGAAACAAACCTGTTGGACTTTAACCTGGTGTTGTAAGTCTTCGTACTGTACTTTTCTTTGTTCTTTGTACGTTGTTTTTCTTTGTATTAAACGTCAGAGTCCCCAAATGAGAGTAAAACGATGCTTTTTAGTGAAAGGTATTAAGTGGAAAGTGCCAGTAGGTGTTTTATTTCAAAGCATGTGGTATTTTGAATCATTAATCTTTAGCGTAGCTAAAATTTTATTATGCTGCAGTTTAATTATTTAATTCAAGCCTATTTAAAAAACATGAATGACAGAAAACTTTACTTCCTTCTGACTGGGGAATGGTATATAGAGGGGGACACTGTTTTTCTTGATTTATATTTCTAACCTAAACCCCAGTGTACAGAGCGCAATTTCAAAATTTGCAGATGATGTAACATGTGGAAACATTGTGAACTGTGTGGATAGTGATAGACTTCAAGAGGATGTGGACAGGCTGGTGGAATAGACAGACATGTTGTAGATGATATTTGATATTTAATGTAGAGAAGTGATCCATTTTGGTCAGAAGAAAAGGGAGAGGTAACCTAAACTAAAGGATATAATTATTTTTAAAAAAAATTTAAAAAAATTTAGAGTACCCAATTATTTTTTCCAATTAAGGGACAATTTAGCGTGGCCAATCCCCCTACCCTGCACACCTTTGGGTTGTGGGGCAGAGACCCACACAGGCACGGGGTAAAGGGGTATAATTCTAAATGAAATACTTTTATTACCGTTTCAAATTGTGTGTGTGGGGGGACTGACGTGACATCACAGAAAAGCTGTGACCTGATTGGCTGGTTGGGAATCGACACTAAATTAAAAAATTGATCATTGGTAAACTAATTAAACATAATTACTTAATTATAATTTAGAGGGGTATCTAAGCCAGAGATCGGAGAGTACTGTATTTAGCTTTCACATTCATAGTAGAAATCTAGTGCTAGGAAACAGATAGTTAACAGTAACTTAATTTTTTTTAAAAAAAACTTTAATTTGCTAATTAATTGACGCAATGTCAGTTCGAGGGGTGCAGTGCTCTGACTGCGAGATGTGGCAGGTCCGGGAGGCTTCCAGCGTCCCGGATGGCTTCATCTGCAGAAAGTGCACCCAACTGGAGCTCCTCACAGACTGCATGGTTCGGTTGGAGCAGCAGCTGGATGCACTTGGGCGCATGCAGGTGGCAGAAAGCGTCGTAGATAGCAGCTACGCTGAAGATTAATGATTCAAAATACCTGCAGGCAGAGAAATGGGTGACCACCAGAAAGGGCAGGCAGTCAGTGCAGGAATCCCCTGTGGTTGCCCCCTCTCGAACAGGTATACCCCTTTGGATACTGTCGGGGGGGATAGCCTATCAGGGGAAAACAGCAGCAGCCAGAGCAGTGGCACCACAGCTGGCTCTGATGTTCCGAAGGGAGGGTCAAAGCGCAGAAGAGCAATAGTAATAGGGGACTCTATAGTCAGGGGCACAGATAGGCGCTTCTGTGGACGTGAAAGAGACTCCAGGATGGTATGTTGCCTCCCTGGTGCCAGGGTCCAGGATGTCTCCAAACGGGTAGAGGGTGTCCTGAAGGGGGAGGGCAAACAGGCAGAGGGCGTTGTACATATTGGTACTAACGACATAGGCAGGAAGGGGCATGAGGTCCTGCAGCAGGAGTTCAGGGAGCTAGGCAGAAAGTTAAAAGACAGGACCTCTAGGGTTGTAATCTCGGGATTACTCCCTGTGCCACGTGCCAGTGAGGCTAGAAATAGGAAGATAGAGCAGCTAAACACGTGGCTAAACAGCTGGTGTAGGAGGGAGGGTTTCCGTTATCTGGACCACTGGGAGCTCTTCCGGGGCAGGTGTGACCTATATAAGAAGGACGCGTTGCATCTAAACTGGAGAGGCATAAATATCCTGGCCGCGAGGTTTGCTAGTGTCACACGGGAGGGTTTAAACTAGTATGGCAGGGGGGTGGGCACGGGTGCAATAGGTCAGATGGTGAGAGCATTGAGGGAGAACTAGGGAATAGGGCCAGTATGGTTCTGAGGCAGAGCAGAAGGGTGAAGTGCATATGTTTTAATGCAAGAAGTATTACGGGTAAGGCAGATGAACTTGGAGCTTGGATTAGTACTTGGAACTATGATGTTGTTGCCATTACAGAGACCTGGTTGAGGGAAGGGCAGGATTGGCAGCTAAACGTTCCAGGATTTAGATGTTTCAGGCGGGATAGAGGGGGATGTAAAAGGGGTGGCGGAGTTGCGCTACTGGTTAGGGAGGATATCACAGCTGTACTACGGGAGGACACCTCCGAGGGCAGTGAGGTTATATGGGTGGAGATCAGGAATAAGAAGGGTGCAGTCACAATGTTGGGGGTTTACTACAGGCCTCCCAACAGCCAGCGGGAGATAGAGGAGCAGATAGGTAGACAGATTTTGGAAAAGAGTAAAAACAACATGGTTGTGGTGATTGGAGACTTCAACTTCCCCAATATTGACTGGGACTTACTTAGTGCCAGGGGCTTAGACGGGGCAGAGTTTGTAAGGAGCATCCATAGGGCTTCTTAAAACAATATGTAGACAGTCCAACTAGGGAAGGGGCTGTACTCCTGGTATCGGGGAATGAGCCCGGCCAGGTGGTAGAAGTTTCAGTAGGGGAGCATTTCGGGAACAGTGACCACAATTCAGTAAGTTTTAAAGTGCTGGTGGACAAGGATAAGAGTGGTCCTAGGGTGAATGTGCTAAATTGGGGGAAGGCTAAATATAACCATATTAGGCGGGAACTGAAGAACCTAGATTGGGGGCGAATGTTTGAGGGTAAATCAACATCTGACATGTGGGAGGTTTTCAAGTGTCAGTCGAAAGGAATTCAGGACCGGCATGTTCCTGTGAGGAAGAAGGATAAATACGGCAATTTTAGGGAACCTTGGATAACGAGAGATATTGTAGGCCTCGTCAAAAAGAAAAAGGAGGCATTTGTCAGGGATAGAAGGCTGGGAACAGACAAAGCCTGTGTGGAATATAAGGAAAGTAGGAAGGAATTTAAGCAAGGAGTCAGGAGGGCTAGAAGGGGTCACGAAAAGTCATTGGCAAATAGGGTTAAGGAAAATCCCAAGGCTTTTTACACGTACATAAAAAGCAAGAGGGTAGCCAGGGAAAGGGTTGGCCCACTGAAGGATAGGCAAGGGAATCTATGTGTGGAGCCAGAGGAAATGGGCAAGGTACTAAATGAATACTTTGCATCAGTATTCACCAAAGAGAAGGAATTTGTAGATGTTGAGTCTGGAGAAGGGTGTGTAGAAAGCCTGGGTCACATTGAGATCCAAAAAGATGAGGTGTTGGGCGTCTTGAAAAATATTAAGGTAGATAAGTCCCCAGGGCCTGATGAGATCTACCCCAGAATACTGAAGGAGGCTAGAGAGGAAATTGCTGAGGTCTTGACAGAAATCTTTGGATCCTCACTGTCTTCAGGTAATGTCTCGGAGGACTGGAGAATAGCCAATGTTGTTCCTCTGTTTAAGAAGGGTAGCAAGGATAATCCAGGGAACTACAGGCCGGTGAGCCTTACGTCAGTGGTAGGGAAATTACTGGAGAGAATTCTTCGAGAAAGGATCTACTCCCATTTGGAAGCAAATGGAAGTATTAGTGAGAGGCAGCATGGTTTTGTCAAGGGGCGGTCGTGTCTCACTAACTTGATACGAGTTTTTCGAGGAGGTCACAAAGATGATTGATGCAGGTAGGGCAGTGGATGTTGTCTACATGGACTTCAGTAAGGACTTTGACAAGATCCCTCATGGTAGACTAGTACAAAAGGTGAAGTCACACGCAATCAGGGTGAGCTGGCAAGGTGGATACTGAACTGGCTAGGTCATAGAAGGCAGAGAGTAGCAATGGAAGGATGCTTTTCTAATTGGAGGGCTGTGACTAGTGGTGTTCCGCAGGGATCAGTGCTGGAACCGTTGCTGTTTGTAGTATATATAAATGATTTGGAAGAAAATGTAACTGGTCTGATTAGTAAGTTTGCAGACGACACAAAGGTTAGTGGAATTGCGGATAGCGATGAGGACTGTCAGAGGATACAGCAGGATTTAGATTGTTTGGAGACTTGGGCGGAGAGATGGCAGATGGAGTTTAATCCAGACAAATGTGAGGTAATGCATTTTGGAATGTCCAATGCGTAGGGAATATACAGTGAATGGTAGAACCCTCGAGTATTGAAAGTCAGAGCGATCTAGGTGTACAGGTCCACAGGTCACTGAAAGGGGCAACACAGGTGGAGAAGGTAGTCAAGAAGGCATACGGCATGCTTGCCTTCATTGGCCGGGGCATTGAGTATAAGAATTGGCAAGTCATGTTGCAGCTGTATAGAACCTTAGTTAGGCCACACTTGGAGTATAGTGTTCAATTCTGGTCGCCACACTACCAGAAGGACGTCGAGGCTTTAGAGAGGGTGCAGAAGAGATTTACCAGAATGTTGCCTGGTATGGAGGGCATTAGCTATGAGGAGCGGTTGAATAAACTCTGTTCTCATTGGAACGACGGAGGTTGAGGGGCGACCTGATAGAGGTCTACAAAACTATGAGGGGCATAGACAGAGTGGATAGACAGAGGCTTTTCCCCAGGGTCGAGGGGTCAATTACTAGGGGGCATAGGTTTAAGGTGCGAGGGGCAAGGTTTAGAGTAGATGTACGAGGCAAGTTTTTTTACACAGAGGGTAGTGGGTGCCTGGAACTCGCTACCGGAGGAGGTGAAGAAGGCAGAGACGATAGTGACATTTACGGGGCATCTTGACAAATACATGAATAGGATGGGAATAGAGGGATACAGACCCAGGAAGTGTAGAAGATTGCAGTTTAGTCAGGCAGCATGGTCGGCACGGGCTTGGAGGGCCGAAGGGCCTGTTCCTGTGATGTATTGTTCTTTGTTCTTTGAGTGACCTAAGTATATATGTGCATAAATTATTGAAGATGGCAGGGCAGGATGAGCAAGCAGTTCATACATTATACTGAATCTTGGATTTTATAAATAGGGACACAGAGTACAACAGCAAGTAAGTTATGAACCTTCATAAAACTTTGGTTCAGCCTCAACAGGAAGGATACAAAGGTTTTAGAAAGGGTGCAGAAAATATTTAAGAGAATGGTTCCAAGGTAGAGAGACTTGGCTTATGTGGATAGATTGATGAAGCTGGAGCTGTGCTCCTTAGAGAAGAGAAGATTGGGAGGAGATTTGTCAGACATGCTCATAATCATGAGGAGTCTGGATGGCATAAATGGGGAGAAACTGTTCCCATTGGCAAAAGTTCAAGAACCCTCGAGTAACTAACAAAAGAACCAGAGATGACTTGAATAGAAACCTCTATGTCGTAAGCATTGACCAGGGCGAACCAGTGAATGTGGTTTATTTAGACTTTCGGAATGCTTTCTCCAAAGTCTCACACCGAGCAGCTTACTGTGTAAAGTTAAAGTGCATGGGATTGTGGGTAGTGTCTTGACATGGATAGAAAGCTGGTTAGCAGACAGGAAGGACAGAGTTGGAATAAATGGGTCTTTTTCCCATTGGCAGGCAGTGACTAGTGGGGTACCGCAACTGTTCACATTATATATTAATGATTTGGACGAGGGAACATTAAATGTATTATCTCCACATTTGCAGATGATACAAAGTTGGGTGGGAGGGAGAGCTGCGAGAAGGATGCAGAGATGCCTCAGCGTGATTTGAACTGGCTGAGTAATTGGCATGTGTGGCAGATGCAACATAATGTGGATAAATGTGGGGTTATCCACTTCAGTAGCAAAAATAGGAAGGTCGATTATTATTTGAATGGGTGTAAATTGAGTGAGGTGGATACTCAGCGAGCCCTTGATGCCCTTGTGCATCAGTCTCTGAAAATAAGTGCGCAGGTACAGCAGGCAGTAAAGAAGGCGAAAGGTATGTAACCCTTCATAGTGAGAGGATTTGAGTGTAGGAACAGGGATGTTTACTGCAGTTGTATAAGGCGTTGGTGAGGCCACACCTGGAGCACTGTGTGCAGTTTTGGTGTCCTTATCTGAGGAAGGATGTTCTTGCTATGGAATGAGTGCAGCAAAAGTATACCAGGCTGGTTCCTGGGATGGTGGGACTGTCACACGAGAGTCTAAATCGATTAGGATTATAACCCTCTTTATTAGTGTCGTAAGCAGGCTTACATTAACACTGCAATGAAGTTACTGTGAAAATTCCCTAGTCGCCGCACTCCGGCACCTGTTCGGGTACACAGAGGGAGAATTCAGAATATGCAATTAACCTAACAGCACGTCTTCGGGACTTGTGGGAAGAAACAGGAGCACCCGGAGGAAACCCACGCAGACATGGGGAGAACGTGCAGACTCCGCACAGACAGTGACCCAAGCTAGGAATTGAACCTGGGTCCCGGGCGCTGTGAAGCAACAGTGCTGATCACTGTGCTACCGTGCCGCCCACATATATTTTCATTGGAGTTTAGCACTGTGAGAGAGGATCTTATAGAACTTATAAAACTCTTAACAGGATTAGACTGGGTAGGTTCAGAAAGTATGTTCCTCATGCTGGGAGAATCCAGAACTAGGGCTCATAGTTTGAGAATAAGGAGTAAACCTTTTAGGACTGAGGTGAGGAGAAATCTTTTTCTTCAGAGAGTGGTGAATCTGTGGAATTCACTATCACAGAAAATAGTTGAGGCCAAAATGTGTGATTTCGAAAGGAATTAGATATAGCTCATGGGATTAAAGGGATCAAGGGTTATGGAAGGAAGGCGGGATCAGGGTATTGAACTCTTATGATCAGCCATGGTCATAATGAATGGCGGAGCAGGTTTTATTAAAGTTTTCACAAAATATCAACAACAAAATGTAAAAGGAACCCAATAGAATTAAATACTAAACAAAACAACCCCATGTCCCCCTTTCCCCCCCTATGCATAAATAATAAATTAACACCTGCTGAAACACATAGCAAATATATACACCCCCTCAGATCCCCCAGTATAGACGAGCAAAAATAAAATAGAACCCCCCCACCCCGGGGTTGCTGCTGCTGACCATTGTCTACCGTTCTGCCAGCAAGTCTCAAAACGGTTGCCACCGCCTGAAAAACCCTTGCACCGATCCCCTTAAGGCAAATTTCACCCTCTCCAATTTAATAAATCCCGCCATTTCGTTGATCCAGGATTCCAAGCTTGGGGGCCTCGCATCCTTCCACTGAAGAAGAATCCTTCGCCGGTCTACCAGGGACGCAAAGGCCAGAATACCGGCCTCTTTCGCCTCCTGCACTCCCGGCTCCCCTGCAGCCCCAAATATTGCGAGCCCCCAGCCCAGTTTGACCCTGGATCCTACCACCCTCAACACCGTCCTCGCTACGCCCTTCCAAAATTCCTCCAGCGCTGGGCATGCCCAGAACATATGGGTGTGGTTTGCTGGGCTCCTTGAGTACCTAACACACCTGTCCTCACCCCCAAAAAACCGGCTCATCCTTGTCCCGGTCATGTGTGCCCTATGCATCACCTTAAACTGTATGAGGCTGAGCCTCATGCACGAAGAGGAAGAGTTCACCCTCCCAAGGGCATTTGCCCACGTCCCCTCCTCGATCTCCTCCCTCAATACCCTGATCCCGCCTTCCTTCCATAACCCTTGATCCCTTTAATCCCATGAGCTATATCTAATTCCTTTCGAAATCACACAACATTTTGGCCTCAACTATTTTCTGTGATAGTGAATTCCACAGATTCACCACTCTCTGAAGAAAAAGATTTCTCCTCACCTCCCTCCCTCTTCCTCCCACTTACCTTTCAGCTCCTCCACCGAGGCCTCCTCCTCCTCCTGCATCACCTGGTATGTTGCCGAGATCTCCCCCTCTCCAACCTATACCCCCGAGAGCACCCTGTCCTGTACCGTGCGTGGCGGCAGCAGCGGGAGTTCCACCACTTGCTGCCTGGCAAACGCCCTGACCTGTAGATACCTAAAGGTGTTTCCCGGGGGAGCCCGTACTTTTCCTCCAGCTCACCCAGGCTCGCGAGCTACCCATCCGCAAACAGGTCCCCCAACTTTCTTATCCCTGCCCTGTGCCACCGCGAAAACCCTCCATCTATTCTCCCTGGGACAAACCGGTGGTTCCCCCGTATCGAGGTCCAACCGAGGCCCCCACTTCCCCCCTGTGCCGCCTCCATTGCCCCCAAAGTTTGAGGGTAGCCGCCACCACCGGGCTCGTGGTATACCTCATTGGAGGGAGCGGCAGAGGCGCCGTTGTCAGCGCCTCCAGACTCGTACCCTCACAAGACGCCGTCTCCAGCCTCTTCCATGCCGCCCTCTCCCCCTCCATTACCCACTTGAGCACCATCGCCGCATTGGCGGCCCAGTAGTACCTGCAGAGGTTGGGCAGCGCCAGCCCCCCCATCCCTACTCTGCTCCAGGAACACCCTTCTCACCCTCGGAGTCCTTCGCGCCCACACAAACCCCGTTATGCTCCTGTTGACCCGCCTAAAGAAGGCCTTCAGGATAAGAATGGGGAGGCACTGGAACAGGAACAAAAACCTTGGGAGCACCGTCATCTTGACTGACTGCACCCTACCCGCCAGGGACAGCGGCAACGCGTCCCACCTCTTAAACTCCTCCTCCATTTACTCCACCAGCCTCGTGAAATTAAGTCTATGCAGGGCCCCCCAGCTCCTGGCCACCTGGACCCCCAAATACCTGAAGCTCCTCTCCGCCCTTTTTAGTGGGCGCTCACCAATCCCCCTCTCCTGGTCCCCTGGGCGAACCACGAACAACTCGCTCTTCCCCATGTTGAGCTTGTACCCTGAGAAATCCCCAAACTCCCTGAGGATCCTCATTACCTCCGGCATTCCCCCCCACCGGGTCCGCCACATATAGCAGCAAGTCGTCCGCATAGAGTGACACCCTATGCTCCTCCCCACCCCGCACCAGCCCCCTCCAGTTCCTCTACTCTCTCAGTGCCATAGCCAGGGGTTCAATCGCCAGTGCGAAGAGCAGGGGGGACAGGGGACACCCCTGCCACGTCCTCGATGCAACCAAAAGTACTCAGACCTCCTCTTGTTCGTGGCCACACTCTCCATCGGGACCTCGTGCAGCAGCCTAACCCACCTGACGAACCCCTCCCCACACCCGAACCTCTCTAGCACCTCCCACAAGTACCCCCACTCTACCCTAGCGAAGGCCTTCTCAGCATCCATCGCCACCACTATCGCCGCCTCCCCCTCCCTCGCCGGCATCACAACGTTCAGGAGCCTCCGCACATTTGCGTTCAACTGCCTCTCCTTCACGAACCACGTCTGGTCTTCATGGATGACCTGCGGCACCCAATCCTCAATTCTCGTGGCTAAGACCTTGCCATCTACATTTAACAATGAAATCGGCCTGTAAGACCCACACTGCAGGGGATCTTTGTCCCGCTTCAGGATCAAGGAGATCAGTGCCCGGGACATAGTCGGTGGCAAAATCCCCCCCTCCCTTGCCTCATTGAAGGTCCTAACCAGCAACAGGCCCAACAGGTCCACATATGTTTTGTAAACTTCGACCAGGAAACCGTCCGGCCCCGGTGCCTTCCCCGCCTGCATGCTCCCTATCCCTTTGGCCAGCTCCTCCAGCCCAATCGGGACCCTAATCCCGCCACCAGTCCCTCCTCCACCTTCGGGAACCTCAGTTGGTCCAGAAAGCGGCCCATCCCTCCCTCCTCCAGTGGGGGCTTGGACTGATACAGTTCCTCATAAAAGTCCCTGAAGACCCCATTGATGCCAACCCCACTCCGCACCACACTCCCTCCCCTATCCTTAACTCCTCCGATCTCCCTAGCTGCGTCCCGCTTCCGAAGCTGATGCATCCGACTTGCCTTATCCCCATATTCATAAATCGCCTCCTGGACCTTCCTCCACTGCGCCTCCGCCTTCCTGGTGGTCAACAGGTCGAATTCGGCCTGGAGGCTACGCCTCTCCCTCAACAGTCCCTCCTCCGGCACCTCCGCATACCTCCTGTCTACCGTCACCATCTCCCCCACCAGCCTCTCCCTCTCTCTCTGCTCTCTCCTCTCCTTGTGGTCCCTAATGGAGATCAGCTCTCCCCTAACCACCGCCTTCAGCGCCTCCCAGACCATCCCCACTCGGACCTCCCCGTTATCGTTGTCCTCCCAGTATCTCTCTATGCTTCCTCGGATCCGCTCGCTCACCTCCTCGTCCGCCAACAGCCCCACCTCCAAGCGCCACAATGGGCGCTGGTCCCTCTCCTCCCCCAGCTCTAGGTCTACCCAGTGCGGGGCGTGATCCGAAATGGCTATCACCGAGTACTCTGTATCCTCTACTCTCGCAATCGGCGCCCTGCTCATAACAAAAAAGTCGATCCGGGAATAGGCCTTATGAACATGCGAGAAGAATGAAAATTCCCTAGCCCCTGGCCATGCAAATCTCCAAGGGCCCACCTCTCCCATCTGGTCCATAAACACCCACAGCACTTTAGCCGCCGCCGGCCTCCTACCCGTCCTTGACCTGGTGCGATCCAGCGCCGGATCCAACACCGCGTTAAAGCTCCCCCCCCATTATCAGGCCCCCCACTTCCAAGTCCGGGATCCGACCCAACATGCGCCGCATAAAACCTGCATTGTCCCAGTTCGGGGCGTACACGTACCACTTACCATTACGTACCTGCCGCCATTGTCTGTCACAATGCTCGACGCCTCGAACGACACCCTCTTTCCCACCAAGATCGCCACCCCCCGATTTTTGGCAGCCAGCCCCGAATGAAACACCTGACCTACCCACCCTTTCCTCAATCTTTCCTGGTCTGCCACCTTCAGGTGTGTCTCCTGGAGCATGACCACATCCGCCTTCAGCCCCTTCAGGTGCGCGAACACCCGGGCCCGCTTAAACGGCCCGTTCAGTCCCCTTACGTTCCAGGTTATCAGACTGATCAGGGGGCTACCCGCTCCCCTCCGCTGACTAGCCATAACCCCTCCTCGGCCAGCCACGCGCCCACGCCCGGCCCATTCGCCACGGCGTCAGACCCCCGTCCCAACCCCCTCTACTCGCTCCAGCTCCCCCTTGACCATACCAGCAGCAAACCCCCCCCGCCCCCCCCCAAAGCTAGGACCCCTCATAGCTGCATTGCTACCCCCATTGCACTCCCGCAAGTCAGCTGACTCCTGCTGACCCCGGCCACTCCGCCACTCCTTCGACTCCTCCCATTGTGGGACTTCCCCTCCCCCTCCATTATCCACCAGCAGGCTCTCCGCCTCCCCCTTCTATCCCAAGCACGGGACAAAACCTGCGCTTCCCCGCCCCGGCCCACCCTCTCCAGCCTTCAACACGGGAAAAAGCCCGTGCTTTCCACCTGCCCCGCCCCGCCTCCTCTGGCGCAGCTCCTTTTACAGGCCCAGTCCCCTCACCCCCGACTCGGGCCTCCCCCTCCCCCGTGGGGCCCCATCCCCCCCTACCGGCCATCCACCCCCTACTCCGTTTACTTAACCCTCACCAAGAGCCCACCCGACAGACCCAATGAAAACAGTGCCCAACTCACCCTAACCATCCACACCGAACCAAAAAGAAACAAGAACAAAGAACAACCCCTTAAAATGTAACACAACGACCATCCCCACGCCCGACCCCCCCCCCCCCCCCCCCCTCCCAACCCCGACCCTCAGTTTGTGTCCAGCTTCTCGGCCTGAACAAAGGCCCACGCCTCCTCCGGGGACTCAAAATAATGGTGCCGGTCCTTGTAGGTGACCCACAGACGCGCCGGCTGCAACATGCCAAACTTCACCCCGTTCCTGTGCAGCACCGCCTTCGCCCGATTGTACCCGGCCCTCCTCTTCGCCACCTCCGCGCTCCAGTCCTGATATACCCGAACCTCCGCGTTCTCCCACCTGCTGCTCTTCTTTCTTGGCCCACCTGAGCACGCACTCCCGATCAGCGCACCGATGAAACCGCACCAGCACCGCCCGCGGCGGCTCGTTAGCCTTGGGCCTCCTCACTAGCACTCTATGGGCCCCTTCCAGCTCCAGGATCCCTGGAAGGACCCTGTTCCCATCAGCGAGTTTAACATGGTGACCACATAGGCCCCCACATCCGACCCCTCCAGCCCCTCCGGGAGGCCCAGGATCCGCAGTTTCTTCCGCCTCGACTGCTTCTCCATCTCCTTGAACCGTTCCTGCCATTTCTCGTGGAGCGCCTCGTGCGCCTCCACCTTTACCACTAGGCCCAAGATCTCGTCCTCTGTTTCTGAGATCTTTTGTCGGACCTCGCGGATCGCCACCCCCTGGGCCGTCTGGGTCTCCATCAGCTTATCAATAGAAGCCTTCATCAGCTCCAGCAGGTCCGCTTTGAGCTCCCTGAAGCAGTGCTGGATAACCTCCTGCTGCTCCTGTGCCCACTGCATCCACGCTGCCTGGTTCCCGCCTGCCGCCATCTTGCTCCTCTTCCCTCGCACTTTCTTTGGCTTCACCACCACTTTTTTAGTAGCCCCGCTCCTGGTCCAAACCATACACTGTTGGGGGAATGTTGCAATCTTCTTCCCACACCGGGAAATGTCGAACAAATGCCGTTGGGGGCCCTGAAAAGAGCCCAAAAGTCCGTTCCAAGCAGGAGCTGCCGAACGTGTGACTTAGCTCTGCATAGTCCCAACCGGAGGTCTGGCGGAACAGGTTTGAAGGACAGAATGACCTATGTATGTTTCTATGCAAGTGGCTTGGATCTGCCTGAGTGTGTGGTGGAGACCGATTCAGTTGTTTTCAAAAGGGAACTGGATAATAATCTGAGGAGAAAATATTTTGGAGGGTTATTGGGGAAATGTTGAGGAGTGGGACTGGTCAAGTTGCTGTTGCAAAGAATTGACACAATGTGCTGGATGACCTCCTGTGCTGTAACCATTCAATGATTCTAGATATGTTCAAGCAACTTGATAACCACATGAAGAAAGAAAGAAGCTGAAGGTTACCCTGATCGTGTGATCAAGAAGGGTGGGATGAGGCTTGTGTGGAACATAAACCCAACATAGTTGGGCCAAATGACTTCTTTCTGGGTTGTGAATTCCATAAAAGCTGCCAGCAAGTAAAATGAAACAATATACCATGTTTTGCATCCTCAAGCCATCACAGCCGGGAATTAGTGTGTAGTCGACAAACTCAGCATGGATGCTGGTTTAGATCTCAGGAATCTTGAGCTCCATCCAGCGGTGCTCAGGAGGTGCCGGAGCGGTGCTTCAGTGCACTCTAGTAGCACTACACTCCTGTCAATAAACAATCCCAAATATGGACAAAATAGCTAAATTCCAGAGTTGTGGTAAAAATGACTGCCCTTGACTTCATGGCAGCAATTGACCAACTGTAGCATCAAGGAGCCCGAGTAAAATTGAAGTCAATTGGATTCGAGGAAAACTCCACTGGTTGGAGCCTCTCCAACTAGTGTAAAGGGAGATGGTTTTGGTTGTTGGGGGCCAATCGTCTCAGCCCCAAGACATCCCTGCAGGAGTCCCTCAGGGCAGTGTCCTCAGCGTAACCATATTCAGCTGCTTCTCAACTACGATCCCTCCATCATTAGGTCAGGAGATGTGATGTTCACTGCTGTTGAGCACTGCCCAGTCCCATTCATAACTCCTCAGAAATTGAAGCAGTCCATGTCCATATGCAACAAGAGCTGGACAACATTTTGACTTGGACTGAATAGTGGCATGAACCATTTCCAGCATGAGCCACAAGTGTCAGGTAAGGATCTCCAATGAAAGAGAATCTAACTTTCTGCCCTTGACCATCTCCCGTCATTAACATCTTGGGGATTACCATTGACCAGAAACTTAACTGGACCAGCTAAATACTGTTGCTGTAACAATTCCGTGTTGAGCAACTCGCCTTCTGACTTTCCAACACTCGTCCATCATTTACAAAGCATAAGTCAGGAGTGTGATGGAATAATCTACACTTACCTGGACGAGTGCAGTTTGAACAACACTCTTGAAGCTCGACACCATCCAGGATAAAGAAACTTGCTTAATTGGCACCCCATCCACGACCTTAAGCATTCACTCCCTCCGCTACTGACGCAGTGTGTACCATATACAAGGTGCATTGCAACAATTCACCAAGACTGCTTCAGCAGCACCTTCCAGAGTCATGACCACCACACCTGGGAAAACAGGGCAGCTGACACATGGGAATGCCACCACTTGCAAATTTCTCTCCAACTCAACACCAATCTGACCTGGAAATGTATTGCTGTTGCTTCGCTGTCACTGGACCAAATTCCTGGAGCTCCCTCTCTAATAGTACAGTGGGTTACCTACCTACAAGGACTGCAGCAATTCAAGGGGCTCACCGACTGAACTCCTGCTACATTTTCAGGGTGAGAGTTCCATTAAGTATGCACTTGTTTAATAACCTCCTCCTAAAAAAAGTTTGAACAAAGTAATACAAATGGGTTCTCAATATTTGTTGAGCAGATAGGAAGGTATGACTACAATTAGGAATGAAGGGAAAAGCTGGTTATAGCCAGTTTGGGCAGAGGTAATGGTTTAAAACAAATTTTATTCTCATTTTCCAAATTTTCATCAAATGTACACGCAACAACAGATAACCAACAATAACAAATACAATAGCAATCTCCTGACCAACAACCCCAAACCTCCCCTACATCCCAAATATAAAACAAGAAAGAAAAAGAGAATCCACAGTCATCCCATACATAATCACCAATAAACGATACACTCAACCCTCTCCCTAATGTTCGATAGTATCCAATTCTAGAAAGTGCATGATAACCAATTCCCATGAATTGTGGAACCCTTCCATCCTTCCCCTCAACTCAAACTTCACCTTCTCGAGCGTTAAAAATTTCAGCAGGTCCCCGCCAAGCCTCTCATTCCAACAGGACCTGCCTTTGGGCAATCAACGAGGCGCAGGCTAAGACATCCGCACCCGCCTCCAGCACTGGCTGGTCCGACACCCCGAATATGGCTTCAATGGGCCCTGGTTCGAACCTCACATGCACCACCCCCGAGATAACCTTGAAGACCTCTCTCCAATACCTCTCCAGTTTCGGACAGGACCAAACTTGTGTACGTGGTTAGCGGGGCTCCCCCCACAGCGCTCACACATACTCCACCTCCTCAAAGAGTCAGCTCATCCTTATCCTTGTGAGGTGCGCCCTATACACCACCTTCAACTGTATCAGCTTCAACCTCGCGCACGAGGTTGAGGCATTTACCCTCCATAGCACCTCATACCACAGCCTGTCCTCCATGCCCTCCCCCAATTTTTCCCCTCACTTCGATTTAATCCCCTCCAATGATATCTTGTCCTCCCCCAGAATCACCCCATAAATCGGCGACCCCCCCCCCCCCCCTCCACTCCCCTGTGGTAGATACCTTCTCCAGCAATGTGGAGGACAGCGCTATCGGGGAAACTCTGCACCTCCTACCTGGTGAAATCTCGGACCTGCAGATATCTAAACATCTCCCCCCTGCCCCAGCCCGCATTTCTCCCCAACTCCTCCAACCTCGCAGGCACAATCTCAGACTAAAGGGACGATCCTTTAAAACCGAGATGAGGAGGAATTTCTTCAGCCAGAGGGTGGTGAATCTGTGGAACTCTTTGCCGCAGAAGGCTGTGGAGGCTAAATCACTGACTCTTTAAGACAGATATAGATAGGTTCTTGATTAATACGGGGATCAGAGGTTATGGGGAGAAGGCAGGAGAATGGGGATGGGAAAAATATCAGCCTTGATTGAATGGCGGAGCAGATCGATGTGCCGAGTGGCCTAATTCTGCTCCGGTCTTATGGCCCCCCAGAAACAAATCCTTTAATATCCTAACTCCCCTCTCCCCCCATCTCCGAAAACTCCCATCCCACCTCCCTGGCTCAAACCTATGGCTCCCTTAATCGGCATCTCCCTTGACCCCGTCCACAACTTAAAGTGCTGCCGCAACTGCTTCCAGATCGTCAACGTTGCCACCACCACCGGACTCCCTGAATATTTATCCGGGCCATCAGGAGCAGTGCTGTTGCCAATGCCCTCAGCCCCGACCACCTGCACAGACTTTCCTCCATTCTAACTCACTGGGATTCCCCCCCCCCCCCCCCCCCCACCCTTACCCAGCTCCTCTCCTTTTCACGGACAGAGGTAATAATGTTTTTGTCCTTGTTTATTAGTCTGTATGTCTGTAAACCATATATCTCAACTAATTGACAGATTTCAACTAAACTTGGTGCACGGATAGGGTACCCCCACCCTTGAAACCCCCCCCCCCCCCTCCACCCTCACTTCATGAGCATGGTTCCCCTTGGCCTCTGATCCTTGGCAGTACCACCCTTGCACCCAGGCAGTGCTCCTACCAGCTTGGCAGTGCCATTCGGGCAGCTTGGCAGTGCCATTCGGGCAGCTTGGCAGTGCCATTCGGGCAGCTTGGGAGTGCCAGGGTGGCAGTGCCAGCTGGCCAGTGCCAAGGTGCCCGCATTCCAGGAGAGGGCCAGGGAGCCACCCTGCACTGATCTTGACCACCCAGCCATCTACGATGTCCCGCGAGACGCCCCTGGTATCGTACTGCCTGGTCCATGTTTGTATTGACCAGTGCTGAAGTTGGGATGCCAGTGGATCCCGTGATGCTGGCGCTGTTTGGTCCCGTCCCTTGTGGGTGGCATCCTGATTCTGACATCTGGCGGGACTTGGGTGAATCCCACGAGGCGTGAAACCTTCCGGGAAGCATGCGAGAGGGCCCTCCCGTCATTCACCGGTGCGCACCGCGCTCAAACGAGAGTGCAATGTGGCCAATGGATTGCGCTGTAAACCGCCTCCAATGCAGGGGAGGAACCCCCGCCTCCGGTCCAACACCATCCTTCCTGGCCCGTCCTTTACTCTACCAATCTCGCTCACCGCCTCCTGTCTCCTAAGCTGGTGAGCCAGCAGCCTACTCACCTTCTCCTCATTCTCGTATACTGGCCCTCCGTAACTGCCCGACCGCCTTCCCCATGGACACCAATCCAAACTCCATCTGGAGCCTCTGCCTCTCCCTCAACAGCCCTGTCTCCGAGTACCTCCTGTCCACCCTCAAAATGTCTTCCACCACCGTTGCCATCTCTGCACGTTCTACCTTCTCCCTATGTGCCCGAATCGAAATAAACTCCCCCTGAACCACTGCCTTGAGTGCCTCCCAGAGCGTGGTGGCCCTGACCTCCCCCGTGTTGTTCAAATCCACGTACCCCTCACCTGCTTGCACACTTTCTCATCTGCCAACCTCCACACATCCAATCTCCACTGCGGGCGCTAAGCCTCCCGGTCCACTCTCCAATCCATCCAGTGCGGCACGTGGTCTGAGAACACAATCGCCGAATACTCCGAGTCGACCACCCCCACCAACAGCGCCTTGTCCACAACAAAAATGTCAATCCAGGGGTACACCCTGAGCACATGTGAAAATACGAGAATTCCTTACACTTTCAGTTCCTTTGCACCCCGCCACCTTCCCGACCTCGGGCTCGACCGGTCCAAACTTGATTCAATGGCCGTGTTAAAAATCCCCCCCCTCCCTCAATGATTAGCTGGTGCTAGTCCAGGTCAGAAATCTTCCCCAGCTCCCATCTCATAAACTCCACGTCATGCCACTTTGGGGCATAAACATTTACCAGGACCATCGGCATCCCCTCCAGCTTACCACTAACCGTCACGATCCTCAACCCCCCCACCCCAATCTGCCACAATGTCCCCCACCTCGAACGCTACCAGCTTATTAGACCATAAGACATAGGATCAGAATTAGGCCAATCGGCTCATCGAGTCTGCTCCGCCATTCAATCATGGCTGATATTTTCTCATCCCCATTCTCTTGCCTTCTCCCCATAACCCCTGATCCCCACCACCAAAACCGCCACCGCCCCCTTCCGTCTTCATGTCTAGCAGGAACACCTGCCCTACCCATCCTTTCCTCAGCCTTGTCTGATCCACTATATTTTAATGTGCCTCTTGTAGAAAAGCCACATCCGTCTTCAGACTCCGCCGGTGCGCAAACGCACATATAACCGTTTGATCGACCCATTCAGCTCCCTAACGTTCCACGTGACCAGCCTGGCCGGGGGATCCCCACCTCCCTCCCCAGCCGATCTGCCATATCCCTTTTTGGGCCAGCCCCCGATCTGTGTCACGCGACCCTCCCGGCCCACCCTCAGATGTCTACCATCATCACTCCCTTTCCAGCAGTGCCACACCAGCCACCTTGTCAACACCCCCCTCCCCTGAACAAAACAACAGCCACATCCCCCTCCCTTGCACCAGCCACCTGACCACCCCCACTGTCCTCCCATTAACTAGTCCATCCAGCTAGCATGGCAGCCCCCGCTCAAGGCCTCCAAATCTCCTACCCCACCCTAATGCCCCCCTCCCCCATCCGCACTCCCTCAAGAAATAAAGAAACAGATAAGGGTGCACTCACCCTTGATGCTCCCCAAGCACCCCATCCACCACCAAACCCAATAAAATATTTCAAAGGAGAAAGAGTTTTCCAAAAACCACCAAAAGAAAACACCTCCTCACACAACCTCAAGAGTTCAATGTCCTCCGTCCCCTGCCAGTCCATTGTCTCTCAAAAACTCCATCTCCTCCTCTGGCACACCAAAATATTATTTTCAATTCTGGAAAGTCACCCAGAGGCAGGCCAGGTACAGCACTCCAAACTTCACCCCCTTCTTGAAGAGGGCAGTCTTGACCCGGTTAAACCCGGCCCTCCTCTTCGCTAGTTCTGCGTCCAGGCCTTGGTACACCCACAGCTTGTTCGCCTCCCAGGTGCACTCGTCTGCCTCTCCCACTGAAGAAACCTCTTTGTCCAAGAAGCGGTGCAACCACATCACCATCGCCCTCGGTTGACCTCCAGAGGCTGATCAAAGGCCCCCTCCTCCATCAGCTTTTCCAGCATTTTGGCCACATATGTGCTGGCCTCCGCTTCTTCGATGCCTTCAGGCATCTCCACAATCTGCATGTTTAGCCTTCTGGAGCGGTTCTCCAGATCCTCCATCTTCTCCTTCAGCCTCTTTTGGGTCTCCCGCATCACCCCACCTCGGCCACCAATGAGGCGAGCCATTCCTCATGCTCCCCCACCGCCTCCTCCACTTTCTTGATCGCCTGGCCCTGGGACTCCAGCCTCTGGGCTGGATGAACTCCTCATTTATGAAGTCCACCAGCTGTTCCGTTGACCACTGGATTGGCAGAACAGGCTCTTTGCCCTCCGCCATCTTAATCTGTGGCAAAATCGCGAAGATTTCTGCTCCACCAGCTCCCTTCTTCCCGACCCACTCCTAGTTCGGCGATCCATGCAGCAAACATACCAGAGGAGTCACACCTTCTTCTCCTGACACTCCTACACCTCTTTCCATCCAAAGGTTCACCCCTCAGATGAGGAAAAGAACTGAAAATTCCACCTTGAGCAGGAGCTACCGAATATGCGACCGCTCACTCCATGGCCACCACAGGAAGTCCCCCCTATCGATACTGTTATGGACAGATGTATCTGCGGTGGGCAGGTCGGTGAGGATGAGTTCAAGTATGTCTTTCCCTCTCATTGTTCTCTCACCATCTGCCACAGACCCAGTCCAACAACAATACCTTTTAGGGTTCGGTCTGTTGTGGTGCTGCTGAGCTACACCTGGTGATGGCAATTGAAGTCCACCACCAGAATGGATTCTGCATCCTTCCCACCCTTAATGTTTCTTCCTTCTTCCAAGTGGTGTTCAACATGGAGGAGTACTGATTCAGTAGCTTTGTTTGGGTGGGGGTGTGGGGGGGGGAGGGGTGAAAAGAGACGGCAGTGGTCATCAGCAGGAGGTTTCCTTTCCAAAGTTTGACCTGGTATCATGACACTTCATAAGGTCCAGTTGAGGACTTCCACGGCAGCTGCCTCCTTATTGTATACCACTGTGCCACCACCCCTGATGGGTCTGCCCTGCTGGTGGAACAGAATACCCCCCCCCCCCACCCCCTCTGGATGATAATTCTAGGCAGTGAAAAGCAGTAAAAATTAATCATAGCCCTGCAGGTTAGATCAACAAATAGTTATTGAAACTGCTAGGACAGATTTTTTTCAACTCCATGATACGGGCAGAGTTTTTCTTTCAAATAACTTGGCATTTCTACATACCTCATCCGCCCTTCACTTGCATTAATGGCATCTCTAAAGGGTTGTAACCCTACAAGGCGGGATACACCCTGTTCCAACGCAAATGTGTCAATTTGAACACAGCGCTGTGTTGAAATGGCCCTGTGAGTTTGGGTTTCTCACAACAGGGAGTCCCATCCCATCTCCTCCCCTGATAAAAATTGTTCTGCCGGATATTTGATTTGATTTATTATTGTCACATCTATTAGTATACAGTGAAAAGTATTGCTTCTTGCATGCTATACAGACAACACATACCGTACATAGGGAAGGAAAGACTGCAGAATGTAATGTTACAGTTCATAGCTAGGGTGTAGAGAAAAGATCATCTTAATATGAGGTAGATCCATTCAGAAGTCTGATGGTAGCAGCGAAGAAGCTGTTCTTGAGTCGGTTGGTACGTGACCTCAAACTTTTGTATCTTTTTCCTGACGGAAGAAGGTGGAAGAGAGTACTTCCGGGGTGCGTGGGTCCTTAATTATGCTGGCTGCCTTTCCGACGCAGAAGGATCCATACCAACCAGATACAACCAGAAAGAATGCTTTCTATGGTGCATCTGTAAAAGTTGGTGAGAGTCGTAGCTGACATGCCAAATTTCCTTAGTCTTCTGAGAAAGTAGAGTCTTTGGTGGGCTATCTTAACTATAGTGTCGGCATGGGGAGACCAGCACAGGTTGTTGGTGATCTGGCCACCTAAAAACTTGAAGCTCTCGACCCTTTCTACTTCATTCCCATTGATGTAGTCAGGGGCATGTTCTCCACTACGCTTCCTGAAGTCGATGGCAATCTCCTTCGTTTTGTTGATATTGAGGGAGAAATTATTGTTGTCGCACCAGTTCACCAGATTCTTTATCTCACTCCTGTACTCTGTCTCCTCGTTGTTTGAGATCCGACCCACTGTGGTGGTGTCATCAGCAAATGTGAAAATCGAGTTGGAGGGGAATTTGGCCACACAGTCCTAGATGTACAAGGAGTATAATTGCGGGCTGAGGACACAGCGTTGTGGGGCACTGGTGTTGAGGATGATCGTGGAGGAGATGTTGTTGCCTATCCTTACTGATTGTGGCCTGTGGGTTAGGAAGTTCAGGATCCAGTCACAGAGGGCTGAGCCGAGGCCCAGGCCACGGAGTTTGGAGATGAGTTGCGGAGGAATAATGGTGTTGAAGGTTGAGCTGTAGTCAATAAATCGGAGTCTGATATAGGTGTCTTTGTTATCTAGGTGTTCCAGGGTTGAGTGCAGGGCCAGGGAGATGGTGTCTGCTGTGGACCTGTTGCAGCGGTAGGTGAACTGTAGTGGATCAAGGCAATCCGGGTGGCTGGAGTTGATTCGTGCCATGACTAACCTTTCGAAGCACTTCATAATGATGGATGCGAGAGCCACTAGACGTTAGTCATTAAGGCATGCTGCTTGGCTTTTCTTTAGTACAGGGATGATGGTCATCTTCTTGAAGCAGATAGGGACCTCAGATTGTTGTAAAGAGAGGTTGAAGATATCTGGGAAAACCCCTGCCAGCTGATCTGCGCAAGATCTGTGTGCTCGTCCGGGTACCCCATCCAGACCAGTTGCTTTCCGTGGGTTGACCTTTGAGAAGGCTGCTCCGACATCTGCAATGGTGACCTTAGATTCAAGTTCATCCGAGGCTTCTTGGGTGGAGGGCGTGCTCTTGCTGACCTCTTGCTCAAAGTGTGCATAGAATGCGTTGAGCTCATCAGGGAGGCGTGCATTGGAGCCGACGATTTTACATGCCTTCATCTTGTAGCCCGTTATGTCTTGCAGACTTTGCCATAGTCGGCAGGGGTCCATGTGGCTAGCCTGGGACTCTAGCTTGGTCCGGTACTGTCTTTTGGCATATTTGATGGATCTCCTTAGATCATATCTGGCTTTCTTGTATAGGTCGGGGTCGCCTGACCTGAATGCCTCAGACCTAGACTTCAGCAAGTAGTGGATATCCCTGTTCATCCAGAGTTTCCGGTTAGGAAACACGTGGATTTGCTTCTTCGGCACGATCTTCCACACACTTACTAATGAAGTCAGTTACTGTAGTGGCGTACTCGTTTAGGCTGGTCACAGAGTTTTTAATTACTGGCCAGTCCACTAACTCTAAGCAGTCCCGTAGGAGATCATCCGATTCCTCAGACCAACATTGCACAACTTTCTTTGACGGATTCTCCCACTTCAGGATATGGCGGAAGATCTTCAGATCCCAGGTCCATCCATCATTTTGGATACACTGTGGAGTCTCCATGACTCCAAAAATCCAGACCATTGGGAAAACTGCCCTGCTCTGCTCTTCAGATATTGCCACAGGATCTTGTGAACCTATATTAGAGGGCAAATTGAACTTTGATTTAAAATTTCATCTAATAATGCTGTACCTAAGCATTAGCTTAGATTGTGTTCAAGTTTCTGGAATGGGTTATGAACCCATTTTCATGACTGAGTCAGGCTTTCAGAGGATAGAGGGGTGTGAGCAGGAATGTAATGGGGAAGATGAGAACCAGGAAGAAAAGGTGAGGAGAGATGGGATGGAAGAGATGGGATGGAAGAGAAGGGTGGGCAGTACAAGGTGCCAATGGTGGTTCTTGTGATTTATGTCTGTTTTGTGCAACTTCATCAGTATGTTGAATAAGGTGAACGTTAGTCAAAGAAACGTGTTGGAAAACAAATGGTGATGTGCCCAAGTCCTAAACCCGATCTTCAGTTTCTCTAGCAACATTATGTTTCAGAGCTCTTCTTGGTGATATTTGCGTCGTACTCCTTCTCAGTATATTACTCACCTCACAAAGTTTCTTCCTGATCCAATGATAGCACACATTCTGCCAGGATCACACAGCTCCTGACCTCATTGCTACCTTGGTCTAAACATGGACAAAATAACTGAATTAACGAGATGACCTTGACATCAAGGCAAAAGATGGCCAAGTATGGCATCGAGGAGCCTGAGCAAAATGTCAATGGGAATTGGGAGAAGGGGTATGGGGCTGCTGAGATTTTCCAGCATTTTCTCTTTGGGATGGAACCCTACCCTGGTTGGAGACATGCCTCACACAGAGGAAGATGGTTGTGGTTGTTAGAGGTCAATTATTTCAGCCCAGGATATTTTTGCAGGAGTTCCTCAAGGTAGTGTCCTAGACCCAGCCATTTTCAGCTGCTCTGTCAAAGACCTTCCTTCCAGCATAAGATCAGAAATGGTGATGTGCGCTAATGATTAAACATTTTTCCATACCATTTTGCGATTCCTCAGGTAACTGAAGCAGTCTGTAACCATATGCAGCAAGACCTAGACAACATTGAGGCTTGGGCCGAATTATATTTGCACCATAGAAATGCCAGACAATGGCCATCTCCCACAAGAGGAAAATCTAACCACTGCCCTTTGACATTGGCATTACCGTAGCTGAATCCTCTATTACCAATAAATTAAAAGTTACTATTGAACATAAACTTGCATAAGTAATGTGGCTATAAGACCAAGTCAGAGGCTAGGAATCCTGTGGCCAGTAACTCACTTCCTGACTCCAAAAGTCTGTCTACCATCTTTAAGGCAGAAGTTAGGAGTGTGATGAAATACTGTCCATTTGCCTGGATGAGCGCTGCTCCAATATCACTCGAGAAGCTTGACACCATCAAGGACAAAACAGCCTGCTTGATTGGCACCCCGTCCACCACCTTAATCAATCATTCAGTCACTCTCCACCACTGGTGTGCAGTAGCAGCGCTATGTACCCTCTACAAGGTACACTGTAGTCACTTGCCAAGCCTCCTTTGATAGCATCTCCCAAACCTACATCCTCTACGTCTTGGAAGGACTAGGGAAGCAGATGAGTGGGTACACGTTACCGTCCAAACCACACACCATCCTGACTTGGAACTATATCACTATTCCTCCACTGTCTCTGAGCTGAAAGCCTGAAACTCCCTCCCTTGCCAGAATTTTGGGTGTACCTACACTAGATGGACTGCAGCATTTCAAGAAATTGGTTCACCATTGCTTTTTCAAAGGCAATTAGGCATATGCAACAAATGCCATCAACACATGTGCTGTGAAAGAATTAAAAAACATAGTAAATGGTTCTTTCTCAGTTACTGATCCCCCTCCTTTGCAAAGCTGACGCCTGGAAAAAAACAATGTCCATCCCATTGTCCTTGTAAACACCAATCTCCCTTTCTTCTCCAAATTTTTGAATGTGATGCCACCTCTCTGATTCATGCCCACCTCCCACAGCAAGCTCCTTGAATCTCTCTAATCTGGTTTCTTCAACTGACAGAAATGAAACAGCCCTAACCAATTCATAAACATTATCTTCAGTGACCATGACTATGATGCATTCTGTCATAACTCAACCTCCCTGTCGCCTTCAGCACAAGTCAGCCATATCCTCCTCGAACACACCGGTGTCCAGCTCAATGTGGTTTGCCATCACTTTGTTCCACTCTTACCCACTCAGTCATGGCTAGAGTATTTTTCACAGTAGCTTCTCTCTCTCTCCATTCCCACATTACCAGCTCTGGGGTTCCACAAGGATCCATCCCTGCACCCCTCTTTTCCCACATGTTTGCCAATACCATCCAGCTTCACTTCTCCACTCCCTCTCTTGACTGCTTATCTGACATCCAGACTTGGCTGAGTCACTGTTTCCTCCAGCTCAACATGGAGATAACTGATGTAATTTTCTTTGGCCCTTGTCACAGATTCTGTGCCCTCACCACCCCAAAGTAACTCTCACTCCACCACTATTTCAGTCTCAACGGACTGTTCACAACTGCTGTTACTTACTCAACTCTGAACTGAGCTTTTAACTCTATATCTGCTCCATCATTAAGACTACAAATTTGCACTTTTTTACCTTTATCCACAATTGTTGCTACTTCAGGCTATCTGCTGCTGAAACTCACTTGTACCGTTGACACCTCCAGGCATGATTATTCCAGGGCTCGCCTTGCTGGTTTCCTATCCTTTCCCATCTAAGTTTCAACTGTATTCTATCCTGTACTACTGCACTCATCATCCCATTGTTGTTGACCTGCATTGGCATCTGTCCCTTAATTTAACATTCTCTCCCTTAAATCCCTCGAATTCTTTAGGCTTTTCAATTTCTATAACCACCTGTAGTCTGCCAAACACAAGCTTATGTGTTGGAATTATTAGCCTTCCTTTTCCTTTACGACCCACCTCTTTGGAAAAAGATGTTGGCCACTCCCCTAGCCCTGCCTTTGGTGCTGTGACCAATCACTTTTTCACTTGTGCTTCCGTGCACCAACTTGTGTTTCTACATTAAAGGTATACATAAATGCAAGTTATGTATTATGTGAGTTCTATCCCATTTCATTCTAGGTTATTTGCGATTTCTATCCTTTATAAAGAACAGTTTCATCCATGGTAAACTATTCTATTGATACTAAAATTGAATTTATTGAGCGACAGTTCACTTTCTAAATCATCTATAATTCAGGAACAATACTAGGTGCAGATCTACCAATATGTGTGTGACCTTGTGCACGATCTGCAGTCATAGTGCAAAGTAAAATTAAGCACTGCTTCATCTTCCTTCCGCTATTTGGTCATTGAAAGAACTGTGCATGGTTTTCCTGCAATTTTGCACATTTGAGTTAGTGCCAGATGCAGCGGATGCTCTTAATAAAATGACAACAGTAATTTAGTTTTGTCATTTGAACTGGCACTAGCTACATGGCTCAAAAATACAGTATTAAAGCAGTTGAGTGTGTGTCGAGTCTAATTCCTTTTTCCATTTTCCAGGGAGCTGCGTTTCCATTAACTTTGGGAAAACGCACTGGCAGATTCATTTAAAATAAGCCCAGCTCCACCCTTCGTATAAGTGACTTAGCATACAAAATACAAATTAAGACTATGGAATTGCTTTTCATTAGCTTGTCACTTATTTATTTTTTTGCACTCCTAAGACAGCATGACTAAACACAAGCATAACTGTAAGACAAGTGATCTCAAAGAAGCTTAAAATTCTTGCTATAGCATATGCTAACTATTACAAGATGCTTTGATGGAAGGATATTAAAATTACTGGTAATTGACATAAAATATGACAAAGTGTTTTAAGCTTTCTGAGCAAAGCAACACACATTACAGAGGAGCGGCCCCATAATGTAGCTGATTAATGAAGGATTGCTCAGGCACATGCAGCTGATGTTATGAAAAATGAATTCTTTGTTGTCTTGCCGACAACCAGGCAAAGCAGTCGGAAGAAACTATTAATGGGAATCATTATCAATAGCAATATTTTCAAACTCTATTATGGCAATCAGGCAGGAATTTATTCAATAGATTTAGTTCATTTGGTGGTAATTGACAAATAATCAAAATTTATCAATGTACTTGCACACATTTCACTAACAATCAAGCAAAAGTGGTCCATTTACCACCTGACTTGATCCAAATTAGGACTAAATTGATGATCAATTAATCTTAGAAGGGGCAGCGTTGTATTTTGTAGAGGAGCAGCAGCAAAAGTGGCAAATAAATGGAGTAAAGACAGGAGATTAGTGGAATGAGCAGAAAGGAGCTGAACGCGCCACGGATCGCAGCTAATGAGCGTGCAGCTGGATTACAAATGGTTGGATTTATGGCGCCTGTATAAAAACGACAATCTGAGGAAAAGATGGACTAGTTTTTTATCCACGTTAATCATAAAGTAAACAAATTTAAATGTATTGAGTAATAGTGCTGTTAGCACCAATAATTCGAAGGTTTGTCCATTTGAATATGTAAATACTTAAATGCTATAGAATTTTTTTCCCGAAATAAAAACTTTGTTGTGAGATGTCGGGGAGAAATCATGACCTGAGTAATAAATTGATAGTTTGGCTTTTTTTTCTAATACTGTTGATGTACTTGGAGTATCACAAATGCTCTGAATTTTTCATATGTACTTGGGAATGAAAAGTTTTTAATTTTGTAAATCTGATTTGACTGTTGTTGTAATTGTTTTCCGCAGGCTGGCAAAGGAAAAGCTCATGTATGAAAAAGAGGCTAAACAACAAGAAGAAAAAGTTGAGAAAATGAAAGTTGATGGAAATGATCAATATGTGGTTAAAAAGCAGGTGAAGTTGCTTCTCCGCTTTAAGATGTATTTGGAAATGACTTAATGAACATCAATGTCAAAAGTGGTTAAATGCTAATGCTAGTGTTTTGTACCCTATGAAAAAAATTTAAACAGATTAAAATTGAAATATAAACTCTAACCTTATATTGTCAATTAATGATCAATGTCCAACATTTAAAGTTTGTAAAGAAATAATTTCAGAATTATTATAAAAATTCAGTAAGCTTGGTGGAACCCATATTTCTTTGTCAAAGTAAGCAAATTCCTTCATAGTTACTGCATTTTTTGTGTCAACCATGTTTGGGAGGTGATGGCAGGGTAGTAAGGCCCAAGCGAGTGGGTTTAAATACTACCAAGGCAGCTGGTGAAATTTTAATTCAATGAATTAATAAATCTGGCCTATTAATGTCCTTCAGGGATGGAAATCAGCCACTCCTATCCGGTTTAACCCTAGATGTGACTCCAGATCCACAGCAATGTGCTCTTTTTAAAAAAACAAAAACTGCTAGAAAGTCTAAAAGTAATTAAATTGGGCGGATCACCTAGCATTGGCCTAGGCTCGGAAATGAGAACTGCACACACAGCCCTTTAGACCCTGTAAAGTTCTCCTTACTAACTTCTGGAGGCTTGCGCCAAAATTGGGAGAGTTTTACCATGGACTAATCAAGCAACCACCTGACATAGTCATATTTGTCAAATCATGTCTGACAGACCATGTGCCAGACACCACCATCACTGTCCCTGGGTTTGTCCTGGCCCACCGGCAGGGCAGATCCACTCTAGGTTGGTGGCACACTGGTATGCAGTTGGGGTGGGAGGGAGTTCAACAACCTTTCTGGAGCCCATGAAGTCTCATGGCATCCGGTCAAATATAGATAAGGAAACCTCATTGCCACCTACTGCCCTCCCTCAACTGATGAATCAGTACTCCTCCATGCTGAACACCAGTTTTCTTTTTAATCCATTTTTACGGGATGTGGACTTCGTTGGCTAGGCCAGCATTTGTTGCCCATCCCTTAAGGGCAGCACGGTAGCGTGGTGGTTAGCACAATTGCTTCACAGCTACAGGGTCCCAGGTTCGATTCCCGGCTTGGGTCACTGTCTGTGCGGAGTCTGCACGTTCTCCCCGTGTGTGCGTGGGTTTCCTCCGGGTGCTCCGGTTTCCTCCCACAGTCCAAAGATGTGCAGGTTAGGTGGATTGGTCATGCTAAATTGCCCTTAGTGTCCAAAATTGCCCTTCGTGTTGGGTCGGGTTACTGGGTTATGGGGATAGGGTGGAGGTGTGGGCTTGGGTAGGGTGCTCTTTCAAAGAGCCGGTGCAGACTCGATGGGCTGAATGGCCTCCCTCTGCACTGTAAATTCTATGATTCTAACTTCCCTTGAGTAGGTGGTGGTGAACTGCATTCATGAATCGCTTCAGTCCATGTGGTGTAAGTATACCCACTGTGATATTAGGGAGGGAGTTGAAGGATTTTGATCTAAAAGCTGTGAAGGAATGGCAATATATTCCTAAGTCAGGATGATGAGTGACTTGGAGGTGAACTTCCAGGTGGTGGTGTTCCCATGTATCTGCTGCCCTTGTCCTTCTAGATGGTAGTGGCCGTGGGTTTGGAAGGTGCTGCCTAAGCCTAAATTGGAAGAAGTACTGATGGTGGCAAGGGCACAGAATGTTTATGATTTCATTGTCCATCACCAAGAGTGTCTTGACACTGAAATTCATACACGACATTGCTTATTTGTGTAGTAGACAGAACATCATTTTGGACCAATGGTCCTATTAGTGGAAAATACCACTTGCGTAGTCACTGCATTTAGCAGTGCTGAAATTTCTTGCTTAACCTGTTAAGATTTTTGAGCTACTTTGCCTTTCCAGGGTAATTTGAATTAGACCCAGCACCTTTCACTGAACATGATCGGAAATTGCTGAGGCCTTGACAGAAATCTTTGGCTCCTCACTGTCTTCAGGTGATGTCCCGGAGGACTGGAGAATAGCCAATGTTGTTCCTCTGTTTAAGAAGGGTAGCAAGAATAATCCAGGAAACTACAGGCCAGTGAGCCTTACTTCAGTGGTAGGGAAATTACTGGAGAGAATTCTTCGAGACAGGATCTACTCCTATTTGGAAGCAAATGGACGTATTAGTGAGAGGCAGCATGGTTTTGTGAAGGGGAGGTCGTGTCTCACTAACTTGATACAGTTTTTCGAGGAGGTCACCAAGATGATTGATGCAGGTAGGGCAGTGGATGTTGTCTATATGGACTTCAGTAAGGCCTTTGACAAGTTCCCTCATGGTAGACTAGTACAGAAGGTGAAGTCACACTGGATCAGGGGTGAGCTGGCAAGGTGGATACAGAACTGGCTAGGTCATAGAAGGCAGAGAGTAGCAATGGAAGGATGCTTTTCTAATTGGAGGGCTGTGACCAGTGGTGTTCCGCAGGGATCAGTGCTGGGACCTTTGCTGTTTGTAGTATATATAAATGATTTGGAGGAAAATGTAACTAGTCTGATTAGTAAGTTTGCAGACGACACAAAGGTTAGTGGAATTGCAGATAGCGATGAGGACTGTCAGAGGATACAGCAGGATTTAGATTGTTTGGAGACTTGGGCGGAGAGATGGCAGATGGAGTTTAATCCGGACAAATGTGAGGTAATGCATTTTGGAAGGTCTATTGCAGGTAGGGAATATACAGTGAATGGTAGAACGTTCAAGAGTACTGAAAGTCAGAGAGATCTAGGAGTACAGGTCCACAGGTCACTGAAAGGGGCAACACAGGTGGAGAAGGTAGTCAAGAAGGCATACGGCATGCTTGCCTTCATTGGCCGGGGCATTGAGTATAATAATTGGCAAGTCATGTTGCAGCTGTATAGAACCTTAGTTAGGCCACACTTGGGAGTATAGTGTTCAATTCTGGTCGGCACACTACCAGAAGGATGTGGAGGCTTTAGAGAGGGTGCAGAAGAGATTTACCAGAATGTTGCCTGGTATGGAGGGCATTAGCTATGAGGAGCGGTTGAATAAACTCTGTTTGTTCTCATTGGAACGACGGAGGTTGAGGGGCGACCTGATAGAGGTCTACAAAATCATGAGGGGCATAGACAGAGTGGACAGTCAGAGGCTTTTCCCCAGGGTAGAGGGGTCAATTACTAGGGGGCATAGGTTTAAGGTGAGAGTGGCAAGGTTTAGAGTAGATGTACGAGGCAAGTTTTTTACACAGAGGGTAGTGGGTGCCTGGAACTCGCTACCGGAGGAGGCGGTGGAAGCAGGGACGATAGTGACATTTAAGGGGCATCTTGACAAATACATGAATAGGATGGGAATAGAGGGATACAGACCCAGGAAGTGTAGAAGATTGTAGTTTAGTCGGGCAGCATGGTCGGCACGTGCTTGGAGGGCCGAAGGGCCTGTTCCTGTGCTGTACATTTCTTTGTTCTTTGTTCTTTGACAGCGGAATTTTGATCTGATCCATTGGCTGTGGGAGCACCTAGCTCTATCTCTAACATGTCGATTTTGCTTTTTAGCATGCATATAGTCTTGTGTTGCAAAGAACAATACAGCACAGGAACAGGCCCTTCGGCCCTCCAAGCCTGCATCGATCACGTGTCCTATCTAGACCAACCGCCTGTATCCTTCTGTCCCTCGTCTGTTCATGTGCTTATCCAAATACGTCTTAAAGTTCACTAACGTATCTGCCTCAACCACCTCACTTGGCAGTGCATTCCAGGCCACCACCACCCTCTGCGTAGAAAAACTTCTCCCCGTGCATTTCCACTGAACCTATCCACCCTCACCTCGAACTTATGCCCCCTTGAAATTTTCAATTCCGTCCTGGGAAAAAGCCTCCAACTGTTCACCCTATCTATGCCCCTAATAATTTTATAAACTTCTATTAGGTCGCCCTTCATCCTCTGTCTCTCTAGGGAGAACAATCCCAGTTTGTTCAATCTCTCCTCCTAGCTAATACCCTCCATACCAGGCAACATCCTGGTAAACTTTTGCTGTACTCTCTCCAAAGCCTCCACGTCCTTCTGGTAGTGTGGTGACCAGAATTGGACACAGTATTCCAAATGTGGCCGAACTAACGTTCTATATAACGAACATAATTCGCGAGCTTTTATACTCGATACCCCGTCCTATGAAGGCAAGCATGCCATATGCTTTCTTTACCACCATTTCCACCTGTGCTGCCACTTTTAAGGATCTGTCAACCTCTACGGTGTTGTAGCTTTACCAGTTTGCACTTCATTTTTAGGTGTCTGATGCTGCACCTGGCATGCTCTCTTATACTTCTCACTGAACCAGGGTTGGTCTCCTGGTGTCTCTTGCACCCCTTTAGCTGCCCAGAAGTGAACTCTGGAATTTCCTCCCAAAAATTCTAGACTTCTCTCAACGTTCTATTCCTCTTTTGTATTGATTTTATCTAATCCCCACCATTTGTTGATAATTCCATTCTGCAATAATTAATTTCCTTATTCTAAATTTCCTTCATTCGCATCAACGGAAACAATGAAAACCATTGCCGTAACTCTGCATTCTCTTCAAATTCTCAGTGAGCAGCTATCACTATATCCTATAAGCGAATCTTTACTCTTTCATCTGGTAACATTATCTGCATCAGGATCTGGTCTCAAGTGGAACTCTCAGACCTTTCTTGCTAAAACTACCTCAAAATATTTGATTCTTCACACTGCTTTATTCTTCAATCTATCAACAAGAATTTTCATTTATATAGGCTTTAAATGTCGACAGATGTCCGACAGAGTAAGAAAGGAGTGGTGGCAAAGCAGGGGGAAGGTTTTCAGAAAATCCGATGGCATCACCAAGAGGCAGAGGGTATGGGATTTACAGGAGGCATGAGATGGGATATTGGAAGAGAGGTTAGGATGGTTGAGATAGAATGGGGTGAGTCCATGGAGGAATTTGTGAACATCCGGAAATTTTAAATTCACTGAGGAACAAGTGCAGATCAGTGAAGATAGGGATGATGAGCAAGTGTTGTTAATGTAAAAGTGTGCAGTAAGTTTTGGACAAGCTGGGGCAGCACGGTGGCGCAGTAGTAGCACTGCAGTCTCACGTTGCCGAGGTCCCAGGTTCGATCCCGGCTGTGGGTCACTGTCCGTGTGGAGTTTGCATATTCTCCCCGTGTTTACATGGGTTTCGCCCCCACAACCCAAAGATGTGCAAAGTAGGTGGGTTGAACACGCTAAATTGCCCCTTAATTGGAAAAAATGAATTGGGTACACTAAATTAAAAAAAAAAAAAAAACATTTTGGACAAGCTAGATTTTGTGGAAGGTAGAAGCTGACAAGGGGGTATTTGGTTTAGTGGCGAGAAAAATGGTAGTAATGTCCGGATGGCAGTTGGCTATAGTCACCAGCTTAAAATAATGAATTTGAAGCCATTAGTTCAGTATTGTTCAAATATCAGCTGATCTGGTGGGCCTAGCAATGGGAGATGGTGATATCAAATGCGATATCACGGTTGTTGGAGCTCAAACTTACTAATTAGAAGGTATAAGTAGTTTTTCGTTGTTTCTAGTGGTGCCTATGCAGGTGGGTGTGTGGGTTTGGGCAAGGCACTAAGTTTACTTATTTGGAGATTGATCGGAGATGGGCAAAGGGCACTTTAATCCTTTTAACTTTTCATCAACTAGGAGTGAATTGCCACCCTATATCTAGCAACCAGAAATTTCTCAGTAGCTTGATCTGCAGACTCCTAAACACTGTGATGTGCCAGACATCAGTTGTTCAAGGAATGGTTAGGGGTTTTGTGAGCACTTCTTTGGCATTCCTGTCTTAGCCCTCCTGTCTGCTTGGTGGTCCCCCACTCCACTGTATTCTGGTCTGTATGTGTATGGCTCAGTTACAATTGTATTTTCTTTAATTTAACACGTACTGGGGCAAGTAGCCTTCTGAACTTCCTTTGAAAGCTTAAATATGCTTTGCTAAATGCTTTCATCCCTCTCTATATCTCCACGATATTGAAATTGGGCTTTCTGGCAGACATCCCCTTCTTCTTGATCTCAACATTGTGAACTTGCTTGGGCGCGATTCTCCGCTCCCGCTACTAAGTGCCCACGCCCTCGTGAATGCCGTTGAGGTTCACAACGGCGCGAAACGGCCCCGATCTCGACCGATTCAAGGCCCGAAAATGGGCTAGGATCGGGGCCGCGAGAAACTTGGGGGGCGTGTCGCGAAAGCAGCGTCGTCAGCGCGCGCCGGGCATTGGCATCACCCGCGCATGCGTGGTTGCCGTCCTCCCCGAGGCCGCCCCGCAAGAAGATGTCGGATGGATCTTGCGGGGCGCGGAGGAAAGGAGGTCCTCCAGAGAAGCCGGGCCGCCGATCGGTGGGCACCGATCGCGGGCCAGACCCCTTTTGAGTCCTACCCCGGTGAAAGAACCCCCCAGCGTTCCCGCACTGTTCCCGCCGGCAGCGACCAGGTGTGGATGGTGCCGGCGGGAAGCCGTCGTTTTGGGCAGGAGAATAGCGGGTGTAGCGGAGAATCGCCATTTTTGCAGAACTTGACGGGGCCGTTGTCGCCGCTTGGGTGAATCGCGGGGAGGGCGTTGGACCGGCGTCGCGGGGAAAAATGGCGCGCCAGGCGATTCTCCCAACCGGCGCGGGAACGGAGAATCGCGCCCCTTATCTCCCCACTGTAAACTAAGCTTTTAATTTCCAAGTTAAATATTACCTTATCACTACATCTTTGCCTTGTTTAAAATTTTGCTCGTGTCTTAGAGGTGGTTCACCTTGATATTAAAGAATATTAATCAGAAATTGTTTTATTTGGTGTTTTTGTACGAATATTAATATATTGGAATGATATGATTTTAATTAAGAGAAGAAACATCACTTTGTTAATCATTGGGTGGAGTTCTTGCTGTGGCTTCAATTTACACTTTATCCCTTAATCCAGTACATAACCACAGTTCTATATTTATACAGGCACAGTATTATGCAATTTGTGCTTCTCTATCTAATTATAATGTTTTTGACCATTTTGAGGAATTTTGTTACAAATGCATAGAAGCAAATAACAAAATCCTTTGAAATCGATGAAAAATTGCTTTTACCAAATGAGTTTGAGCTAGATTAGTAGTGAAGATAGACTTCAGTTATTGACCTTGGCAGCTAAATGTCTGTAATCTGTCTTCATTACCACTGTTTGCATAGTGTCATTGGATTCTTAGAAAATTTCTAGTTGGGTTGTGGAAGTACTCGCTCTATACTCTTCATTTTATAAAATACAATTGAAACCCAGTGTAGCACTTCTGAAAAGAGATTGATTTGGTTTAATGTGTGATATAATATAATTTATAGGTTTAAAAACTGGAGCTGGGCTGGTCCATTACTCAGTTGAATAAGGTTTGTACAAATTACTGTCTTAGTAAAATATCCAAATTATATTTGGCAGTATGGTGTTCATAAATATAACAGAAATCACTTTGTTTTCTATTACTTGCCTCCTTTGCATTTATTTTGTTTATTTCCCATCTCTTCAGTTACTGAGCCATGTGCTTTTTGCCTTGCTGGAAAGCAGCACCAACCTGTTTCATAGTCAGCCTCACCAATCAGCTTGAAAGAGGGGTATAGGATTGGCAAGGGTTGCAATGTTGTGGTGATTTAAAAAATGAAGTGGGGCTGATGGTGAAGGTACAATGTCAAAAGTAATTAAAATTGTGTTTTAAAACATAGTCATGAATCCTTTTTTCTGTTAATGTGGCAGTATTTGTGTGTCTCCTCTTCCTTTTCTTACTCCCTTCTCTCCCCTACCATTAAGGGCCAACATTAACTTTATAAAACACGGAAGCAAAATACTGCAGCTGCTAGAAAGTTGAAATAAAAACAAAATGCTCAAAATATTCAGCAGGTCTTGCAGTATCTGTAAAGTTAGAAACAGTTAACATTTTAGGTTGATCAGATATTGAGATTTCAGTGAATGGATTGGATTGGATTGGATGGGATTTGTTTATTGTCACGTGTACCGAGGTACAGTGAAAAGTATTTTTCTGCGAGCAGCTCAACAGATCATTAAGTACATGAGAAGAAAAGGGAATAAAAGAAAATACATAATAGGGCAACACAACATATACAATGTAACTACATAAGCACTGGCATCGGATGAAGCATACAGGGTGTAGTGTTAATGAAATCAGTCCATAAGAGGGTCATTTAGGAGTCTGGTGACAGTGGGGAAGAAGCTGTTTTTGAGTCTGTTCGTGCATGTTTTCAGACTTCTGTATCTCCTTCCCGATGGAAGAAGTTGGAAGAGTGAGTAAGCCAGGTGGGAGGGATCTTTGATTATACTGCCTGCTTTCCCCAGGCAGCGGGAGGTGTAGATGGAGTCAATGGATGGGAGTGATGGACTGGGCCGTGTTCACGACTCTCTGAAGTTTCTTGCGGTCCTGGGCCGAGCAGTTGCCATACCAGGCTGTGATGCAGCCTGATGTGATGCAGCCTGATAGGATGCTTTCTATGGTGCATCTGTAAAAGTTGGTAAGAGTCAATGTGGACATGCCAAATTTCCTTAGTTTCCTGAGGAAGTATAGGCGCTGTTGTGCTTTCTTGGTGGTAGCGTCGACGTGGGTGGACCAGGACAGATTTTTGGAGATGTGCACCCCTAGGAATTTGAAACTGCTAACCATCTCCACCTCGTCCCCGTTGATGCTGACAGGGGTGTGTACAGTACTTTGCTTCCTGAAATCAATTACCAGCTCTTTAGTTTTGCTGGCATTGAGGGAAAGATTGTTGTCGCTACACCACTCCACTAGGTTCTCTATCTCCCTCCTGTATTCGGACTCATCGTTATTCGAGATCCGGCCCACTATGGTCGTATCGTCAGCAAACTTGTAGATGGAGTTGGAACCAAGTTTTGCCATGCAGTTGTGTGTGTACAGGGAGTAGAGTAGGGGCTAAGTATGCAGACTTGCGGGGCGCCGGTGTTGAGGACTATTGTGGAGGAGGTGTTGTTCATTCTTACTGATTGTGGTCTGTTTGTCAGAAAATCGAGGATCCAGTTGCAGAGTGGGGAGCCAAGTCCTAGGTTTTGGAGCTTTGATATGAGCTTGGCTGGGATTATGGTGTTGAAGGCGGAGCTGTAGTCAATAAATAGGAGTCTAATGTAGGAGTCCTTGTTTTTGAGATGCTCTAGGGATGAGTGTAGGGCCAGGGAAATGGTGTCTGATGTGGACCGGTTGCAGCGGTATGCAAATTGCAGTGGATCAAGGCGTTCTGGGAGTATGGAGGTGATGCGCTTCATGATCAACCTCTCGAAGCACTTCATCATGACTGAAGTCAGGGCCACTGGTCGGTAGTCATTGAGGCACGTTGCCTGGTTCTTCTTTGGTACCGGTATAATGGTGGTCTTCTTGAAGCAGGTGGGACCTCGGAGTGGAGTAGGGACAGGTTAAAGATGTCCGTGAATACCTCTGCCAGCTGGTCCACGCAGGCTCTGAGTGCACGACCAGGGATCCCGTCTGGGCACGTCGCCTTCTGAGGGTTCACTTTCAGGAAGGCCAATCTGACTTCGGAAGCTGTGATGGTGGGTATGGGTGAATTATGGGCTGCTGGGGCATTCGCCAGCGGATTGTTGGTTACCTGCTCGAACCGGGCATAGAATGCATTGAGTTCATCGGGGAGGGGTGCGCTGCTGCCAGAGATGCAACCACTTGGGTGCATTTTTAAGATCCCAGTCTCAGACACATAAAGCAATGTGTAACTCACGTGCTTAAAGTGACATGGAGCTAGCAATATAGCTTTTGGCTTCCCTGCCAAAAACATTATTTGGTCAGTGGCGAATTCCCCGCTGCTGTCCAATGCCTCCTGCAGCACATAGATAAGAGTGCATTTAATCTTCAACCATGTGTCCCATTGTTCTCATATTAAATAAGGTACAGATAATGTTGAGTACAAGTTTTTTCAATTTGTATTAAATATAAAGTTTAAACCCCAAGAAATATTCATTCTCCTTGTAAGAATTAGAGCTTTACTGTACATAATTTTAACTATAGTTTTTAATGGATCGCTATATTGCTTGAATGGTTGAAAGTATAAGTATATCAGATTTTGACAAGTAATTTAGCAGTGCTTAAGATGGGGAGAGAACCAGACATTTTGCTCGCTATAACCCGAACCCTTCATGACGTCAGTAATTAACTTTTTGTGTTAGGGCACAGCGGTTAGCACTGCTGCCAATGGCGTTGAGGACCCGGGTTCGATTCTGGTCCCCGGCCTACTGTCTGTGTGGAGTTTGTACTTCTCCCCGTGTCTGTGTGGGTTTCACCCCCACAACCAAAGATGTGCAGGTTAGGTGGATTGGCCACACTAAATTGCCCCTGAATTGGAAAAAATAATAATTGGGTACTCTAAATTTATGTAAAAAAAACTTATTGTTTTGATTCACTGGTTCATATGAGTAAATCGGGCCGATGAATAACTCGGACCAATGATCCCACACAACTGATGATTCTCCTTTTCTAGCCATCCACACCGCATAATGTTCTATGTTCTATTATGGCCAATAAGGGAATAGTGTAGATGGGCTTTAGAGTGGTTTCACAGGTCGACGCAACATCGAGGGCCGAAGGGTCTGTACTGCGCTGCAATGGTCTATGTTCTATAAGCAAATGTTACCGTTAATCACAAACTGGGTTTTGGCTGAAATAATCACAAACTGGGTTTAAAAACTGTTGACTGAAAGAAATTATAAGTATTTTAAATATCATTGTTTTTCCAACCTAGTTTCAGTACACCTGATCACTGCCTGAGGAATTGCTCGACTGCTGCAAGATCTTGTTGACGATATGGAGATAGTTATATCTGCTGCCATTGGTGACTGTTATGCATCTCTTGTTAATTTTCTGCTTTATTAACTGCTATGTGGGGAGGCAGTGGCGTAGTGGTATTGTTGCTGGGCTAGTAATCCAGAACCCAGGGTAATGCTCTAGGGACCCTGGTTTGAATCCATATGGGGATACAAATACAATGATGAGCATTGTCGATTGTCGTAAAAACCCACCTGGTTTGCTGATGCCTTTTAGGGAAGGAAATCCTCTGGCCTTACCTGGTCTGGCACACATGTGACTCCAGGTCCACAGCAATGTGGTTGACTCTTTAAAATGACACTCAGTTCAAGGGTAATTAGGGATGGGCAACAAATACTGGCCTTGCCTGCGACGCCCACATCTCATGAAAGAATGAAGAGACATGTCCTAAGAAATTGTTCTCTTGTTGGGGTATAATTCCACGGATGTCAATTACCTCCTCCTAATAAAACCAAGTAGCCATTTGTAAATTTTGATGTGCTCATGTATCTAGAGGCATTGCAGCTGACTCTAACCTAGTCTTCATCCATTTTCAAATTGAAGGGCGAGAGAGAGAACCATGATCATCTTTTTCCTTGCCTCTTTCCTAATCCAGAACCACAAGACCAATTCTAACGCTTGTAATAATAATTATAATAATCTTTATTGTCACAAGCAGGCTTACATGAACACTGCAATGTAGTTACTGTGAAACACCCCTAGTCGCCACATTTCGGCGCCTGTTCGGGTACACCGAGGGAAAATTAAGAATGTCCAAAGTACCTAGCTAGCATGTCTTTTGGGACTTGTGGGAGTAAACCGGAGCACCCGGAGGAAACCCACAGACATAGGGAGAACGTGCAGACTCTGCACAGACAATGACCCAAGCCAGGAATCGAACCTGAGACCTGGTGCTATGAAGCAACAGTGCTACCCACTGTGCTACCGTGCCACCCTGTCCTGGTTGAGGTTTGCTAATTCATGGGATTAAACTTGAGTGACATTTTTCTATGTTTTAAATTTATTTTTCACCAATTTTTTATCCTCTTGTTCCACTGGCTGACTGACAAAGTAATATTCTGAGTCCATGTTGTGCCATTTAATTTTTTTGCATTGATTTTCCTTTAACAATTAACACTATCAATTATAGAGTTTTGATTTCTTGACACATGCAGAAAGAAGTATCAAAATCTTGTGTAACTAATGTATAATGTTCTGAGATTTATTGACTTAACTCTTCTAAGAACCCATTTCATTTTATTAGCTCCAGCACATCTCTTGTGAAGGTTTGGTGACTGATTTTACAGCTCGGAAAACTATTTCTGCCCCTACTTTTAATGGCCAACATGCTTTGAGTTGCCTGATCTTGAATCAATAGCACAGCTATTCTTTACAATAAATTATATCAGTTATTGATTAATTCATTCACTTATCTAAATCATCTTGCAACCTCCTTTTTGTCAACCCATGTGCCTGTTAGCATTTCATCTGCAAATGTAATTAAGGTACTATCTGTAGTATTAAATCAGTTGAACAGAGTCTTCCAAGTTAGAGGTTTGAATGCCAGAAATAAATAAACTTGGGTTTATTAATAAAGTGTAAGCAGGTTTATACATCTATATGCTTACACATAAGACATCAATTTGAATCTTCAGACTACAAACCAATCCAGGCTAATTCTCAGCACAAAATACCAAAGATGATGATTGACAGTGAGCTTATTTATACACACAAATGGGCAGTGCCATAAAACTTAGGGGGATGAAGTGGCGGAGTGGCATTGTCGCTCAACTAATAATCCAGAGACCCAGGATAATGGCAGGTGGTGGAATTTAAACTCAATACAATATCTGGAATTAAAACCTAATGATGACCATGAAACCAGAAACCATTGTCAATTGTCGTAAAAAAACATCTGGTTCACTCCTGTCCTTTAGGGAAGGAAATCTGACATCCTTACCTGGTCTGGCCTACATGTGACTCCAGACCCATAGTAAAGTGGTTGACTCTTAAATGCCCTCTGAAATGGCCCAGCAAGCCAGTTGTATTCAGCTGCTACAAAAACACAAAAAAGGAATAAAACTGGACGGATCACCCAGTATCGAACCAGGCACTGGAAACGACAATGGCAAACATAACCCTGTCGACCCTGCAAGATCCTTCATGCTGACATCTGGGGGCTTGTGCCAAAGTTAGAAGAGCTGTCTCAGACTAGCTAAGCAACATCCTGACATAGTCACACTCACAGAATCATACCTTACAGACACCACTATTACCACTCCTGGGTGTGTCCTGTCTCACCGGCAAGACAGACCCACCAGAGGTGGCGGCACAGTAGTATATAGTTGGGAGGGAGTTGCTCTGGGAGTCCTCAATATCTACCGTGGAGCCCATGAAGTCTTATGGCTTCTGGTTAAACATGGGCAAGTAAACCCTTCTGCTGATTAACACGTACCGGTCACCATCGGCTGATGAATCAGTACTTCTCCATGTTGAACACCACTTGGAGGAAGAACTGAGGTTGGCAAGGGTGCAGAATATGCTCTGGATGGGGAACTTCAATGTACATCACCAAGAGTGGCTTGGTAGTGCGACAACAGACTGAGGTGGCCAGGTCCTAAAGGGAGGATTTAAACAAGTATGGCAGGGGGATGGGAACCAGAATGTGAGCTTAGAAGATGTAATAACTGAAGGGGAAATAGAGAACCAAAATAAAAGAACAACATCACCCTCAGGCAGAGCAAAAAAGGTGACAAGTCTGAAAAGGGAGGTGGTCAATGCAGGATTGAGGGTGTTGTACCTAAATGTGCGCAGTATACAGAACAAGGTAAATGAGCTTGTTGCGCATATTGAAATTGGCCAGTACAATGTTGTGGGCATCACAGAGACGTGGCTGCAAGGGGATTAGGGCTGGGATCTAAATATCCAAGGATATGTGTCCTGTCGAAAGGACAGGCAGATGGGCAAATGGGGTGGGGTTGCATTGTCAGTAGGGAATGAAGTTAAATCGATAGCAAGGAGCGATACAGGATCAGAAGGCATAGAGTTGAGGAATCGCAAAGGTAAAAAGACCTTGATGGGAGTTATGTACAGGCCCCCTAGCAGTAGTCAGGATGTGGGGCAGAAAATAAATCAGGAGACAGAAAAGGCATGTACTACAATAATCATGTGGGGTTTCAATATGCAGATGGACTGGGAAAATCAGGCTGGTAGTGGATCCCAAAGGAATTTGTGGAATGTCTAAAAGATGTTTTTTTGGAGTAGCTTGTGACAGCCTACTAGGGAACACTCAATTCTGGATTTGGTGATATGCAATGAGGCAGACTTGATTAGGGAACTTAAGGTGAAGGAACCCTTAGGGAGCAGTAACCACAATATGATAGAATTTACCCCGCAGTTTGAGAAGCTGCAATCAAATGTAACGGTATTACAATTAAATAAGGGTAACTACAAAGACAGTGGAACATCAATGGCAGGAGTTTTTTGGGGTTATTCGGGAGGCACAACAGAAATTCATCCCGAGGAGGAGGAAACATGCTAAGGGGAGGACAAGGCATCCATGGCTGGCGAGGGAAGTCCTGGACAGCATAAAAGCTAAAGATAAAGCATACAAAGTGGCGAGGATTAGTGGGAAGCCAGAGGATTGGGAAGCCTTTAAAAGTGAGCAGAGGACAACTAAAAAAGCAATAAGGGAGGAGAAGATGAAGTATGAGTACAAGCTAGCTGGTAATATAAAGGAAGATGGGAAGAGTTATTTTTTAATATCGAAAAGGTAAGAGAGAGACAAAAATAGACATTGGACCACTTGAAAATGTGGCTGGAGAAGTAATAATGGGAAACAAAGAAATGGCAGATGATCTGAATAGTTACTTTGCATCAGTCTTCAAGGTGGAAGACACCAGTGGGATGCCAGAGCTCCAGGAGAACCAGGGGGCAGAGGTGAGTGCAGTGACCATTACTAAGGAGAAGGTTCCAGGGAAACTGAAAGGTCTGAAGGTGGATAAATCACCTGGACCGGATGGACTACACCCTAGAGTTCTAAAAGAGATAGCTGAGGAGATTGTGGAGGCATTGGTGGTGATTTTTCAGGAATTGCTGGAGTCAGGAAGTGTCCAGAGGACTGGAAAGTGGCTAATGTGACACCCCTGTTTTAAGAAGCTAGGAAGGCAGAAGACGGGAAATTATAGGCCGGTTAGCCTGACTTCGGTCATTGGTAAGATTTTAGAATCCATTATTAAAGATGAGATCACGGGGTACTTGGAAGTGCATGATAAAATAGGACTGAGTCAGCACGGCTTCGTCAAAGGGAGGTCATGTCTGGCAAATCTGTTAGAGTTCTTTGAGGAAGTAACAAGGAAGTTAGCAAAGGAGAACCAGTGGACATGATTTATTTAGATTTCCAGAAGGCCTCTGACAAGGTGCCGCATAGGAGACTTTTAAATAAGTTAAGAGCCCATGGTGTTAAGGGTAAGATCTTGGCATGGATAGAGGATTGGCTGACTGGCAGAAGTTTTTTCAGGATGGCAGCCGGTGACTAGTGGTGTGCCTCAGTGGTCGGTGCTGGGACCACAACTTTTCACAATATACATTAATGATCTGGAAGAAGGAACTGAAGGCACTGTTGCTAAGTTTGCAGATGATACAAAGATCTGTAGAGGGGCAGGCAGTATTGAGGAAGCAGGTGGGCTGCAGAAGGACTTGGACAGGGTCGGAGAGTGGGCAAAGAAGTGGCAGATGGAATCCAATGTGGAAAAGTGTGAGGTTATTCACTTTGGAAGGAGAAATGGAGGCATAGACTATTTTCTAAATGGGGAGTGCTTAGAAAATCAGAAGCACAATTGACTTGGGAGTCCTTGTTCACGATTCTCTTAATGCTAACATGCAGGCTCAGTCGGCAGTTAGGAAGGCAAATGCAGTGTTAGCATTCATGTCGAGAGGGCTAGAATACAAGACCAGGGATGTACTTCTGAGACTATATAAGGATCTGGTCAGACCCCATTTGGAGTATTGTGAGCAGCTTTGGGCCCCGTTTCTAAGGAAGGATGTGCTGGCCTTGGAAAGGGTCCAGAGGAGGTTCACAAGAATAATCCTTGGAATGAAGAGCTTGTCGTATGAGGAACGGTTGAGGACTCTGGGTCTGTACTCGTTGGAGTTTAGAAGGATGGGGAGGGGGGATCATATTGAAACTTACAGGATACTGCGAGGCCTGGATAGAGCGGACGTGGAGAGGATGTTTTTGTAGGAAAAACTGGAAGCAGAAGACACAATCTCATACTAAAGGGACGATCCTTTAAAACAGAGATGAGAAGGAATTTCTTCAGCCAGAGGGTGGTGAATCAGTGAAACTTTGCCGCAGAAGGCTGTGGAGGCCAAATCACTGAGTGTCTTTAAGACAGAGATAGATAGGTTTTTGATCAATAAGGGGATCAGGGGTTATGGGGAGAATCAGGAGAATGGGGATGAGAAAAATACCAGCCATGATTGAATGGCGGAGCAGACACGATGGGCCGAGTGGGCTAATTCTGCTCCTATGTCTTATGGACGTAGCTGCTAGTCTGGGCCTGTAGCAGGTGGTGAGGAAACCAACGAGGAAAAAACATACTTGACCTCATCTTCACCAATCTGTCTGCTGAAGATGCACCTGTCCATGACAGTATTGGTAGAAGTGACCACCGCACAGTCCTTGTGGAGACAAAGTACCGTCTTCACATTGAGGATACCCTCCATCATGTTGTATGGCACTACCACCATGCTAAATGGGACAGACTGCGAACAGATCTAGCAACTCAAGAGTGGGGATCTATGATGTGCTGTGTGCCATCAGCAGCAACAGAATTGTATTCAACCACAATCTGCAACCTCATGGCCCGGCATACCCGCATTCAGCCATTACCACCAAGCCAGGGGATCAACGCTGGTTCTGTGAATAGTGCAGGAGAGCATGCCAGGAACAACATCAGACAAACTGAAAAATGAGGTGTCAACCTGCTGAAGCTACAACACAGGACTACTTGTGTGCCAAACCGCATAAGCAGCAAGTAATAGACGGAACTAAGCGATTGCACAATGAACTCATCAGATCTAAACTCTGCAGTCCTGCCACATCCAGTTGTGAATGGTGGTGGGCAATTAATGGAGGAGGAGACTCCACAAATATCCTCATCCTCAAAGATGGAGGAGCCCAGATTATATGTGCAAAGACAAGGCTGAGGCATTCGCACCAATCATCAGCCAGAAGTGCCAAGTGGGTGATCTAGCTCGGTCTCCTCCAGAGGTCCCCAGCATCACAGATGACAATCTTCAGCCAATACGATTCACCCTACGTGATATCAAGAAACAACTGAAGGCACTGGATATTGCAAAGGCTATGGGCCCTGACAATATTCCAGCAATAATGTTGAAGGCTTGTGATCCAGAGGTTGCCGCACCCCTCGTCAAGCTGTTCCAGAACACTGGCATCTACCCGGCAATGTGGGAAATTGCACAGGTGTGTCCTGTACACAAGAAACAGGACAAATCCAACCCAGCCAATTACTGCCCTATCCGTCTACTCTCCATCATCAGCAAAGTGATGGAAGGAGTCATCAGCAGTGCTATCAAGTGGCACTTACTCAGCAATAACCTGCTCACGGATGCTCAATTTGGGTTCTGCCAGGGTCGCTCGGCTCCTGACCTCATTCCATCCTTAGCTCAAACATGGGCAAAAGAGCTGAATGCCAGAGATCAGGTGACTGCCCTTGACATCAAGGCAGCATTTGACCCGAGTATGGCATCAAGGAACCCGAGCAAAACTGAATGGGAATCGGGGGGAAAACCCTGCTGGTTGGAGATTGTTATGGGTCAGGGTTTAGAGAATCCCAAAGTGTATCATGGAGTTCACCTGACCCACAACTTTTGATAGATTGTGGTATGGGGAGCACACTGCTCTCTCTACAGGTATGGTACAACAGAAATGGACCAATATTTTTTAAAAACAAAACAATGTTTATTCTATGAACTCACGTTAACCTTTTTAAAACAAACAGTGAATATCTTAGCAACCATTAATTCAAATACACCCCCCAAAGAATACAACACTAAGTAATCTGTATGCTGTCCTTTTAACACCCAGAAGACTTGACTTAAACCTCTAAACAGAAGCACATCAGGGTTTACATTCAATACTGAAAACATTTATCATTCTGAATTCACCAAATGATTAAGAAATAGTCCTTCATGGCAGAAAGCTCAGCAGTACAGCTGCCTTTTCTGACTTCAGCTGCAACCCATACAAAACCAAACCAAAAAGACTTTTCTCAAAATGAAACGACTACAAAATTATGAGGGACACATGGTCGGCGCAGGCTTGGCGGGCCGAAGGGCCTGTTCCTGTGCTGTACCTTTCTTTGTTCTTAAAATAAAAAAAGCAGAACCAGAGCTCAGCTCCACCCACACTCTGTCATCACTGCAGTAACATGAGCAGCTAACCATTTCTTAAACGATATTCTCATGACAGGAGTCATACCTGACACAATGGAAGATGATTGTGGTGGTTGGAGGTCAATCTTCTCAGCTCCAGGACATCACTGCCGGAGCTCCTCGGGGTAGTGTCCTTGGCCCAACCACCTTCAGCTGCTTCCATCAATGGCCTCTCTTCCATCATAAGACCAAGGTCAGAAATGTGGATGTTTGCGGATGACTGCATAATGTTCACCATTCGTGATAATAAAGCAGTCCATGTCCAAATGCAGCAAGCCAGGCTTGGGCTGACAAGTGGCAAGTTACATTCGTGCCACACAAGTGCCAGGCAATGATCATCTCCTACAAGAAAGGATCTAACCATCGCCCCTCAACATTCAGTGGCATTACTATCGCTGAATTCCTCCACAATCAACATCCTGGGGGGGTTACCATTGATCAGAAACTGAACTGGACTAGCCATATTAATATTGTGGCTACCAGGGCAGCTCAACGGCTGGGGATCCTACGGCGAGTAACTCACCTCCTGACCCTCCGAAGCCTGTCCACCATCTACTAGGCACAAGTCAGAAGTGTAATGGAATACCCTCCACGTGCCTGGATGAGTACAGCTCCAGCAGCACTCCAGAAGCTTGACATTGCTCCCCTTTCCACAAACATTCAAACCTCCACCACCGATGAACAGTGGCAGCCGTGTGTGCCATCTACAAGATGCACTGCAGGATCTCACCAAGGTTCCTAGGACAGCACCTTCCAAACAACTACTCCTACTATCTAGGACAAGAGCAGCAGATATCTGGGAACTCCACCACCTGGAGGATCTCCAAGTCATTCCCCACCCTGACTTGGAAATATATCACCGTTTCTTCACTGTCGCTGGGGTAAAATCCAGGAACTCCTTCCCTAACAGCACAGTGGGTGTACCTACACCTCCAGGACTGCAGCTGTTCAAGAAGGTAACTCACCACAACTTCTGAAGTGCATCTAGGGATGGGCAATAAATGCTGGCCTAACCAGCGACATCCACATCCCATAAATGAATTTTGTTAAAATTTGAACCCATCAATTTTGAGATTGTCATTTATCCTTTATTGTGTGCTACTACAGATAAAACACTGAATTCTCATTGAAATGTGGCTCGGGGTTAATTTCTTATTGGTTAAATATCATTTCTTGCCTGGGAAATAATTGAAACTAAGATGTTTTGTTTCCAAACTAGATATAATTCAATGCACAACCTTTAGATGTTTCCTAATTTACTTTAAACAGATACCTCCTCGTTCTTTGCCTTGGTGTGTGGTATCCTAACCACCTAATCTAAACCACGTGTTAGCCTCAAAAACACAGAATATGTTCCTATAATAAAAATATATTAATACCGACTTCTGCATTGTTACGCTATTTTTTCTATTATGTTACTTATCATTTTTCATATAGCTTCAAGATCATTGTTAAAATAATGAATAGTAAATGAACCAGCACCAATCCTTGGGGAACATTGCTTATCAATCCCCAATTCAAATTCTTCAAATAATAATACTCTGTTTACAAGTTTGTCCAACTCCTAATTCAGCATTTGAGCCTAGCTGGGAAGCGTTGGTAGGTTATTAAAATATGGAATACAACAGCTGAGCTGTTCTCGCCCAATCTTCACATACATACACTTTTTAAGCATCACTTATATAGTCATTGCATGCTATTATCTGTTTATATTATCATATTATCTGTTCTTTTCTCTCCCTAACCCTTAACCCACAATCTTGGTCCAGGTGATCTAACTTGGGGTGGACTGGTGACTAACACAAGAGATTTTTTAGCTCTAGATGGATGCCAGTTGAATCAAAAGGAGAGCAGCGCCCCTAACCATGGGACGGCACGGTAGCACAGTGGTTAGCATTGCTGCCTCACAGCAGCAGGCACCCAGGTTCGATTCCGACCTTTGGTGTCTGTGTGGAGTTTGTACATTCTCCCAGTGTCTGCATGGGTTTCCTCCGGGTGCTCCGGTTTCCTCCCACAGTCCAAAGATGTGCTGGTTAGGTGGATTGGCCATGATAAATTGCCTCTTAGGGTGGGGTTGCAGGAATAGGGTGAGGGATTGGGCCTAGGCAGTGTGATCTTTCGAAGGGGCGGTGCTGACTCAATGGGCTGAATGGCCGCCTCCTTCACTGTAGGGATTCTATACCTAACCATTATTCACCCAGTTGCTTTTCAAAGGAGGTTGATATAGTAATCATTTAATTTGGGAGCCATTTGCATGTCTAGAGCTCTAATGATTAGGCCACAGAAGATAAGAAACCTGATCTAAAATATAGTTTGAAATGTAATTATAGAGAAACGGTAAACAAAGTGCCAAATCACCTAGAAGAATTCAAAGTTAATAGAGCATTTAGAGACCCTAAAAGGATGAAAATCTTTGTGATTAATTAAAATTCAATATGCATTTTTAATTTCTGTGGAAATTGTATTTACTTGTATTTCTTGAAACAAAAAAAATCTAGCAGTATCATAATATGTGGACGGTTAAAGAATAACTGGATCAGAGTGCCCATGCCTTCCTAAACGGTTAGCTAGACTCGATGGGTGAAAGGAGATTAGTAGCATTCCCAAATGCAATGATACTGAATTTATCCTCAAAACAATAAGATACAGAACATGGGAACTAGGAGTAAGCTATTTGGCCCCTTGAACCTGCCCCACCATTTAATGATCTACATCAATGCTATTTTTCTGCAATATCCCCATATCTCTAATATCTCAAAATCTATCGATCTCCATTTTGAATATACTCAAATTGAATATACTTGAAATATGTGTCTTCTAGAAACAATAATTTGGGACAAAATTAATAGTCACATGAAAAAATACGGGTAAATTAAGCAAAGCCTGCATGGCTTTCTTACGGCAAAATTGTGTTTAGCTAATTTACTGGGGTTTTCTGACGAGATAATAGAGAAGGTTTATGAGGGCAATGCCATTGGCGTGGTGTTACATGGACTCCCAAAAGGCATTTGATACATCGCTGCACAACAGAACTTATGAGCAAAGTTATAGCTCATGGAATACAAATGGCAACACGGATACAAAATTGGTGGAGTCACCGGAAACTGGGTTGTGGTTAATGGATGTCTTTTGGGCTGGAGCAGCGGTCAGTGTTGGGACCCATGCTTTTACTGATATATATTGATGACCTAGACCTTGGTATAAAGGGTACAATTTCAAAGTTTGCAAATGGTAAGAAATGTGGAAGCATTATGAGCGGTGAGGAAGATGGTATAGAACATCAGAAAGGACATAGACAATTTGGTGGAATGGGCAGATAGGTGGCATATGAAGTTCGCATGTGGAGAAATGTGAAATGATTCATTTCAGCATGGCAGTACAGTGGTTAGCATTGTTGCTTCACAACGCCAGGGACCTGGGTTCAATTCCCGGCTTGGGTCACTGTCTGTGCGGAGTATGCACGTTCTCCCCGTGTCTACGTGGGTTTCCTCCGGGTGCTCCGGTTTCCTCCCACAGTCCAAAGTTGTGTAGGTTAGGTGGATTGGCCATGCTAGATTGTCCTTGGTGTCCAAGAAAAGGTTAGGTGAGGTTACGGGGATAGGGTGGAGTGCTCTTTCCAAGGGCCAGTTCAGACTCGATGGGTCAGATGACCTCCTTCTGCACTGTAAATTCTATGATCCTATGAAAAGATGGTCCTGGAGCATAGGGCCTTGATGTGCATAAGTCATTGAAGGTGGTGGAGCAGGTTAAGAACATGGTTAATAAATCGTACAGCATCCTGGGCTTTAGTAATTGAGGCATAGAATACTAGAGCAAGGAGATAATGTTGAACAAACTAATTTGGAGCAGGAGTAGGCCATTCAGGCCCTCTAGCCTACTCCACTATTCATAAGATCATGGATGATCTGATTATGGTCTCAACTCCACTTTCTTTTCTAACCCCATTAAGCTTAGACTCCCTTGATAGTCAAGAATCTATCTGACTCAGCCTTCTATCTAACTCGAGGAAACAGCAGATGAAATTGACCAGAGGAAATATGGCTTGACTGGGGAAGCCCCTGGGTAATTAATGTGCTTTTTCAGCCTGCAGAGATCATTTGTTTTTCAGCTTGGGGAGATGAGGTCTTTGTGGGGTGGAGCCCAGGAGAGCAGAGAGGCAGTTGAGTTTTGGAGAAGCTTCGAGAGAAACAGGAGCTGAATTCTGATCTGCCTGACCCGGAGTCCACAATTCTCTCACAGTAGTATAGGGATAAAGGAGTAATAATCTGTAAAGCAGAATGGTCTTGTCTGGGCCAAGGAAGAAGTTGAAACATAGGGGGCTGGATTCTCCGCACCCCAACGCCAAAATCGCATTCGGCAACGGGGCGAAGAATCCGTTTTCCCGCACAAAATCGGGGCTGGCGCTGGTTCCGCTATTCTCTCTTCCCCCCCCCCCCCCCCCCCCGAAAAGAGTACACCGCGCTGAGCATCCATCGCCTCAGGCCATTGCCTGAGGCCCGCCCCGCTATTCTCCGTCCCCGACTGGCCAAATTCTCGATGGCATGGTTCTAATCTGGTCCTGCCGTTCGGGAACCTCATGTGGAGACTGCGGACTCGGTCCGGGGCCGCTACAGCCGGGGAAGGGCCAATCGGAGGGCAGGGGGAGCTTCATTCGGGGCTGGGGGCTATGTGTGAGGGTGGTCTGGGTTGGGCGAGCGGCCAATGCGGGGCACTATTTCGATGGTCCAGGTCCGCAGGCTGAGTCCGCCATGGAGCACGGAGCGGCCTCTGACCCGGAAGTGCGGGGGCTGTATCTGGAGCTGCGAGCTCCACAACAGCTGCCTGCTAGCCCCCTGCAAGACGGTGAATCTGTGGCCTTTTGACGCCAGTTTTCCCGGCGTAAAAGACCACCGTTTTCACGACGGCATGGGGACATAGTCCCAAAAATGGAGAATCCAGCTCCAGCTTTTTGAAGATATTCAACCAGTATCTGTAGGGGTTCTAACCAAGGGCCAGATCTGTTCTGCAAAGCAAGTATTACTCTGTGCCCTGCAAATTTTAAGATAGATTGAGAGCTGTATGTTTCTTTTCTTGTTGTTTAATGAAATTGTATTCTAGTGTTAAGGGGTAATTGTATGCTGTTATTTTCCAGTATGAAGTTATAAAACTTAATATTGTACTCATAATAAAATTTTGTTTTAGAAATACCAAAGCCTTATTTTTCATGCAATCACTCCTGGAGGGAATCATTCTTTCTACAGGGTCTTAAAATAAACTAAAATGTTGGAGTTTCAGTCCAGTATCCCAGCCACTGTCGGCATCTGGTCTGTGATAGTAATAAAATTGGGAGCTCATCCAGGATGGGATGTCTTAAGTAATAGAGAGGGACAGGAGATGACTCTTTTAAGTTGCAAAAAGTTTCCTGGATATGGAAGCGATTACCCGGGATGGTTTACAAAGGGAGACTAAAGCAAAACCTTTGGGTTTGGCAGAGAAGCTGCAGTTAACCTAATCAAAGGGGTGAGGAAGCTAGAGATAATACGAGCCATAGCGCAATATTTAAATTTGCCAGCGACATAGCCTGAATCATTAGAATTAGCTAGAATCCAAAGACAAGTGAAACAATTGGAAATGCAGGAAAAAGGTAAACAGAAAGAATGGGAACTAAAGAAATTGGAAATTAAGGAAAATAAGAAATTGGCAATGGCAGAAGAAAAGGAAGAGGGGAGATTGGCGATGGCAGAAGCAAAGGAAGAGGGAGCTTTTCAAAAGGATTTGGAAAGGAGGAAACTTGAAGTAGAAATAGTAAAATTAGCAAAGGAAGAAACGGATAAGAGAGAATTGAACTTCGGATACTGGCACTGCAAGGAAAACATCAACTTAAAAAGCTGGAGTTAAAGGTAGAAGCAAGGAAGGTCTAGAGGAAGAAGAAACACTTCCTAGTCGAAAGCTTAGTAGGGATATGTTTAAACATATTCGGGGATTGCCAAGATTTGATGAGAACGATGTGGAAATCTTTTTCATCTCATTTGAGAATGCGGCTCAAACATAGAATTTGCCAAAGATCATGTGGGTGGTGTTGGTTCAAACAAAGTTAGCAGGTAGACCTAGCGAAGCAGGGCGCACGGTGACGTAGTGGTTAGCACTGCTGCATCACGGCGCTGAGGACTTGGGTTTGATCCTGGTCCCGGGTCACTGTCTGTGTGGAGTTTGCACATTCTCCCTGTGTCTACACGGGTCTCACCCGCACAACACAAGGTCACTGTCCGTGTGGAGTTTGCACATTCTCCCTGTGACTACATGGGTCTCAACATAAAAATATTTGGGGTAGGTGGATTGACCACAGGAAATTTGCCCCTTTAATTGGAAAATTTTAAAAATAAAGCAAAATAAAATATGTTCTGTCGAAGAACAGAATTTAGACTGGAGAACATGGTAGAGGGACAGACTTTTAAATAATAAAAAAATCTAGTGAAGTGTTTGCATCACTATCAGAGGAGATATTTAAGGATTATGATGAGGTGAGGAAAACCATATTAAATGCATATGAACTAATGCCAGAAGCCTACAGACAAAAGTTTAGAAATCTAAGGAAAGAACCAGGTCAGAAATATATAGAATTCGAATGAATTAAACAAAATCATTTTGATAGGTAGATAAGAGCATTAAAAATAGACCAAACATATGGCGTTCTTGGAGAAGTGATTATTTTGGAGGAATTTAATGATTCACTTCCCACAGTAGTGAAAACTCATGTGGAAGAGCAAGAGCTAAAACTGCTAGGCAAGCTGCAGAAATGGCCGATGATTTTGAATTGGTTCGTAAAGCAAAGTTTGGTTTTCAACATCAATTTTAATCTGTGAAGAATAGAAACTGGGGAAATAAAAAATTCACAGGTGGTCAGTGCAAAGGAGGTTTAGGTGGTGATCAGGATTGTGTGCATCAGAGTAAGAAGGAAGCCTATGATACAGAGATACATTTTTTTTTAGTGTTTTAATTGTAATAAAGTTGCACATGTGAAGTCGCAGTGTTGACGGCTTAAGAAAAGTACTGGAAAGGCAGAATCGGAAAAACAGGTTAAGCCAGTGGTGTTTATTAAAGTGGGAGAAAAATTCATTGTGTAAGAGCTGCAGCAGAGTGTACAGCCTGTACAGAGGTTGGTGGATAAGCAGGTACCAGACCTTTTTAAGGATTTTATCTGTGAGGGTAAGGTTTACTCATGTGTACAAGGTGGAGTAGGTAAGGAGATTAAGATCTTAAGGGATATAGAAACAAGTCGGTCTTTAATGGTGAGAGATGAGATGTGTAGTTTGAAATGAGATGCCAGTAAAGGTGGAATTAGTGGTGGGAGCAGTAGTGTGCCAAGGTAAGGTTTGAGAGTCCGGTGAAAAGTGAAGTGGTAAGAAATGGGCAGAGGTTCATTAAGTGGTATTACCAGTAGGCTAGAGAAAGTTTTGAGGGTAGTGCATGAGGTTCCTGTAGAGGGTAATTTGGGAGGAAGGAAAACTCTGCCTGGACGTGTAAGGATGTAGTTGAAATTTGCCATATATGTTACATATGTCAGGTAATAAGGAAACCTCCGGTGGTAATCAAACCAACTCCTTAAATACCCATTCCAGCTTTTGAAGAACCTTTTGCTAGGGTCCTAATTGATTGCGTAGGACTCCTGCCTAAAACCAAAATTGGGAATCCGTACCTGTTGACCATAATGGATGTGTCTACGAGATTTACGGAGGTAATTCCATTAAGAAACCTTGTATCTAAGAAAGTTGTAGAGGAATTAACCAAATTCTTTTCACTAGATATGGACTACCAAAAGAAATTCAATCAGATCAGGATCCAATTTTATGTCAAAATTGTTCAAGGAAGTTATGGATAGCTTGAGAATAAAGTAATTTAATTCAATGGCATATCATCCAGAATCACAAGGGGCATTAGAAAGATGGCATCAAACTCTAAAGACCATGTTGCGGGCCTATAGCCGAGATTATCCAGAGGATTGGAATAAAGGAATTCCATTTGTACTATTTGCAATTTGGGGTGCACCTAATGAATCAACTAAATTCAGTCTATTCGAATTTGATCATGAGGTGAGAGGACTAATTAAATTGATCAGAGAAGTTGGTGAGTCAGTGGTCGGAGACTATGTTGTTGGACTAAGTGTTAAACTTTAGGGAGAGGTTAACTAGAGCTGGTGAATTGGCTAGGAAACATTTAAATTGTCACAGGTAATGAAATAGAAGAAGATAGGAAATCAAAAATTTGTAGTTTTGTTAGTGGGGGGAAAGTACTTGTACTATTATCAATGGTAGATGAACCATTAAAAGCACGATTTAGTGGACCATATCATTTTGGGAAAGAATTGAGTGAGGTGAATTATTTGATAAGAACGCCAGACACATGGAAAACTCAGTGTGTCATGTTCACATGCTCAAAAGATATTTTGATAAGAGAAGAAAAGAAGGAGGAAGTATTGGTCATTGTAGCTCAGGGAGAAGAGATAAATCCAAACGATTCTGAATTTGACAATCCTCAAATTAAATTGAATAATGAGGAAGTATTAAAAAATTGGGATGAATTATTGAGCTTTCTTCCGGAGGAAAATCAAAATGACCTAAAAGAGTTATTACCGTCACAGCTGTATGTGGGAATAAATTGGGAAGTACGAAAGTAATTATGAATGATGTAGATCTAGAAAAGGCTATTCCCATTAAACAATATCCATACAAGTTCAATCCACTAAAGTTAGTACAGGTACAAAAGGAGATTAGCAACATACTTAAGGAAGATATCATTGATGTGAGTTGCAGTGATTGAAGCTCACCGAATGCCATGGTACCAAAACTGGATGGAACAAAACAAATATGTGTGGACTATAGAAGAGTCAACGCAGTTATGAAATCAAATTCATACCCTATTCCCATATTGGAAGACTGTTGAAAAGATGGGACAAAGGTCCAATTACCAAACGTGACTTAAAGGATATTGGCAAAGACCTTTATCAGTTGGGGCGAAGGATGCTTTAGCTTTTATGATGCCAAATGGTTTGTAGCAGTTTAAGGTCATGCCATTTGCAATGAATAATGCGGCAGCAACATTCAAAAGATTAATCAACAAGGTCATCTCTGGTCAAAACAATTGTGCAGTATACATTGACAATTTGGTGGTGTTCATGGAAGGAGCATTTAGAACAATTTAAATTATTCGATCGATTAAAGGACGCTGGATTGGTGGTAAATTTGGCTAAGAGTGAATTTGCAAAAGCTCAAGTCACCTTCTTAGGCCATATCATTGGACATGGTCACATGGTTTCACGGAATGTGAAAATGAAAGCTATTGAAGAATTTTCAGTACCATTGACTAGGAGAGAATTTCTGGGCATGAGTGCCAAATTTCAGCAGTGTGGTTGTTCCACTGACTGAACTTAAAAAAGCACAAGAAGTTTCAGTGGACGGTAGAACATCAGGAGGCATTCGATAAACTGAAGGCTGTGTTAACCACTGCACCAGTGTTGTTGACACCTAATTATGCCACGCCATTTAAGGTGGCAGTTGATGCAAGTGATGTGGGTGTTGGTGCTGCACTGCTGCAGGAAGATGACGAAGGAATCAATAAGCCAATCTGGTATTTTTCTAGAAAACTTATGTTAGTAACAATTTATCTGACACAATTGTATATATGGACCATAACCCACTAAAATTCTTGGACAAATTTTAAACACAAAACGCAAGACTATTCAGATGGAGTTTATTATTACAAGCATTTAATTTACGAATTCTACATCTGGCAGAAAGAGAAAATGTGATGGTTGATGCTTTATCACGACTATAACGTGAGAAGACTAAAATGGACTATATTCATGTTGATGTTTGCCTGTTTAAAAATGTTAAATGGTATATCTTATAGAATATAAATTGTAAGTAATCTTAAGAATGTTTAAAGTTATAAGGGTTTTCAAAAATTAAACCATATGTTTACATTGGTTCATTTTTTTTAAAGGGGGGGAAGGTATGACTAATATAAGATTTTAGGAATATTGGGTTCTAAATATTGGGACACGATAAGGTTTAAAAGCCTGGGGGGCCAAGAGTGTTTGACTGCAGTGGCCATGTTTTTAAAAAAGATTTTGGTTTGCTTCTGAGAAACAGCAGGTGAAATTGACCAGAGGGAATGTGGCTTGACTGGGGGAGTCCCTGGGGAGTTAATATGCGTTTGCAGCCTGCAGAGATAATTTGATTTTCAACTTGGGGAGATTAGGTCATTGTGGGGGGAGCCCAGGAATGCAGAGAGGCAGTTGAGTTTTGGAGAAGCTTTGAGAGAGAGGAGAGCTGAATTCTGATCTGCCTGACCCAGAGTCCACAGTTCTCTCACAGGATAGGCATAAAAGAGTAATAATCTGTAAAACAGAACAGTATTGTCTGGGGACAAGGAAGAAGCTGAAACACCCCAGGCGAACCAGCTTTGTGAAGACATTCAGCCAGACTCTGCAAGGTTTCTTACCGGGGCCCAAATCTGTCCTGCAAAGCAAGTATTACTCTATTCCCTGCTAATTTTAAGATAGATTGAGAGCTGTATGTTTCTTTTCTTGTTGTCTGATGGAAAATTGCATAGTGTTTAATGGGAAATTGTATAGTAGTGTTAAGGGGCCCATTGTAAGCTGTTCTTTTCGGGTGTGAAGTTAAAAGTTTAATATTGTATTCGTAATAAAATTTTGCTTTGGAAATACCAAAGCCCTATTTTTTCAAGCATTCATTCCAGGAGAGAATCATTCTTTCCACACAGTCTTAAAATGAACTAAAATATTGAAGTTTTGGCCCAGCATATCCTAGCCACAGTTGGGGTCTAGTCTAGGATCATAATACCCTGTCAGATCCCCCTCAGAACCTTGTGTTTCAATAAGATCGCCTCTCATTCTTTTAAACTCCAACCCGATACGGGCCCAACCTTTCCTTAAAAGATAACTTCCCTCGTACCAGGAATTAGTCGAGTGAACCGCCTCTGAATTGTTTCTAACAAAGTTAAAACCTTTCTTAAGTAAGGAGACCAAAACTGTGCACAGTACTCTAGGTATGATCTCACCAATATCATGTACAACTACAGCAAAAGATCCCTACTTTTATATTCCATAACCCTTGCAATAAATTACAATGTTCCACTTCATTTGCTGCACCTGCAGACCAACTTTTTGTGATTCATATACCAGGACATCCAGATCCACCTCTAGCTCAGCGTTCAGCAATCTCTCCCCACTTAAATAAAATGCTGCGCTGCTGTTTACTCATCCTGTCAAAGTGGACAAATTGACATTTTCCCACATTATCCTCTGCCAAAATTTTGCCCACTCACTTAACCTGTCTATATCCCTTTACAGATTGCTGAGGTGGAATTTTCCCACTTTTTGACCGAGAGAGACAGCAGGCGAGAAAAACTGCATTGAATCCGGTGGACCTGAAGGCAGCTTTCTCTGCCATGCCATTTGTCTCACAGCCCCCAAAAAGTTACAGGGTGGGTCCCATGACATAACGTTGGCAGGCGATCTCTGATTGAACCCACCCCGCCAGCAAGTTGGGTTTTAAAAGATTGCGGTTCCATTTTTAAACGGCGCCCCGAAACACAAAAATACAATACCACCACACGCAACCCCTCCTCATGCACACCACACACATGCACAATCACACATGCCATAGGAGAGGGTGGGGAGCAGATTATCAAGCATACAAGCTGAGGCGTGATAATCAGATGTAAATGTATTTTAATAGGGATTACGTCATTGAAGGTCGGGGGGGGGGGGGAATATCACAACACATAATCCAGCCAGTATAAATAGTGTTTTGGGCAGGGGGGGAAATATTTAGATACATGCAGGTTCGAGACTTTGCCAGAGAGGAGATACAGAGCTTCCCAGTAGAGCTGGCTTCCACATTGCTGGAGGAGGTGCTGATGACAGGGGGACTAGAGAAGGGGGTAGTATCGGCGGTTTACGGGGCTATTTTGGAAGAGGAGAAGTCGCTGCTAGAAGGGATCAAGGCAAAGTGGGAGGAAGAATTGGGAAAGGATATGAAGGAGGGGTTCTGGTGTGAGGTGCTCCGGAGGGTGAACGCCTCCACCTCGTGTGCGAGGTTGGGGCAGATACAGCTGTAGGTGGCGTATAGAGTGCACCTTACAAGGGCGAGAATGAGCCGGCTCTTTGAGGGGGTAGAGGATGTGTGTGAGCGTTGCGCGGGGGGGGGCTCTCCGCGAATCATGTTCGTATGTTTTGGTCCTGTCCAAAGCTGGAGGATTACTGGAAGGAGGTGTTTAGGGTCATCTCGAAAGTGCACGTGAAACTGGACCCGGGCCCTCGGGAGGCAATATTCGGGGTGTCGGACCAGCCGGGGTTGGAAATGGGCGTGGAGACATGTTGTAGCCTTCGCCTCGTTGATCGCCCAAAGGTGGATCCTGTTAGGGTGGAGATCAACCTCTGTACCCTGTGCCCTGGTGTGGCGGGAGGACCTGCTGGAATTCTTAACGCTTGAAAAGGTCAAATCTGAACTGAGGGGAAGGATGGAGGGGTTCTACAATTCATGGGCGTTATTCATTATCCACTTTCGAGAATTGGATCACATCGAACATTAGGGGGGTTGGGGGCTGGGATGGTTGGGGGGAGGGGGACTGTGTGTTAATGGTGATTATGGGTGATTCCTGATTCCTTTTTGTCATTTGTTTATGTTAACATGCGGGCCAATGTTTGGGATTTAGTGGGAGGATGGAATCATTGTTATTGATATAGGGATTGACATTACATTCATTACTGATTATTGTTTATTGTTGGGTGTAAATTTGGGAGAAAGTGTGAAAAAGGAGAATAAAAAAACATTTATAAAAAAAAAATTAGTGTTTTGGACCTCACAATCCCACCCTTCAAAAATAGAAGCGGACCCGCTCCCCCACGCTTATTTCCTATTCATAACTTCCTACCTATCTTTGTGTCATCAGCAAATTTAGCAACCATACATTCAGTCCTCTTATCAAAGTCATTCATGTAGATTGTAAATAGTTGAGGCACTTCACTCATTACATTTTATCAACCCAGATATGACACATTGATGCCTATTTTCTGTTTCCTGTTAGCTATCCAATCCTCTATCTATGGTAATATCTTACCCCCTACACCATTAGCTCTTATTTTGTGTAGTAACTTTTGATGTGGCACCTTGTCAAATGTTCTTTGGAAATCCAAGTACACCACACCCACAGGTTCCCCTTTAGCCATGTTGTTTGTTACTTCCCCAAAAGCAAACAAAAGAACAAAGAACAAAGAAATGTACAGCACAGGAACAGGCCCTTCGGCCCTCCAAGCCCGCGCCGACCATACTGCCCGACTAAACTACAATCTTCTACACTTCCTGGGTCCGTATCCTTCTATTCCCATCCTATTCATATATTTGTCAAGATGCCCCTTAAATGTCCCTATCGTCCCTGCTTCCACTACCTCCTCCGGTAGCGAGTTCCAGGCACCCACTACCCTCTGCGTAAAAAAACTTGCCTCGTACATCTACTCTAAACCTTGCCCCTCTCACCTTAAACCTATGCCCCCTAGTAATTGACCCCTCTACCCTGGGGAAAAGCCTCTGACTATCCACTCTGTCTATGCCCCTCATAATTTTGTAGACCTCTATCAGGTCGCCCCTCAACCTCCTTCGTTCCAGAGAGAACAAACCGAGTTTATTCAATCGCTCCTCATAGCTTATGCCCTCCATACCAGGCAACATTCTGGTAAATCTCTTCTGCACCCTCTCTAAAGCCTCCACATCCTTCTGGTAGTGTGGCGACCAGAATTGAACACTATACTCCAAGTGTGGCCTAACTAAGGTTCTATACAGCTGCAACATGACTTGCCAATTCTTATACTCAATGCCCCGTCCAATGAAGGCAAGCATGCCGTATGCCTTCTTGACTACCTTCTCCACCTGTGTTGCCCCTTTCAATGACCTGTGGACCTGTACTCCTAGATCTCTTTGACTTTCAATACTCTTGAGGGTTCTACCATTCACTGTATATTCCCTACCTGCATTAGCCCTTCCAAAATGCATTACCTCACATTTGTCCGGATTAAACTCCATCTGCCATCTCTCCGCCCAAGTCTCCAGACAGTCTAAATCCTGCTGTATCCTCAGACAGTCCTCATCGCTATCCGCAATTCCACCAACCTTTGTGTCGTCTGCAAACTTACTAATCAGACCAGTTACATTTTCCTCCAAATCATTTATATATACTACAAACAGCAAAGGTCCCAGCACTGATCCCTGTGGAACACCACTGGTCACAGCCCTCCAATTAGAAAAGCATCCCTCCATTGCTACCCTCTGCCTTCTATGGCCTAGCCAGTTCTGAATCCACCTTGCCAGCTCACCCCTGATCCCGTGTGACTTCACCTTTTGTACTAGTCTACCATGAGGGACCTTGTCAAAGGCCTTACTGAAGTCCATGTAGACAACATCCACTGCCCTACCTGCATCAATCATCTTAGTGACCTCCTCGAAAAACTCTATCAAGTTAGTGAGACACGACCTCCCCTTCACAAAACCGTGCTGCCTCTCACTAATACGTCCATTTGCTTCCAAATGGGAGTAGATCCTGTCTCGAAGAATTCTCTCCAGTAATTTCCCTACCACTGAAGTAAGGCTCACCGGCCTGTAGTTCCCGGGATTATCCTTGCTACCCTTCTTAAACAGAGGAACAACATTGGCTATTCTCCAGTCCTCCGGGACATCCCCTGAAGACAGCGAGGATCCAAAGATTTCTGTCAAGGCCTCAGCAATTTCCTCTCCAGCCTCCTTCAGTATTCTGGGGTAGATCCCATCAGGCCCTGGGGACTTATCTACCTTAATATTTTTTAAGACACCCAACACCTCGTCTTTTTGGATCACAATGTGACCCAGGCTATCTACACCCCCTTCTCCAGACTCAACATCTACCAATTCCTTCTCTTTGGTGAATACTGATGCAAAGTATTCATTTAGTACCTCGCCCATTTCCTCTGGCTCCACACATAGATTCCCTTGCCTATCTTTCAGTGGGCCAACCCTTTCCCTGGCTACCCTCTTGCTTTTTATGTAAGTGTAAAAAGCCTTGGGATTTTCCTTAACCCTATTTGCCAATGACTTTTCATGACCCCTTCTAGCCCTCCTGACTCCTTGCTTAAGTTCCTTCCTACTTTCCTTATATGCCACACAGGCTTCGTCTGTTCCCAGCCTTTTAGCCCTGACAAATGCCTCCTTTTTCTTTTTGACGAGGCCTACAATATCACTCGTCATCCAAGGTTCCCGAAAATTGCCGTATTTATCTTTCTTCCTCACAGGAACATGCCTGTCCTGTATTCCCTTCAACTGACACTTGAAAGCCTCCCACATGTCAGATGTTGATTTGCCCTCAAACATCCGCCCCCAATCTATGTTCTTCAGTTCCCGCCTAATATTGTCATAATTAGCCTTCCCCCAATTTAGCACATTCATCCTCGGACCACTCTTATCCTTGTCCACCAGTACTTTAAAACTTACTGAATTGTGGTCACTGTTACCGAAATGCTCCCCTACTGAAACATCTACCACCTGGCCGGGCTCATTCCCCAATACCAGGTCCAGTACCGCCCCTTCCCTAGTTGGACTGTTTACATATTGTTTTAAGAAGCCCTCCTGGATGCTCCTTACAAACTCTGCCCCGTCTAAGCCCCTGGCACTAAGTGAGTCCCAGTCAATATTGGGGAAGTTGAAGTCTCCCATCACCACAACCCTGTTGTTTTTACTCTTTTCCAAAATCTGTCTACCTATCTGCTCCTCTATCTCCCGCTGGCTGTTGGGAGGCCTGTAGTATACCCCCAACATTGTGACTGCACCCTTCTTATTCCTGATCTCTACCCATATAGCCTCACTGCCCTCTGAGGTGTCCTCTCGCAGTATAGCTGTGATATTCTCCCGAACAAGTAGCGCAACTCCGCCTCCCCTTTTACATCCCCCTCTATCCCGCCTGAAACATCTAAATCCTGGAACGTTTAGCTGCCAATCCTGCCCTTCCCTCAACCAGGTCTCTGTAATGGCAATAACATCATAGTTCCAAGTAGTAATCCAAGCTCTAAGTTCATCTGCCTTACCCGTAATGCTCCTTGCATTAAAACATATGCACTTCAGGCCACCAGACCCGCTGTGTTCAGCAACTTTTCCCCGTCTGCTCTGCCTCAGAGCTACACTGTCCCTATTCCCTAGTTCTCCCTCAATGCTCTCACCTTCTGACCTATTGCTCCCGTACCCACCCCCCTGCCATACTAGTTTAAACCCTCCCGTGTGACACTAGCAAACCTCGCGGCCAGGATATTTATGCCTCTCCGGTTTAGATGCAACCCGTCCATCTTATACAGGTCACACCTGCCCCGGAAGAGCTCCCAGTGGTCCAGAAAACGGAAACCCTCCCTCCTACACCAGCTGTTTAGCCACGTGTTTGTCTGCTCTATCTTCCTATTTCTAGCCTCACTGGCACGTGGCACAGGGAGTAATCCCGAGATTACAACCCTCGAGGTCCTGTCCTTTAACTTTCTGCCTAGCTCCCTGAACTCCTGCTGCAGGACCTCATGCCCCTTCCTGCCTATGTCGTTAGTACCAATATGTACAACGACCTCTGCCTGTTTGCCCTCCCCCTTCAGAATTCCCTCTACCCGTTCGGAGACATCCTGGACCCTGGCACCAGGGAGGCAACATACCATCCTGGAGTCTCTTTCACGTCCACAGAAGCGCCTATCTGTGCCCCTGACTATAGAGTCCCCTATTACTATTACTCTTCTGCGCTTTGACCCTCCCTTCTGAACATCAGAGCCAGCCGTGGTGCCACTGCTCTGGCTGCTGCTGTTTTCCCCTGATAGGCTATCCCCCCCGACAGTATCCAAAGGGGTATATCTGTTCGAGAGGGGGACAACCACAGGGGATTCCTGCACTGACTGCCTGCCCTTTCTGGTGGTCACCCATTTCTCTGCCTGCACCTTGGGTGTGACCACATTTACATAACTGCGATCTATGACGCTTTCCGCCACCTGCATGCTCCTAAGTGCATCCAATTGCTGCTCCAACCGAACCATGCGGTCTGTGAGGAGCTCCAGTTGGGTGCACTTTCTGCAGATGAAGCCACCCGGGACGCTGGAAGCCTCCCGGACCTGCCACTCTAATAAATTAGTCAAGCGTGATTTTCCTTTCACAAAACCATGTTGACTCTACCTGATTGCATTGAGATGTTTAAAGTGTCCCGCATTAACCTCCTTAACAATAGATTCCAGTATTTTCCCTGTGACAAGAGTGCTGAGCTGTAGTTTCCTGCTTTTTGTTTCCCTCCTATTTTGAATAGAGAAGTTACATTTGATACTTTCCAATCTGATGGGATCTTTCCAGAATATAGGAAATTTTGGAAACTTAAAATCAATGCATCAACAGCCACTTATTTTAAAACCCGAGGGTGAAGTCCACCAGTACCTCGGCTTGTCAGCTTTTAGTTCCAATAATTTTCTCATTACAATTTTTCCCTAGTGATTGTAAATATTTTAAATTCTTTCCTCCCTTTCGCACTTATTTCTATGATGTGTGTATCCTGTACAATGAAGACTGAGGCAAAATACCTGCTCAATTTATCTGCCATTCACATATTTTCCATTATTAATTCCCCAGTCACACAGTGTAGAAGACCAATGTACTCTCAGCCTTTTGTAAATACCTGACCACATGTTTCTATTTTAGTAAGCTCTCTCTTGCATTGTAATTTCTCCCTCATCTTTCTTTGCTGTTTTTCGTATTCTGTCCAATCTTCTGACCTGCCATTAATCTTCGTGACATTGTATGCTTTTTCTTTCAATTTGATATTAACTTTAAGTTAATATCCTTCTCCTAGAGACTTTCTTTCTCACGGGAATTCCTCTTTTCTGCGTGTTCTGAAATATATTAAATGTCTACCACTGCATCTGAGTTGTCTTATCCCTGAACCTAATTTCCCAGTTCACTTTAACCAGCTTTGTCTCCTTACCCTCATAATTGGCCTTTTTAAAGTTTAAAACACTAGTCTTAGATGCACTCTTTTCTTTCTCTCGAACTGAATGCAAAATGTAATCATATTATGATTATGATTAGCCATGGGGTACGGGCCTCTGGCATGGAGTCTGTCCCTGTTGCTCAGAAGGGAAGGGGGGAGAGGAGCAGAGCATTAGTAATTGGGGACTCGATAGTCAGGGGCACAGATAGGAGATTTTGTGGGAGCGAGAGAGACTCACGTTTGGTATGTTGCCTCCCAGGTGCAAGGGTACGTGATGTCTCGGATCGTGTTTTCCGGGTCCTTAAGGGGGAGGGGGAGCAGCCCCAAGTCGTGGTCCACATTGGCACTAACGACATAGGTAGGAAAGGGGACAAGGATGTCAGGCAGGCTTTCAGGGAGCTAGGATGGAAGCTCAGAACGAGAACAAACAGAGTTGTTATCTCTGGGTTGTTGCCCGTGCCACGTGATAATGAGATGAGGAATAGGGAGAGAGCAATTAAACACGTGGCTACAGGGGTGGTGCAGGCGGGAGGGATTCAGATTTCTGGATAACTGGGGCTCTTTCTGGGGAAGGTGGGACCTCTACAGACAGGATGGTCTACATCTGAACCAGAGGGGCACAAATATCCTGGGGGGGAGATTTGCTAGTGCTCTTTGGGGGGGTTTAAACTAATGCAGCAGGGGCATGGGGACCTGGATTGTAGTTTTAGGGTACGAGAGATTGAGAGTATAGAGGTCAGGAGCACAGATTTGACTTCGCAGGAGGGGGCCAGGGTTCAGGTAGGTGGTTTGACGTGTGTCTACTTCAATGCCAGGAGTCTGCGAAATAAGGTAGGGGAACTGGCAGCATGTGTTGGGAACTGGGACTTCGATGTTGTGGCCATTTCGGAGACATGGATAGAGCAGGGACAGGAATGGTTGTTGCAGGTTCCGGGGTTTAGGTGTTTTAGTAAGCTCAGAGAAGGAGGCAAAAGAGGGGGAGGTGTGGCGCTGCTAGTCAAGAGCAGTATTACGGTGGCGGAGAGGATGCTAGATGGGGACTCCTCTTCCGAGGTAGTATGGGCTGAGGTTAGAAACAGGAAAGGAGAGGTCACCCTGTTGGGAGTTTTCTATAGGCCTCCAAATAGTTCTAGGGATGTAGAGGAAAGGATGGCGAAGATGATTCTGGATAAGAGCAAAAGTAACAGGGTAGTTATTATGGGAGACTTTAACTTTCCAAATATTGACTGGAAAAGATATAGTTCGAGTACATTAGATGGGTCGTTTTTTGTACAATGTGTGCAGGAGGGTTTCCTGACACAATATGTTGACAGTCCATCAAGAGGAGAGGCCACATTGGATTTGGTTTTGGGTAATGAACCAGGCCAGGTGTTAGATTTGGAGGTAGGTGAGCACTTTGGGGACAGTGACCACAATTCGGTGACATTTACGTTAGTGATGGAAAGGGTTAAGTATATCCCACAGGGCAAGAGTTATAGCTGGGGGAAGGGCAATTATGATGCCATTAGACATGACTTGGGGGGGATAGGTTGGAGAAGTAGGCTGCAAGTGTTGGGCACACTGGATAAGTGGAGCTTGTTTAAGGAGCAGCTACTGCGTGTTCTTGATAAGTACGTACCGGTCAGGCAGGGAGGAAGGCGTTGAGCGAGGGAACCGTGGTTTACCAAAGAAGTGGAATCTCTTGTTAAGAGGAAGAAGGAGGCCTATGTGAGGATGAGGAGTGAAGTTTCAGTTGGGGCACTTGATAGTTACAAGGTAGCGAGGAAGGATCTAAAGAGAGAGCTAAGACGAGCAATGAGGGGACATGAGAAGTATTTGGCAGGTAGGATCAAGGAAAACCCAAAAGCTTTCGAGAGGTATGTCAGGAATAAAAGAATGACTAGGGTAAGAGTAGGGCCAGTCAAGGACAGGGATGGGAAGTTGTGTGTGGAGTCTGAAGAGATTGGCGAGATACTAAATTAATATTTTTCGTCAGTATTCACTCAGGAAAAAGAGTATGTTGTGGAGGAGAATGCTGAGACCCAGGCTATTAGAATAGATGGCATTGAGGTACGTAGGGAAGAGGTGTTAGCAATTCTGGACCGGCTGAAAATAGATGTCCCCGGGGCCTGATGGGATTTATCCCAGGATTCTCTGGGAAGCCAGGGAAGAGATTGCTGGGCCTTTGGCTTTGATTTTTATGTCATCATTGGCTACAGGAATAGTGCCGGAGGACTGGAGGATAGCAAATGTGGTCCCTTTGTTCAAGAAGGGGAGTAGAGACAACCCCGGCAACTATAGACCGGTGAGCCTCACGTCTGTTGTAGGTAAAGTCTTGGAGGGGACCAGTACAAACCGGACGGTCTGCACCTGGGCAGGACTGGAACCGGTGTCCTAGGGGGGGTGTTTGCTAGAGCTGTTGGGGAGAGTTTAAACTAATGTGGCAGGGGGGTGGGAACCAATGCAGGAAGTTGGAAGGTAGTAAAACAGGGACAGAAATAAAAGGCAGTAAGGGGGAAAGTGTAAGGCAGAGAAGCCATAGTCAAAAATCAAAAAGGGCGACAGTACAAGGTACAGTGACTGAGGGGAGCTCAGTGAATAGGACCAGGAATACTAAAAGAAATAAAACGGGAAGTGAAAACATTAATGGTAAGCGACGCGGCAGGTTGTTACAGGAAGATATGGGTTCGACGACAAGGAAAATTAGGAGAAAGGTTAGGAGGAAATATAACTTAAGAGAGGTTACTGATCGAGGTGTTAAGATTAAGAACAGAGGTAAAAAAGCCAACATAAGTGTACTTTACCTGAATGCTCGTAGTATTCGGAATAAGGTAAATGAGTTGATGGCGCAAATCATCGTGAATGACTATGATTTAGTGGCCATTACTGAAACATGGTTAAAGGATGGTCACGACTGGGAGTTAAATATCCGAGGGTATCAAACTTTTCGGAAGGACAGAGTGGATGGTAAGGGAGGTGGTGTAGCTCTGTTATTTAAGGATGACATCCGGGCAACAGTAAGGGATGACATCGGTGCTATGGAGGATAAGGTTGAATCCATTTGGGTGGAAATCAGGAATAGTAAGGCGAAAAAGTCACTGATAGGAGTAATCTATAGGCCACCAAATAGTAACATTATGGTGGGGCAGGCAATAAACAAAGAAATAACAGATGCATGTAGAAATGGTACAGCAGTTATCATGGGGGATTTTAATCTACATGTTGATTGGTTTAACCAGGTCGGTCAAGGCAGCCTTGAAGAGGAGTTTATAGAATGTATCCGCGATAGTTTCCTCGAACAGTATGTAATGGAACCTACGAGGGAACAAGCGGTCCTAGATCTGGTCCTGTGTAATGAGACAGGATTGATTCAGGATCTCATAGTTCGGGATCCTCTCGGAAGGAGCGATCACAATATGGTGGAATTTAAAATACAGATGGAGGGTGAGAAGGTAAAATTAAGCACGAGTGTTTTTTGCTTAAACAAAGGAGATTACAATGGGATGAGAGAAGAACTAGCTAAGGTAGACTGGGAGCAAAGACTTTATGGTGAAACAGTTGAGGAACAGTGGAGAACCTTCCAAGTGATTTTTCACAGTGCCCAGCAAAGGTTTATACCAACAAAAAGGAAGGACGGTAAAAAGAGGGAAAATCGACCGTGGATATCTAAGGAAATAAGGGAGAGTATCAAATTGAAGGAAAAAACATACAAAGTAGCAAAGATCAGTGGGAGACTAGAGGACTGGGAAATCGTTAGGGGGCAACAGAAAGCTACTAAAAAAGCTATAAAGAAGAGTAAGGTAGATTATGAGAGTAAACTTGCTCAGAATATAAAAACAGATAGTAAAAGTTTCTACAAATAAATAAAACAAAAAAGAGTGGCTAAGGTAAATATTGGTCCTTTAGAGGATGAGAAGGGAGATTTAATAATGGGAGATGAGGAAATGGCTGAGGAACTGAACAGGTTTTTTGGGTCGGTCTTCACAGTGGAAGACACAAATAACATGCCAGTGACTGATGGAAATGAGGCTATGACAGGTGAGGACCTTGAGAGGATTGATATTACCAAGGAGGTAGTGATGGGCAAGCTAATGGGGCTAAAGGTAGACAAGTCTCCTGGCCCTGATGGAATGCATCCCAGAGTGCTAAAAGAGATGGCTAGGGAAATTGCAAATGCACTAGTGATAATTTACCAAAATTCACTAGACTCTGGGGTGGTCCCGGTGGATTGGAAATTAGCAAACGTGACACCACTGTTTAAAAAAGGAGGTAGGCAGAAAGTGGGTAATTATAGGCCAGTGAGCTTAACTTCGGTAGTAGGGAAGATGCTGGAATCTATCATCAAGGAAGAAATAGCGAGGCATCTGGATGGAAATTGTCCCATTGGACAGACGCAGCATGGGTTCATAAAGGGCAGGTCGTGCCTAACTAATTTAGTGGAATTTTTTGAGAACATTAACAGTGTGGTAGAGAACGGGGAGCCAATGGATGTGGTATATCTGGATTTCCAGAAAACCTTTGACAAGGTGCCACACAAAAGGTTGTTGCATAAGATAAAGATGCATGGCATTAAGGGTAAAGTAGTAGCATGGATAGAGGATTGGTTAATTAATAGAAAGCAAAGAGTGGGAATTAATGGGTGTTTCTCTGGTTGGCAATCAGTAGCTAGTGGTGTCCCTCAGGGATCAGTGTTGGGCCCACAACTGTTCACAATTTACATAGATGATTTGGAGTTGGGGACCAAGGGCAATGTGTCCAAGTTTGCAGACGACACTAAGATAAGTGGTAAAGCAAAAAGTGCAGAGGATACTGGAAGTCTGCAGAGGGATTTGGATAGGCTAAGTGAATGGGCTAGGGTCTGGCAGATGGAATACAATGTTGACAAATGTGAGGTTATCCATTTTGGTAGGAATAACAGCAAAAGGGATTATTATTTAAATGATAAAATATTAAAACATGCTGCTGTGCAGAGAGACCTGGGTGTGCTAGTGCATGAGTCGCAGAAAGTTGGTTTTCAGGTGCAACAGGTGATTAAGAAGGCAAATGGAATTTTGTCCTTCATTGCTAGAGGGATGGAGTTTAAGACTAGGGAGGTTATGCTGCAATTGTATAAGGTGTTAGTGAGGCCACACCTGGAGTATTGTGTTCAGTTTTGGTCTCCTTACTTGAGAAAGGACGTACTGGCACTGGAGGGTGTGCAGAGGAGATTCACTAGGTTAATCCCAGAGCTGAAGGGGTTTGATTACGAGGAGAGGTTGAGTAGACTGGGACTGTACTCGTTGGAATTTAGAAGGATGAGGGGGGATCTTATAGAAACATATAAGATTATGAAGGGAATAGATAGGATAGATGCGGGCAGGTTGTTTCCACTGGCGGGTGAAAGCAGAACTAGGGGGCATAGCCTCAAAATAAGGGGAAGTAGATTTAGGACTGAGTTTAGGAGGAACTTCTTCACCCAAAGGGTTGTGAATCTATGGAATTCCTTGCCCAGTGAAGCAGTAGAGGCTCCTTCATTAAATGTTTTTAAGGTAAAGCTAGATAGTTTTTTGAAGAATAAAGGGATTAAGGGTTATGGTGTTCGGGCTGGAAAGTGGAGCTGAGTCCACAAAAGATCAGCCATGATCTCATTGAATGGTGGAGCAGGCTCGAGGGGCCAGATGGCCTACTCCTGCTCCTAGTTCTTATGTTCTTATAAGAGACAAGATTCATAATCATCTAGATAGGAATAATATGATTAGGGATAGTCAGCATGGCTTTGTGAAGGGTAGGTCATGCCTCACAAACCTTATCGAGTTCTTTGAGAAGGTGACTGAACAGGTAGACGAGGGTAGAGCAGTTGATGTGGTGTATATGGATTTCAGTAAAGCGTTTGATAAGGTTCCCCACGGTAGGCTATTGCAGAAAGTACGGAGGCTGGGGATTGAGGGTGATTTAGAGATGTGGATCAGAAATTGGCTAGCTGAAAGAAGACAGAGGGTGGTGGTTGATGGGAAATGTTCAGAATGGAGTTCAGTTACAAGTGGCGTACCACAAGGATCTGTTCTGGGGCCGTTGCTGTTTGTCATTTTTATCAATGACCTAGAGGAGGGCGCAGAAGGGTGGGTGAGTAAATTTGCAGACAACACTAAAGTCGGTGGTGTTGTCGACAGTGCGGAAGGATGTAGCAGGTTACAGAGGGACATAGATAAGCTGCAGAGCTGGGCTGAGAGGTGGCAAATGGAGTTTAATGTAGAGAAGTGTGAGGTGATTCACTTTGGAAGGAATAACAGGATTGCGGAATATTTGGCTAATGGTAAAGTTCTTGGAAGTGTGGATGAGCAGAGGGATCTAGGTGTCCATGTACATAGATCCCTGAAAGTTGCCACCCAGGTTGATAGGGTTGTGAAGAAGGCCTATGGAGTGTTGGCCTTTATTGGTAGAGGGATTGAGTTCCGGAGTCATGAGGTCATGTTGCAGCTGTACAAAACTCTGGTATGGCCGCATTTGGAGTATTGCGTACAGTTCTGGTCACCGCATTATAGGAAGGATGTGGAAGCTTTGGAGCGGGTGCAGAGGAGATTTACCAGGATGTTGCCTGGTATGGAGGGAAAATCCTATGAGGAAAGGCTGATGGACTTGAGATTGTTTTCGTTAGAGAGAACAAGGTTAAGAGGAGACTTAATAGAGGCATACAAAATGATCAGGGGGTTAGATTGGGTGGACAGTGAGAGCCTTCTCCTGCGGATGGAAATGGCTAGCACGAGGGGACATAGCCTTAAACTGAGGGGTAATAGATATAGGACAGAGGTCAGATGTAGGTTCTTTACGCAAAGAGTGGTGAGGCTGTGGAATGCCCTACCTGCAACAGTAGTGAACTCGCCAACATTGAGGGCATTTAAAAGTTTATTGGATAAGCATATGGATGATAATGGCATAGTGTAGGTTAGATGGCTTTTGTTTTTTGACTTCCCATGTCGGTGCAACATCGTGGGCCGAAAGGCCTGTACTGCGCTGTATCGTTCTATGTTCTATGATCACTGCAAACTGAGGGTGTTTTTTCTATGAGGTCATTAATTAATCCTGTCTTGTTGTACATTACCAGATCTAGAATACTCTCCTCTTTGGTTGGCTCTAACCTGTGCTGCTCTACAAAATTGCCTCCAAAACACTATGAATTCAACTACTAGGCTACCTTTGTCAATCTGATTCAACAAATCTGTATGTAGATTAAAATCCCCCATGATTATCATCATACCTTTCTCACAAGTCTCCCTTATTTATTCCTGAATACTCTGGCCTATCCTGCTGTATGGTTGCTATTAGGGAGCCTATAAACTATTCACATCTTTACTATTTCTTATCTCTACCTAAATTGATTCTGCATCTTGACCTTTAGAACTAAGGTCATCTCTACCTCTCTCTCTATTGTACTAATGTCATCCTTAATTAACAGGGCTACCCCTCCACACTTTCCTTGCTTCCTGTCCTTCTGAACTGTCATGTACTCTTCAATATTCAGGTCTCCCCTGTTGTCCTCTTGCATTCATGTCTCTGTAATGGCTATCAGATCGTCCTTGTTTTGAGGTGTGATTGCATTTTTGGAAATTGTAACTTTAAATGAAACAACTTTGTGAATCATGAGCTCCCAAAGGTACTGTCGGGTATTTCTCACCTGGGGGGGGGTACAAGTTGAAATACTGTACCATATGTGTGTAGTACTGTGCATTTCTGGCTGGAATAACTTCCAAAATAAGTAAATCGCTAAATATAAAATACATCCTGTACAGATTCAAATTAGATAACACTCACCAGCCTTGAGACGTTTTAAAACATTCAAGATTACAGTTCAGCTGATGGCTTTACTTGCTTTCTTTGCAGCAGCAGGCATACAGCTAGCACTTACTGGGCTTCTGGCTCATGTTTTAAAGTACTTTAAAAGTCTCACCCATAGGAGGCTCTCCTGAGACTCCAAAATTTGAGTCAAATTTAAATCCAACTTTGCTTAACAAAAACAATCTTTGCTTTGGAAGTCATTGAGTTTTTTTGTTAAAAGAAATCATTGTGCCTTGGACCCAATACAAACAGCCTCCTTAATTATTTGGCGAAGAAGATACTTAAATTATATTCAACTTAGCCATTGGTTTTACAAATTCCAGCTCCTTCATCTTTTTGTGATTTTAGAATAAAACTTAATCTACAGTTCTGTCTTTGCTATTAATGATTGTCAAACTTTTTGATTTTATTCTGTCTAAAATGGATAAGGAAATACAAATGAAATTGTATGCAGCACGGTAGCATGGTGGTTAGCATAATTGCTTCACAGCTCCAGGGTCCCAGGTTCGATTCCGGCTTGGGTCACTGTCTGTGCGGAGTCTGCACATCCTCCCCGTGTCTGCGTGGGTTTCCTCCGGGTGCTCCGGTTTCCTCCCACAGTCCAAAGATGTGCAGGTTAGGTGGATTGGCCATGATAAATTGCCCTTAGTGTCCAAAATTGCCCTTAGTGTTGGGTGGGGTTACTGGGTTATGGGGATAGGGTGGAGGTGTTGACATTGGATAGGGTGCTCTTTCCAAGAGCCGGTGCAGACTCGATGGGCCAAATGGCCTTCTTCTGCACTGTAAATTCTATGATTCTATGAAATGTTTACTATTTTCTTTTAGAATATTTTGTTGGACAAGAATTTTAATTTTGTTTAGATAGTTTGGCTCTATTACTTCTAACATTGTTTGCTTAATTTACATACTGATAATGTAGGCTTTTTAAAACTGTCATTGAGGTTGGAAAGTTATTCTATACTTAAGAAAGGTTATTGAGCCTTTTATTTTCTCTGGCCCTGAAGAATACAATGCGGTACTGCAACACAGAAAATTTATTAATCCTTCTTAATTAAATAGAGTAGTTTATTGTCTTTTGGTGGGAACAGTTGGACATAGAATCATAGAATTCCTACAATGCAGAAGATGGTTATTCAGCCCATCGAGTCTCCATCGACCTTTCAATCAGCACTGTACTCGTGTCCACTACCCCTTCCACCCCGCCCTGTCCCCGTAAACTAACCATCTGTGGACACTAAGGGGCAATTTATCATGGCCATTCCACCTAACCTAGTCTGCACTGACCCTCAGAAAGAGCATCCTGCCTAGGCCAATTCCCCCTCCCTGTTCTTGTAACCCCATAACCCCACCTAATCTGCACATCTTTGAACACTAAGGGGAAATTTAGCATGGCCAATCCACCTAAGCTGCACATCTTTGGACTGTGGGAGGAAACCGGAGCACCCAGAGGAAATCCACGGCGACATTGGGATAACATACAAACTTCACACAGACAGTCACCCAAGGCTGGAATTGAACCCTGGTCCCTGGTGTTGTGAGGCAGCAGTGCTAACCACGTGCCACCGGACAGGAAGCAAGGATAATAGGGCATTCTCAGGTTAGCAGGCTGTGACTGGTGGAATACTGCAAGGATCAGTTCTGGAGCATCATCGATTTAAAATCTGTGGTACATTAAGGCAGAATAATGTGTTTAGGTTTGATGACAGTATAAAGCGAGGTGGAAAATTGTGAGGATGATATAGGAGTATTGACAGGTTAAGTGCGTGGGCAACAAGATGACAGATAGAGTATGATGTTGGAAGTGTTGAGGTTATTCACTATGGTTGTAAGAATCGAAAAGCAGAATTTAAGAACATTTTTAATTGTTAATGTTCAGATAGTCTTTGTATAAAGAACTCAAAATTAGCAAGCAATCAAGAAGGCACTTTACATGTTGGCCATTATTGCAAGGGGATTGGAGTGCAATAATAAAGAAGCCTTGCCAAACTGGTGCAGGGCTTTAGTGAGACCACACCTGGAGTACTGTAGAGTTTTGGTATCTATATTTCAGGAAGGATACACCGTACTTGCATTGGAGGCAATACAGTGTAGGTTCACTGAATTGGTCCTTGGGGTGAGAGAATTGTCCCATGGTAAGAAACTGAGTAAATTGGACCTTTCTTCTCAGAAGTTTGGAAGAATGAGAGATCATGTCATTGAAACATACAAGATGCTGAAGGGGCTTGACAGGGTAGATACTGAGAGGTTGTTTTCCCTAGCTGGTGAATCGAGAACATGGCAACATCTCAAGATAAGGGATCGATCATTTAGGACTGAGAGATGAGAATCTTTGTTGAAAATCTTTGCAATTCTCTACCCCAAACAATTGTGGATGCTCATGTTTGACTATATTTAAGGCTGGGATAGGCCGATTTTTGATCTCTCAGGGAATTAGGAACATGGAAAGTGGGCGTGAGTGGAGTTTAAGCCCAAGATCAGCCATAATCACATTGAATGGCAGAGCAGGCTCAATGGGCCATATGGTCTACTGCAGCTCCTATCACTTGTGTTCTTGTGAGCAATATTGCTACAAAAGTGTCCTCGATTTACAGTCAAATCTGTAATGGACCTTTTTTTATGATTCACATCCTGCCATTGCTACAAATAGTCTGCAAAGCTCCACATTTTTATAGCTTGATTCAGCTTTAGAAGGTGACTACAGGCACACTGGATAGATGGGTTCTGTGGACGGTTGTGAAGAGCAGCAGACAAAAAACTGGAGGGGTTTTATTTAGGCAAGTTGGGATGAAGTTGGGTGAGGTTCAGTTTCAATAGGGAAACTAGAAAGCCCAATTCTGAATATAGAATCCCTACAGTGCAGAAGGAGACCTTTCGGCCAATCGAGTCTGAACCAACCCTCCAAAAGAGCACTCTACCTAGGCAAACTAACCCTGTAACCCCGTGCATTGATCATGGCTAATCCACCTAACCTGCACATCTTTGGACTGTGGGAGGAAACCGGAGCACCCGGAGGAAACCCAAGCAGACATGGAGATAACGTACTAGCTCCACACAGTCACCCAAAGCTGGAATCGAACCTGGTCCCTGGAGTTGTGAGGCAGCAGTGCTAACCATTATGCCACCCTTACTTATGAAGTGACAACCTCAGGACATCCCAAAGCACTTGGCAGTAAATTAATTATTTCTGAAGTGCAGGGAGGCATTTTGGCAAATTTGTATATAGCAATGACATAAATGACCAATTAAGCTGTTTATTTTAATAGTGTTGCTTGAGGGATAAATGTTGGTGAGCACGCCTTGAGAAGTCCCATACTTATTTTAACATTGTTCCGAAGGATCACCTGAGAGGTCAGATGGGTCTTGGGTTCAGCTTCTCATCTGAAAGATGGTACTGCCAACAGTGCAGCACTCTTTCAGTTTGCATTGAAGTGTCAGAAAGGATTGCATGATAAGTCCTGGAATGGACCCCACAACCATCTGAGTGAAGAGAGGAGAGCCATTGAACCATGACTTTAGCCCTTCTAATCTTTTTTAAACTTCGAACACTTTCTATATTGTGTATGATTATCTTCAATATTAGTAGTCCTCGCTTTTATCATATTTGTTCCTTTTTGTTTCTAATTATTCCAATTAAAGGGCAATTTAGCATGGCCAATCCACCTACCCTGCACAACTTTGGGTTGTGGGGGAGAGACCCACGCAGACACAGGGAGAATGTGCAAACTCCACACAGTGACCCCGGGCCGGGATCGAACCTGAGTCCTCGGCGCCATGAGGCAGCAGTGCTAACCACTGCGCCACCGTGCCGCCCTGTATTTGTTCCTTTTAAGGTTGGGTATCATTATATGATTTATCCAAGGAGTCCACTGGATGCATCCCTATTTGGCTTATTGGAATTGGAATATATTTGCATATCAGCTGTAGCATCCCTTTCTCAGAGTTACAAGGTTCGGATTCCAGTCTCGCTCCAGAAATTGAGCATAAAGGAATAAAATCTGACACTCCAGTGCATTACCACTGCACTGCCAGAGGTTCTGACTTTCGGACAAGATGTTAAACCGAGGCCCCATCTGCTTTCTTGGGTAGATGTATAAGATCCGATGTTATTTTGAAGAAAAGCAGGGAAGTTATCCATGATGTCCTGGTCAATATTCATCCCTCAATCAACTTCACAAATTCTTTGGTCATTATCACATTGCATTTTTTGGGAGCTTTTTGTGCAACTTGGCTGCTGTGTTTCCTGCATTGAAGCAGCGACTACACCTCCAAAGGACTTAATTGGCTGTAAAGCGCTTTGTGATATCCAGTGCTCGCGAAAGGCACTCTATAAATGCAAGTCATTCTTGAACAACAACAAAACCTTAACTGTATTCATTCGTAGTTAACCACATTTATTATTTACTGGCTCTTTACCTGAAGTATATGCTACATTTGGTTTAGCACAGAGCTAAATCATTGGCTTTGAAAGCAGACCAAGGCAGGCCAGCAGCACGGTTCAATTCCCCTACCGGCCTCCCCGAACAGGTGCCGGAATGTGGCGACTAGGGGCTTTTCACAGTAACTTCATTTGAAGCCTACTTGTGACAATAAGTGATTTTCATTTTCATTTCATTTTCATTTGCAGTACATTTTAGTCTCCCAACCACAAAGTATTAGCCATTTCTACTGATGCCATGAGCTTCTGTGCTCCACATATCACCTATTTTGTGTACACATTTACTATTCTATTTTGCCAGTGATAATTCAACATACAAAGATGTATGCATTATGACAGCGATTTTATGGTACATATAGATTGGAACCATTTCTTCTGACTTGAGGCTTTAGCTACTGTTAATTCAAGTACACTGGCATAGTGAACTGGTTCAGCAATGCCATTAATATCATTACTTCCTATGTACTAATACCGCTTTACTGAGATTAACAAAAATATGTTTTAGACAATAAAAAACAGCCAATGAGTCTCTCAAGTAGCATTGTTTTACAAGGCAATGCATTTAAAGCATTAAAGAAAGGGCAACATAATTTAACCCTTTATATTTTCCTGAAGCTTTGAATCTCTGATCGAAAGCCACTGTTCCAGTTCTAATGCAACACCGTTTGATTGGGCACTCTTTTTAACAGTTAGACTGTATTTTGTACTTCAATTTATCCTGAATGGAACAGAATCATATTGTCTTAGCCAAAACTAATGAGCACAGTTTTTGAAATAACTTTCTTACGCACGATAAGGACCATGGAAGATGAACCTGCTGGTTTCCGCTGTCTTGTCTCTGAGCTCCTGAAGACCTCTGTCTTTCACAGGCTGAACCTCCTGCAGTGAGCACACAGTTTGATCAATAACTCAATAACTTTTTTCATGCAGTAATTATCTCTGAGATATTACTTGGACAGTGCATTTCTTTATTACCCCAAAGATAAAAGCTTTTTATGTCAACTGCAGATCTTTTGGTTTTTTTTTTAACAAGTAAAATATGTATCCTGTATTCAGTTCATTACAATATATTTATTGAGCTGGTTTACACATTTTAATTTTGTTTTTATGTATGACGAAACAGTGGAAACTCTATGGTGGTACAAATTATTGATGGCAATTCTAAAAGTGTTGAAAAAAGATTGAATAAATTGTCAGTATTTTAACATTTGAGTACAATATCACGCCATTCAGTTCAAAACCTGGAGACGAACAGGGTTCTATTTAGGGTGTTTTTAAAAGCGTGATCCTCTTGTTGTTTCCCGCCTCATTTTCCCCCGTCTTTTTTTTTTCTTTTTAGATAGAGGTTCTGCAAGAATCACGGATGATGATTCCAGATTGTCAGCGTCGATTGGCAACTGCCCACAGTGACCTTGCGCAACTATTGGTAAGTCTGTTTTTTTCAGTTTGGCAAGTTCTGAGTACATGGTGCCTTTCTATATCTAGTAAATGTACTGGATTGAGGAATAGATTTTTTAAAACCCTCAATTTTGATCAATGTAATCACTCTAAATTCATACAATCAACATTTGATATCTGAAATCATATTTAGCAAGTATGTAGTTTGTTTCTTGAACAAACTGATATTTTCTCTACAAAATTCAACTTTTTTTATTCGTTCATGGAATTTGGGCATTGCTGGCAAGGCCAACATTTATTGTCCATCCCTAATTGCCCTTGCGAAAGTGGCGGTGAAAGACCTTCTTGAAATATTCTTGAAATATTGCAGTTCGTTTGGTGTCGGCATTCCCATTGTGCCATTAGTTAGGGAGTTCCAGGATTTTAACCCACTGACAATGAGAAAGCGACTATCTGTTTCCAAGTCATGATTATGTGGGACTTGAAGGGCACTGTTCAGCTGGAGGTGTTCCCTGTATCTGATGCCTTGTCCTCCTAGATGGTAAAACCTTGATGGGTTTGGGAGATGCTGCCAAAGAAGGGGCTGGTTTCGCACAGTGGGCTAAGACAGCTGGTTAGTAATGCAGAACAAGACCAACAGCGCGGGTTCAATTCCCATTCCAGCCTCTCCGAACAGGTGCCGGAATGTGGCCACTAGGGGCTTTTCACAGTAACTTCATTGAAGCCTACTTGTGACAATAAGCAATTATTATTATTATTAGAAGCCTTAGCAAGTTGCTGCACTGCACTTTGTAAATGGTACATACTGCAAACACTGTGTGTCAGTAATAGAGGGAGTGGATGCCTAAGGTGGTGGATGGAGTGATGATCAAGTGAGTGGCTTTTTTGCTTGGGTGGTGTTGAGCTTCTTCAGTGTTAGAGGTGCACTCATACAGCCAAGGGAAGAGTATTCCATCATGCCCCTGACTTGTGTCTTGTAGTATACAGGTGATAAGGTACTAACTGGAGTTTCACTTGAACGCACCTAAAGAGATATTAACTGAAATTATGGTGTGGCTGTGTTAAAAGGTGTATGGCAGCATTGTTTTACTCTGTAAATAAATGTAAGACTGAGTAAAGGTTGACTGCAATATCATCCTTCACCAACTAGCTTTCTGGAATTTAATACCCAAGATGTTGATCGTCAGTGACAGTAATGCTTTTAATGTGAAGAGGAAGTGATTAGACTCACTTTTGTTTGAAATGGCATGAAAGCTACTTGCAGTCTAATCCTGAATGTTGTCCAGGTCTTGCTGCATTTGGGCACAGACTGCTTCATTAACTGGGGAGTTGTGAACGGAGCTGAACACTGCAATCATCAGCGAATATCCGCTAATGACATTTTGGAGGGTCAGCAATATCCTGGGGTTAAATCCTGGTCTTCAACAGTCACACCATCTTTCTTTGCACTAGATATGACGCTAGCTGGTGGAATGTTTTAACCAAATACCCATTGACTTCAATTTTACAGAGACTCCTTGCTGCCTTGATGTCAATTACTGAGGGGAGATAGTGACATAGTGGTAATGTCACTGGATTAGTAATTCAGAGGCCCAGGCTAATCCTATGCAGACATGTGTTCAAATCACGACCGCCAGTGGAATTTCAATTCAATAAATTTGAAAGCTACTCTTTGGTAATGGTGACCATGAAACTGTCATCAACTGTTGTAAAAGCCCATTTGATTCACTAATGTCCTTCAGTGAAGGAAATCTGCCATCTTTAGCTGGCCTGGCCTACATGTGACTCCAGACCCACAGCAATGTGCTTGACTCTTAACTGCCCTCTGAAATGGCCTAGCAAGCTACACAGTTCAATGGCAATTAAGGATAGGTAACAAATAAAATAATGTATTTTAAATACTCATCGCAACTCTGCAATTGTGCTCTTTCGTTCGTGTTTGTACCAGTGTTGTAATGAGGTCTTGATCCAAGTGGTCCTTGTGGAGCCTATACTAAGCATTGGTGAGCACAATCAGTGACACCTGCCATCACTTTGCTAATGATTGAGAGTAGACTGATAGGGCAGTAGTTGACGAGATTGGATTTGACCTGCCTTTTGTAGACGGGCTATATCTCAGCAATTGTTCAATTTATTGGATACCAGTGTATTGAAACGGTTTGGTTAAGGGCCGTTATCACATGAGTGAATCAAATTAGCTGAAGATGGCTGCTGTGATGGTGGGGTTCGGGAGGAGGTTGGGGTGAATAATCCACTCAGCATTGGACGGTGGGATGCTCCAAATACCACTTCTGTTAGTTGCCCATCACCATTCACTGATATTTGTGGCAGGACTGCAGAGCTTTATTGTGATCTGTTGGTTAGCTCTGTCTATAGCAAGTTATTTCTGCATGTGTATACTCCTATATTGTAGCTTCATTAGTTAGCGCCTGATGCTGCTTTTGGCATGCTCTTCTGCGCTCCTCACTGCACCAGGGTCGATCCCCTGGCATGATGGTAATGATCGTTTAAGGGATATGCTGGGCTATGAGGTCGCGGATTGTAGTTGAATATAGTTCTGCTGCTGCATTTGGCCCACAGTGCCTCATGGATGCTAGGTTTTGAGCTGTTAGATCCGTTCTGAATCTATTGCATTTAGCATAGTTACAGGCAACATGGTGTAGTCAATGTAAAGACAGAACTTTTTCTGCATAACGATTAGGCAGTGGTGCTCCTACCAATACTGTCATGGATACATACATCTATGAGAAGAGGTTATTGTATGTGATTATTTTTCTAAATGAACTTAATGTATATTTTCTGTGTGCATACAGAGTAACGACTAATATCAGAAAATAATTTTAAAACCAATAAATGAGAATCTTTGGTTCACCTGACTAAATAGGAAATGCACAACATTCAAATGTGACTTAATTTGTGGCTGTGGGGCTTCATTTTAATTATCTAATTATCTTTTACATTTAATGAATTTACCACACGTTCCAGAATAAAGTTACAATAAGGTGCATTTTATTATTCAAATTGTTTAGGGAACAAAAATTAACCAGTAGATTTTTCCATGGCAGGCATGAGTCATTGCAATTTATATTCATTTTGGAAAATTGCACTTAAAGTACTTTCTAAAATAAGTACAAAATCAGATATTTTGTGAAGTATAATTTTAATGGAAGTGTAAATGGTATGGGAGTTTAGTCTATTAAAGCATGCTTGCTTGGATAAGGTCTCCGAATCTATAATAAATACAAGATTAGGGAAAAATAGATGATACCAGCTGTTTCTAAGTATCCCAGTTCCCAAGCATAATTTGTTTACCACAAACATATATTTAAGAAAAATTAGACTAAAGCTATTGTGGTGTATCTACTCATTGCTATTTGTATATACAATTAGTTGCAGTGTATCTTTTAACCCTATTGACAAGTCTTGAAAGTATCTTGTGCATAATAAAATTAACATTTTTGAAATTAGATGTTAATTATTGATCTGTAAATGTTCACAATACACTTTTGGGTGATAAGGAAGGAAAGGCCATGTTAACACCTCCAGTTCAGACATAATAATATAAATTTGATAAATCAAATCCTGAAAATGGGCAAATCAAATTAATGACATATTATGACTTCAATCTCTTTTGCTAAAAATCGAAATTGGCATTTTTATTTGTCTTTATATTAGCAGATTGTCTACAAGAAGTACAAACGACATCCTCATTTAATATTCATGTGTTTAATGAAAACCTAAATGACTTTGCTCTGCCTCACTAAAGATATTGAGACTAACTATAATAGTTTACTGCCACTCTAGTTGACACTGGCTACCTTGGCAATGGTCAAGACTATATAGGGCAGCTATGTCACCATGTTACATTGGTGTGAAGCAATTTTGATATGGTACTGATGCAAGGTGAACATCATGATTACACTGAAGTCATTTGGATTTTGTTATCTAGGATGTGAAAGCTTGTACAGCTTCAGCTTTTCACCAATTACAGTACGATTGGGATTGGTGCAAAGCGTAAATTTTAAGCTTGAGGTTCCGAACTATGCTTAACATTCGAGTTGATAATTGTAACAAAATCTCAATTTTAAAAATATATGTTTTTATTGCGTTTTTGGTATACAAAACATTTATAAATATGGACAATATTCGGTAGGAGACAAAAAGAGAAAATAAAAAGTAAAACTAAAATTATTTACACATCGGTCGGTTTAAACTATTTACATTCAAACACCGTAGTTTTTACCCCTTACATTAGTTACAGTGGTGGTTGTGGTTTCCTGTGTTTCGTTCCCCACCAGTTTTCTCTTTTGATTCCCCATTATTTCTCATGCTTCTTTTGTTGGGCATGGTTGGGTTCCATGTTTCCCTGCCTCCGTCCCCAGCCCCCTTCCTTGTTGTGTCATGGCTACTCCCTCCTGTTCTTTGGCTTCTTAGTTGTTGGCTACAAACAGAACTGAGTGAATGGCTCCCATTTTTGTAGAAGTCTTCTTCCGACCCTCGGGTGGCGAATTTAATTTTCTCTATTTGGAGAAATTCCGATAGGTCCAAGGTGCCACATGTGGCCTGTTGTAGCCAGCCTAATGCCCTCCATCTTTCTTTACCTATCTCTCCCTTGTGGTTTCTCCCCCCCAGCCCCCGTCTTCTTTCTCCCACTACCCTGTAGCTACTCCCCTCCCCCTTTTTCTTCCCCTAGTTGTCCTCCTGTACCTGATGTCTGTCTCCTCCCCCCCCCCCGGGGCCAGGCACTTTTCCCCCTTACGGGGGACGCGCCGTGGCGCCTCTCTCCTGCATGATTCCCTGTGCTAGCTACCACGGTAGTGTGGTGGCCACCCTCCCGGAGCTAGTTTACATCCTCCCGTCGCCTGATCTCTGGGCTCCCTGTCTGCCATTCCCCTCACCTTCTCCTGCGCTTGCTGTGCTCGTTCATACCTCCCTCTCTTACCACTCCTGTCCCCAGAACGAGGCAGTAATCTCCCGCTTAAAGTGGTCACTGTGGTGGTGGTTTACAGTTGGCTGTCCAGAATGTGAAAAGAAAACACTAAACATTAAGAGCCTCTTTCTGTGGGCTCTTCACTGCAGCCCCTGCTGCGCTTTTCCAGTCCGTTGTCCGCGACAAACTTGTCTGTGCCCGCAAGGACCATGAAAAGGTGCACCCTGCCTCGGTACCTGACCCAGAACTTAGTTAGGTACAGCATTCCAAACCGTATGCCGTTTCTGTACAACGCAGCCTTTGTCTTGTTAAATTCGGCCCGGCGCTTGGCCAGGTCACCCCCAATGTCCTGATAAATCCGTATCCAAGGGCCTTCCCAGTTACAGTTTTTGGATTGCCTGGCCCAGCGCAGGATTCTTTTCCGGTCCTGATATCGGTGCATCTTAGCAATTATCGTCCTCTGCTGTTCCCCGGTTTTGGGCTTTAGTCAAAGTGACCTGTGCGCTCTTGTCGATTTCTGGTGGGCTGGGTAAGCTGTCACTTCCCACCAGGTTACCCAGCATTTGGGCCACATAGTCTGTGGGGTTCCTACCTTCAATCCTCTCCAGTAAGCCCACGATTCGTAAGTTGTGCCGCCTCGACCGGTTCTCCTGGTCCTCGCCGTTTCCCTTTCAGGTTCCCTTGGGTCGCGACCAGCCTTACCACCTCCTTTTCCAGGGCAATGATCCGGTTTGCAGCCCTTTCCAGCTCCTTGATTGTTTCTTCCTGGGCTTCCAGTCGCCTTTCCGCCTTGTCCAGGGCCACCTGCATGGTCGCCATAGCTTCGGCAATCGCACCCTTCATCACAGCCTGGATGTCCGATTTCATTACCTCTCGATGCGCTCTCAATTCTCTTGAGAGAAACATCCTTCACCCATCCCCTGGTGCAGGGGGACTTCCCGTACAGCGGGCCAGTCCCTCTGCTCTGGCGAAGACCGAATTCTGCCGCATCGTGCTGCTTCAGTCGTTTGCTGCTTGTTCAGGCTTTTTCCACTCCTGGTCTCCACTCGTCCTTAGAATTGGCTGCTGTTTGGCATCTTTTCCTCCTTCTGTGTTTTGGTAGTGGTGTGGGGATGTTTTGTGGTGTTAGCGGGTATTTATCGGGCAAAAAGAGCCTAGTTTTCAGGTTCGTGAGAGGAGAGCCACCTGATGTGCGACTTCTCAGCACATCCCTGTCACCGGAAGCCAACCAAATCTTAAATACCCCTGATGAGGCACGGTAGCACAATGGTTAGCACTGTTGCTTCACAGCGCCAGGGCCCCAGGTTTAATTCCCGCTTGGGTCACTGTCTGTGCGGAGTCTGCACATTCTCCAGTGTCTTGTGTGGGTTTCCTCCGGGTGTGCCGGTTTCCTCCCACAAATCCCGAAAGACGTGCTGGTTTGATGATTTGGACATTCTGAATTCTCCCTCTGTGTACCCGAACAGGCGCCGGAGTGTGGTGACTAGGGGATTTTCACCGTAACTTCATTGCAGTGTTAATGTAAGCCAACTTGTGACAATAATAAAGATTATTATGTGAGTCATTTATATTTTCAATATTTAAGTCTGCTATCTTTGTTTAATTAGTGCTGTTAGCAGACAGTATAGTTGCAGAATATGTTTTCATTGAAGAGGGTAGCTAACTAAAAGTCACTTTCAACAGCCTCCCAATATTAATGCAAAAATTCTGTTCAGAACCAATATGACTTTTTTTTACCCCATTCCTATTCAACAAAACTGTAGTCTATGTAAATGTAGGAGGTTTTGTTGAATTATCCAGACGTAATTCAAATTTTTTTGAAAGATTTGTGGACTGTGAGTGCTGGAAATAGATATTAGTTTTCTTGGTGAAAGTCAGCTTTTGAAATAAATAGGGCCAGATTTTGCCATAGCGAGGTATGGTAACAGTGTCTGCCATTAATTAGACTTGCCTTTGTATACTCAAACTCAAGCTGCTGACAGTGCAAGCTGATAATGCTGTAGTGAGGGAAACAGGGCATCTAAGACCCAAGTGAACAGGGCAAACAAGAGTGTATTTCCTTAATTAATGGTTGGAAGTGATTAACGCTTATCCTATTGACAAAGGGTAGTTAGACTTGTAATTGCTAGATTAAAATATTTCCATAGAATCTATAGGATCCCAACAGTGCAGAATTTTGGTCCATCGGGTCTGCACCAACCCTCTGAAAGAGCACCCTACCTATCCCTGTAACCCCACCTAACCTGCACACCTTTGGAGGAAACTGGAGCACCTGGAGGAAACCCATGCAGATACAGGGAGAACGTGCAAAGCAGGAATTGAACCTGGGACCCTGGTGCTATGAGGTAGATTTAGTTTGTTTTCATTATGCAAGTACAGCAGCTTTCCGACATTCAATCCATTGAGGCAGACGGTAAATGCAATTATTTAAAAAAACTAGTCGCTGGACGGGACAGCAACCTTTGGCTATTGGCATATAACCGTGCATCTGGCCTTTGCCTAAAGTTGCTTTGCCATTACGCACAAATGATGATTATGCACAAATAATGATTAGCCATGCAAATATTTTGATAGAAAAACTTTGGCCTATTAAGTTGTATCTATATTTAATTGATATTTTTACTTTTTTCTTTTCTGCTTTTCTCATCATAAAGTTGAATTTAAAAACATAGCCCCTAGTCAGATTTTGTAGTGAATCTTTGACTAATGTATGGTGCTGAAAGAAATTCTTGTTGGCAGGAAAGCTTTATATCATTAATAATCCAGTGCTGCTTAAGAACAGAGATATATAAATAGAATATTTTAAATTTTGCCAAGATTGTCTCCCCCTTTCCCTACCTTTTTGTCCTTACCAGCTTATCGTCTGCTCTTCTGAAAAAACAATTCTTCATGTTTCAGCCTTGTTTATAGTTGTTGTTAGATAACAATCCATAATAGAGCCTTGGTTAATTGGTGGGCCATGGCCAGTTGATGCAATCTTCACTGAAATTAGCTAGCTCATCACAGCCTTGAGAACAGTCCATGGTTTTGTGGCCTTAATTGGACCAGTTGCAGGCTAGGTCGACTTGTTCGGCTATCTTTATTAAAACCATTTTTACTTCATTTCTAAGTCTTTTATTTTTTTCTCACTGTATAAATATTTTACTCTGCTGATTTTCTCAGCCTACAAGGTCACCAGGTACATTTCAGGACATGGACCCTAAAGCTTGACATGTAGAGATGGCGGAATGGTAGTTCCACATGTCTGTGTTGCAGCCAGATGAAGGTGATGAACACGATGTGATGTCCATTTCAATTTTTGTTGAAATTTCAGGCATCACAAGTAAATCTTGTCAGTGGCCACAGTCGCAGTGGCTTCCATCCAAATAGACATCAATCATTCAAAACTCTTGCAGAACCTGTATGATGATCAACATTGCAAACTTCTCTGCTCTAATTATTATTCTAATTACATCAAATAAATATCGACCATTTTTATACTTGGTGAAAGCCACTTTAGCTATAGTCTATCTTTCAACTTCATTCAAGTACTGATTGCTCATCAAAGGTTACTAAATTAATCGTTTTTTTAAATAATGTGGAACCCCAAACCCCTCCAGCTCCAAGTACCAAGTTGGATTTAAGCATGAGTTGCTAAAGGAGTTGGTATTTCACATGATTGTATAATATATTGTAAGTGTAAATGTTTTATAGTATTTACATTAATCTCAGTAGCTGGAGTACTTAGTTAAGGATTAGCAAATAAAGCTAATATATATGCAAAAATGAAAACAATATTTTGTATTCTTCCTGCTCTAGGAAAGTGAGAAAGAATTGGAAGACACTGAGGAATACAAGGAAGCCCAGGCCACAATAGGATCAATCAAACTAGAAGCTTAGAACCTATTTCTTAATTATGATGTTTTGTTATAAATATTTGCACTGTATCCATTCCATTCCTTCCCCCCCGCCCCCCCCCCCCCCCCCCCGCCCCCCATTTCAGTTTTGGGTATTATGACCCTGCTATTATTATTCTCGGGATCTATGTATGAACCCTGTGTAATCTGAGTTGCACAACAGACTCTGTACCCAAATTAACTTTGTGCCACATCATGGTGAAATAATGAAACATTTAATAAATGTACCTGCTGACAACGAATTGTCTTATTTTGGCTGTCCGTCTGAAAATGTCTATTGCTAAGAGATCTGTTCCATTTGAACTTCATGGATAAAGTGAGTGTGTATTTTGTGGTCTAGCAACTGATAATTGTATTTCAGCAGCTGCTGCACCATTGGCCAAGTATGCTGGCAATATTTCTTGAGAAAACAACTTATCCATGGACTGAGGCAGCCCGCAACTGCTTTGTTGTCAGCTTCCAGGCAATTTGATTCGTACTACTGTAACCACTTATTCAACATTAAGACCATAAGACACAGGAACAGAATTAGACCACTCTGCCCATCGAGTCTGCTCCGCCATTCAATCCTGGCTGATATTTTTCTCATCCCCATTCTCCTGCCTTCTCCCCATAACCCCTGATTCCCTTATTAATCAAGAGCCTATCTATCTCTGTCTAAAAGACACTCAGTGATTTGGCCTCCACAGCTTTCTGCAGCAAAGAGTTCCATAAATTCACCAACCTCAGGCTGAAGAAATTTCTCCTCGTCTCTGTTTTAAAGGATCATCCCTTTAGTCTGAGATTGTGTCCTCTGGTTCTAGTTTTTCTTACAAGTGGAAGCATCCTCTCCACGTCCACTCTATCCAGGCCTCACAGTATCCTTTTTTTTCCTTTTAAATTTAGAGTACCCAATTAATTTTTTCCAATTAAGGGGCAATTTAGCGTGGCCAATCCACCTACCTTGCAAATCTTTGGGTTGTGGGGGTGAAACCCATACAAACACTGGGAGAACGTGCAAACTCCACACGGACAGTGACCCAGAGGCGGGATCGAACCTGGGACCTCGGTGCTGTGAGACTGCAATGCTACCACCGCCACCGTGCTGCCCTTGCCTCACAGTATCCTGCAAGTTTCAATAAGATCCTCCCCTCATCCTTCTAAACGCCATTGAGTACAGACCCAGAGTCCTCAACCGTTTCTCATACGACAAGCTCTTCATTGCAGGGATCATTCTTGTGAACCTGCTCCGGACCCTTTACAAGGCCAGCACATCCTTCCTTAGATACGGGACCCAAAACTGCTTGCAATACTCCAAATTAAAGTCCGGCCACAGTCTGACTGCAGCCAAGGTGTGTTAAGTAGCCACCTTGAGCTGTGTACTACCAGTTGTAGCATTACCCTAGGCTGACACAAAGCCCCCATTCTCAAAACACCCAGAGTTCCAGTGACCTGTTCTCTGCCTTCTCGCAAGATTAAAAATAGTCTTTGTCCGGCCCCGAGTTACTGTCTGCATGGAGTTCACACATTCTTCTCGTGTCTGTGTGGGTCTCACCCCCACAACCCAAAAAGATGTGCAGGGTAGGTGAATTGGCCACACTAAATTGCCCCTTAATTGGGGAAAAAAGAATTGGGTACTCTTAATTTTTTTAAATTTTAAATAGCCTTTTAATTGTATTGCACATTTAGCCAAGCAGGCAATGCACTGTCCCCTTTTCACTGAGACTGTAACCTGTTGCAAGGGCCACTGGTACTGTACTTTAGGTCTGTTGGGTTTCTGCTGTAGTATACATTATTTTTGTAATATAGCGACCATCCCCTGTAGCAATACAGTCTGAATTGTGTTAACAAAATTTTGAGCTTTTTTTGATCTACAATTATTTTGGAAGACTCCAGACTGTATGATTCACAGGTACACATGCGATATTCAAGGTTATGTTCGTCATGATTATAATTATCTCAAATGAATTTTCTAAATACTGAATGGCCACATTAGGAAGGAGGTAGGCCACACAACCTATTGAAGCATTAGAGTTCCTGTCATGTTTAAAAATATATATTTTAATTTATACTAAGCAAGTGTTGTAGGTAGAATTCGGGGACAATTTAAACAAACCTCCATATGTTCAAATAGCATCAACACCACTCACTCGGAAATAATCCTATTTCACAGCATAGCAGATCCTCTAGAAATTACACAATAACCGTTCTATATTTAACAGGCCTATAACACTCCATGTGACATGAAATTTATCTGCATGATGGAAAGATCAGCTAGTTTCTGTTTCTTCGTCTTCTGGCTGCGAAAATGTTGTGTTCAAGTTATTTTCAAAGGAGTTTGTGCCTGATTGACAGTTAAAACAGCAAGACCATTGCTCATTTGACAATCTTGTGCGAGTTTCTTGACTCACTGAAAGTATTGGGACCCTGCTAATTTAACATTGAGAATTGAAAGATGGTCATTATATTCTGAAGCAAGTCATCGATATCTCCTGTAACACGGTGTTTTTAATAAAGCCTGTTTTTGTTAGCAGTGTTGGAAAGGTTATCCTTCATTGCACTCCGAAGTTTCTTCGTAACTTTTTTTTAACTGGTGCAAGTGAACGTCCTCACTTTGTTCAAAATCGTGATGGGGTAGTGACAACGATCGGAACAGTGAAGGGAAGCGATGTTTCAAGTGTTAAAACTCCAAATAATTACAAAGTTATAGAGCTCTGATCATTAAAAATCTTTAGCAATTACATAAGTTACCAATTTACTTTAATTCCTCTTGAAAGTTGTGTTTTTCTGCACCTGTATTTATTTCCCTGACGGTTTGTTATATCCAAGAGTTACTTTCACGTGAATAGCATGTGGAATATTAATAATGATATTAAAAACACCCCAGGAATGGCAGCAAGATGCTGGATTTACACCGCAAGTCCTATGGCTGCACGGAGTGATTTCAGCTTCATACTGACCCTAAAGCACCGAATGCAGTGTGATCTCTGGTTGGCAAAGCGCTCAGTCTGACTTTAAATGTTTAAATGCATCAAACATTTGCAAATATATGCTTATAATTGCTGGAAGGGAATAGATGTATTTGGACAGAAATGGGATAAAATTCCAGCCAGGTATGTTTCCTGGCTGGTTGACACGGAAACAGGCAGGTATGATAACTCTGGCACAGTTCCATACAATGCAGTATAACTCCTTCCTTAGTGCCATATTTGACCTTGTTCATGTCTGCCCTTATTTTTAGATTGTATCGACTAACATCCTCATGTCATTGAAATTTAAAAACTTTTTTTCAAACTAATAATGATACGGACCGCTGAACCTGATGTTTTTCACAAGAGAGTTGTGTATGTGTGGCAATCTTTGCAGGGATAGGTATAAAACTGTCCACACGTTCGAGCTTTCCTTTAATAAAATACGCTGTTCTTTCTTCATACTAGCATGTGAAATAATCTATTTAAAATCATTAACCAAACCTGGCCTATTAAGACGTAGTTTATCCTTATTTCCACATTCTTCTTAATCACAATGCAAGGTGCTGTGAGATTGGACGGCTATTTGCAATACTTGGTTTGAAACATTTCAAGGCAGGTATATTTTGCAAGGGCAAACTGTTTGAGCTACTGTAATACACGGTGACTGTGTAATTCACGGTGACGTTGATGAAAATGACTCAAAATACATTCAAGGAACAATTCTAGTAAAACAAGTTAAGTAACCGATGGAAACAATGACCCAACAGTTAGCAGTCTGGTGTCATTCCTTAGCTATATTGGCTTCGAGTCCTGCAAAACCCTGGATTTTAAAGTTTCCTTACTTCTACTCAAATCTCCTCATATAGCCTTATCACCCTGTCATTGCTGGGTTCCCTAAACCTCTCCATCCCTCTATCCTTTAAACCTCTCCGTCTCTATCCTTTAAACCTCTTCAACTCTCTCTCTATCCTTTAAACCTCTTCAACTATCCTTTATACCCCTTCCACCTCTCTAGATCCTTTATGCCACTCTGCTACCGTGTGGGCACTATGGCTTCACAGCACCAGAGTCCCAGGTTCGATTCCCGGCTTGGGTCACTGTCTGTGCGGAGTCTGCACGTTTTCCCGTGTCTGTGTGGGTTTCCTCCGGGTGCTCCGATTTCCTCCCACAAGTCCTGAAAGACGTGCTTGTTGGGTAATTTGGACATTCTGAATTCTTCCTCTGTGTACGCGAACAGGCGCCAGAATGTGGCTACTAGGGGCTTTTCACATTTACTTCATTGCAGTGTAAGCCTACTTGTGACACTAAAGATTATTATTATTTTTTAAAAACCTCTTCAACTGTCTATCCTTTAAACCTCTTCAATCTCTATTTATCCTTTAAACCTCTTCAACTCTCTTATCCATCCTTTATACTGCTTCTACCTCTATCCTTTAAATCTCTTCACTTTTTCTACCATTTGAACCTTTCAGCTCTTTATATACCCTTTGAACCTCTTCAACTCTCTATCTACCCTTTAAACCTCTCCGCCTCGCTATCTACCCTTTAAATCTCTCCGCCTCTATCTACCCTGTAAACCTCTTCGCCTCTCTACCCTTTAAATCTCTCCGCCTCTCTATCTACCCTTTAAATCTCTCTGCCTCTCTACCCTTTAAATCTCTCTGCCTCTCTATCTACCCTTTAAATCTCTCTGCCTCTCTACCCTTTAAATCTCTCTGCCTCTCTATCTACCCTTTAAATCTCTCTGCCTCTCGATCTACCCTTTAAATCTCTCTGCCTCTCTATCTACCCTTTAAATCTCTCTGCCTCTCGATCTACCCTTTAAATCTCTCTGCATCTCTATCTACCCTTTAAATCTCTCCGTCTCGCTGTCTACCCTTTAAAACTCTCCGCCTCTCAATCTATCCTTTAAATCTCTCCGTCTCGCTGTCTACCCTTTAAAACTCTCCGCCTCTCAATCTATCCTTTAAATCTTCCACCTCTCTATTTATTCTTTCAACCTCTACTTTTTCTATTATCTAAATCTCTCCACCTCTCTATCTATCCTTTAAACCTCTTCACTTATTTGTCTATCCTTTAAACCTTCCACCTCTCTATCTATTATTTCAACCTCATTACTTTTTATATTATTTAAATCTCTCCACCCTTTATACCTCCTCACCTCACTTTCTATCCTTTAAACCCCTTCCACCTCCATCTATCATTTAAATTTCTCCTCTTCGCTATCCTTCAAACCTCTCCACCTCTCTATCTATTCTTTGAACCTCTCTATCCTGTAAACCTCTCCACCACTCTATCTTTTAAACCTCTTCACCTCGCTTTCTATCCTTTAATCTTTCCATCTCTATATTGATCCTTCAAACTCCTCATCTATCCTTTAATCCACTCCACCTCTCTATCTGTCCTTTAAACCTCTCCACCTCTCCATCCTTCAAACTTCTTCATCCCTCTATCAATTAAACCTCTCCACTGCCCGATCCTTCAAAATTCTTCACCTGCCTACATACCCTTTAACACTCTTCGTCTCTCTATATGTCCTTTAAATGACTCCACTTCTCTATCTGCCCTTTTAATATTTCCACATCTCTATCTATTAAACCCCTCCACCTCTCTCACAATCCTTTAAACCACGCCACCTTTATCTGTCCATACAACCCCTCCATTTCTCTCTATCCCTTTAAACCTCTCCACCTCTCTATCCTTTAAATCTCTTCACCTCTATCTATCCTATAAACTACTCCACTTCTCTATCCGTTCTACCCCTCCACCTCTATTTGTCCTTTAACCTTCTCCACGTCTCTATCTGTCCATTCAATACCTCCACCCCTCTATCTATTTTTAATCCCCTCCATTTCTCTCTCTCCTTTAAATCTGTCCACTTGCTCTTAAAATCTACTCTTTGAGCTAGCTTTTTGATCTGTCCTAATCCCCCTTGTCCTAATCTATGTGTCCGGTTGAGTTTGATAATGCACCGGCGAAGGACCTTGGGGTATTTTCCTGTGTTAAATCTGCTGTATCGGTGCAAGTTGTTGAGGTAGGCAGTACTTGGTGTTTCTCAATGGCGTGCACAGCTATTGGAGGCTTGGAAACAGACTTTGGCACCTGCCTTGGGTGACCTGAGAATTCTGACCAATGAGACATTGTACAAATGCCCTGCAAAATCAACATGCGGCCAAAACGCGGACACACATAGAACCAAACCAAATTCTTGGGCCAGAGCCAGGAGACGGTAGGGTCGGTTTGGACAAAAGCAAGCAAATTAACTCCGCTCCTGCAAATCAATACCGGAGCAAACCCTAAAGGCAAAATGTTCAGAGCAGCAAGATTAAATTTAAGGAGTGCCAGAGATTGTACAGGTTGGATGTAGCAAGAGTTTCACCCAAGACCCCGTATGCACACAGCCTGGCACTGAAACCAAGTTCAAGCCAGAGGCTCCAGATGTTGAATTTCCGGGCTTGAGAAATTTGAGCTTGAAACTCCTTCAGTATAAAGCCTGTCACATCACATCGAGTGCCAACGTTTCTGAATTTTGTTTCTTCTTTGCCCGACTCCCTCACTAAAACGTTGGATTTTCTTTTTACAAAACAAAACAGACCCCCCCCCCCCCCGCCCATCCTCCCCCTGTTCTGCCTCATTCACAGACCCAGCCTCATTACCAGCGTTTAATGAGACCCCCGTACTCCGTGACATGCAGCCGCTCCATCTCATTAACGAAATCGCTCTTCAATGCTGATTATTTTATTTGGAGCCATAATTATATTTCTTTTGGCTGAATCACGATTTAATAGAGCACACGTTCAGGGGCAGAGCGCCCCTTAATTGAAGGCTGCTGCGAAGACTTAGCGATGGCTGCATGCGGGGCGAGGCGGAGGTTTGCGAGTGTCTGATCTAGCAAAGCAACCTGCCTTCCAGCCCCATTCTCCTGGCCTTGACACAGAGAGAGAGAGAGAGAGAGAAACATCCACACAAACAACTTATTACTTCTAATTCATGAACTGTCTGCGCTCTCACAAAATCACCTGCACGAAACAAGAATCTAATTTGTTAACCTGGCATTTCTGTAGATGGAAGATCGATTTTCTCTTCAGAATTCTCTAATTGAGTGAATATAGACGCCCGAATTAGCTCGGTTGGAAAAAAAGTCAACAAAAATCATCCTTGTAAAATAAGCCATATTACCTCTGGAATAGCCAAATAATAAACGAACGCGGATCGAAAGGTCCCTGATTGAATGACAGTCATATTCTGGAACTAACTGGGTTTTAAAAAGCAGTGCTGGGCACGGTGTTAGAATACTAACTAACCGAGCTGAGAATTGCTGGAATTACATTTGTTTTCTTGTGATATTTATTAAAAGTCTCTCCTCATCTCCAGAGTGCGTGAAAATATCTACTTTCCACTCAGATACACCGCATTAACTTGTTCGAGGCGAATTTGTTTGTTTGTCTATTTTTATTTATTTGGGGGAAAAGATTGATGTGTTCTTATTATCGGTATCTTGTTAAAACCCAAATGGAGGGAGAAAGGGCGCTGTCGGCGCTTCCTTGAGGTTTTGCCTAATTAAAGTTTAAAAAATATATATATATATTATTTGAAAAAGGATTTTTTTAAAATCCTAATGGATTTCTGGGTGGGTGTTCACTCTCATGTTTTTTTTTGCATAAAATAAATAAAAGCCCCCAATCACTGGCTTGTTTTATGTAACTGAATGACACAGAAAAGCATTGCTCTAATTTGCCGACGAATTAAAATTGATTCTTCTCATCAGGCAAGAAAATAAGAAAATGTGCGATCGTTAATTATTGTAGTGGACTCTTCATTACAAACGCCAGGGGTCGGGATAAGCATTGTTTTAAAAAAACAACAAACACGGGATCAAACCAGGCGAATAGCAAAGCAGATGAAGAAATAGCTGAATATCTGACTGAATGCATGGGCGAATTCTGGAACTCTTACAACAGTTTATAATCCGTTTATTAGTGTGAATTATTTGCGGGACCATTTATCAGGAAGACACAGCTAATACGTTCATTCACTCAGGAATTATACACACCACACGGTTTCACCATGGTCAACATATTTGGACTCAAGTCCTTTCATTCCCAAGACTTTATTTTTCTTCCAATTTCATTTGGCCAATGACATTTAATATAAATCAATTGATTCCAAAGTGTGCATGGCCAGTATTTGGAGGGTTTTGCTGCCTACTTTATGTTTTACTGAAGGGTATAATATTTACAATTAATTGTATCGCTCTGCAGACTTTACGCTTTTCCAAATTGAGTTGATTGGAATTTTCAGACTTTTAGATTTCAGGAGTGGTTGCTAAAAAAAAACAGTTGCAGCGGCATTTGTTCTTTTAAATAAAAATAAACAAACCCAGTTTCTCTTCATCCGATAGCGGCGCCAGTAAATGGAGATATTACAGAAATAAGAAAAATAAAAATCCCAAACGCCCAATTTCTACACCTTAACGTTAAAAACAGCTACGAGAGATAGTGTTCTGCGCTACCCTCCTATCTCCAGTTTGCTTCCTAACCGTGTTGTGTTTGTATACAATTGAATCTTTGCGTTCCACAAGAAACAAACTCAATAAATAAATCATATTACGAGCAACCAATATGTTTCCAGGCAGCTCTTTCGCCGCTGTCTTCGGGTGAGCAACAATCTGAAAGCTATTTAAAATGGTACCCATCGCTTCCATAAATAACCCTCTGTTTTATCCGGCTCTTTTCTGGACTCGATTCCGAGACAAAAAAAAACACACTTTGAATTTGCTCCGGCGCCTGGGTAAAAATGTAGCTTCAGAAAAGCTTCCAGGCCCCCAGAACGTTGTCAATTCTACAGTGGACGGGTCTCCGCTACAGTGCACCCACTCGGTAAGTTCGGTTGTCTTTCTCCCCGCCTCAACACCTGCCCCAAAATGATTTGCTTTTGGAGTGTATTTTTCGCAGACAACCGCAGCCCCTGTGCTTATTTTGACTGCGGCTGTGGGTGTGACAGTTTGCAAATGGATTTCTGCTCACTTTGCCGTGGGCTCAGATTGAGACAGAAATCCAGCAGAAAGTGGAATGAGAGTGAGAGAGAACCCCATTATTTCTTTAGTCGGGACTTTTTATCCATCCTCTATACCCGGAGGCATTTTAAAATAAGGATAGTTTGTCTTCATTTAAACTTAATCTCCCAGCAAATGTTAATTATGCTATTTTCTTATCCCTACACTATGCTCTCCCCATTCGTCACATCGTGATCAAAGTTTCCCAACAGTTGTTCTCCCCCCCCCCCCTCCCTCCATTTCCCCCTCCCTCTCGGCTTCCCAAACCCTTTCTCCTTGGACCAGGTCGGAAGTGTACAAACCTGCACAAGTATCCCTCTGTGTGTGCCGACATGAGAGAGCACAGCACTGTAAGAAGTCATAACTGCAGCAGCTTACCTATCAATCACTCGGCTGCCATTACCAGTCGGCAGTAAACAGCGAATAATAAAACCAATGATCTCTCTATAATACAAAATATACTTAACTGTAGCGCAAAGTCGATACATTTTAATAACCATGTACCATCTCAATTTGAACAGAAAGGCGGATAGGAAAGTAAATACACAGGTAATCGTCAAGACGCTATTACAGAATTAAAGCAAAACCCACATTTCTAACATTCTAGCCCATCATGAACGTTTTTTTAAACAATGCAACGATAAGAATACTTTTAACCAGGATCTGCTCAACACCCGAGTCCTTCTCTTCAATGAGGATACAGCAGCCGTTTGCAGAACTGACTCCATGCTTTCTTTTTTGTATTTGGGGCTTCTGGTGAAGCTGCTGTTATTTCTCTCTCTCTCTCTGTGTCTCTCTAACAGTAGATTGCTCTTCTTTTCCCAGGTCCCAGTTCACCTTGGTTTTCTAATGTTATTGACGTACATACATGCACACGAAGAGTTCAGAGTCCACCCCAAATGGGCTGAAAGGAGCAGGTAGCAAGCTGGAGGCTGGAGCCTGGGGGATGCCTGGCCGAGATCAGGATGCAAACGCTCCGCAGTGGATGCGATCGACACTCACATTCATTCTGAGGGCTGACGTGTCTAAAAGCAGAATTGAATAAATCTAGCCAAGTTCCAGAAGAAAAGAACAAAAATGCACAATCGCCGCCTCGCCGCCTCCTTTGTCTGCTCCTCACTATACAGAGCGTTTTAAAAGCTCACTCTTGCATCTGCTTTTAGGCTGTCCTAATGTTTGGTGAGAGCCATTAAATTGCTGCACAATTAGCCTATTGTACCTGATTTTAACAGACTTTATATAACACCAGTTTTGTACTTTTATTACCACTTAATAAATTCTCTTAATTGCATCAATTTTGTTTTAAAAAATCAATCACAATCGAGATGAATTGTATCAATGAAGTACATCAGTCTCAATTCTACCTTATTACCCTTCTTAAGCATTGTTTTCTTGTGTTAAGCTAAATGTTTTAGGAGATACAAGCTCTCCAGTACAAACGTTATTTGAATGGACTGGTTCCTACACCCATTACATCCGCATTGTAATCTGCTCTCGATTTCCACTGATATCATTCACAACAACAGTCTTTCAATTGACAGCCAAGTCTAAACCAGTGGCAAATTAGTACACATTTATACTGATTTTATTTTAATAATCGTAATAAAAGCTTATAGATTTGGCACTAATTAGATAAATGCCTAATGATCTTGAAAATTAGTCTGGTTTGAAATATATTACTAACAGAAACTTTGTTGTTGATTGATTTTGGAAATCACAAGATTAGAGACGGATGGCTTCACGTGTTTTTACAGTTCTGGAAACTGTTCAAGCAGTGACAAAGTTGTTAAAATCCATATCATTGATAATTCCCCTGCCCACCGCCCCCTCCCCAAACACACGGGGGCTCGATTCTGTTCCCCGTGCATAACTTTTCAGAGATATTCCTCGGGTGCAACATTGGTGAAGTAGTGTTGGATTGCAAACATGACTGCGACGACCCCAAACCTTTCCACGGTGGGAAATAATTGCGTTAGTGCGCCCAGAAAGAGGATAACATGCTACAAAACGGAAACAATTAAAACAAAAAAACCTTATTTTTGGTTGCGAATCGACTTTGAGAAAGAGTTGAATTCCTCCACCCGGAGTTTTGTGATTAAAAATTTTATAAGTTTCAACAGTGGGGCGAGGGGGTGGATTGGTGGGGTGGGAGAGAGTATTCCAGCCATTCAATAAGTGTAGAGGTCTGATCTGTTAGAAAATTGCGGTAACATCAATATTTAAACTCAGAATCATAATAGATCACATTAAGGCATTGGAAAGGGAAGTGAGCAGATAAGGTATAGTCAGATAAATATAATTCCTGTAATATTGGCTTTATTATGTTTGGTTTGTATCTATTATCCAAATTAGAACAGGTCATTTAAAGGCATAATATTTGACGTTGAAAGCTAATAAATCAGATTTGGAAAGCAGAAATAGAATTGTAAATGTTCTGAGTGGCTTGTGAGTGGTTGGGGAGAGCTGCCTTGAGGCATGCGTAATGGAGTCTCACTTTGCGTTGACATTTACAGCGGCGAGTTTTGATTGGCCCTGATTTGGAGTTGCTCATGGGCTCATTCAAGTGTTAAGCACCACCCCGTCCCTCTAAAGGAGATTATAATGCAAGAGACTCCCTTTTACAACAAACAGACATTTGTAGTTTTTTTTTTGTATTTTTTAAAAAACCTCTCCGGTTTTTCGGGGCGATTTCACCCTGGAGCGCTGCGCCATGCTCTCTCACGCCGACCTCCTGGACGCTCGCCTGGGTGAGTGTTTGCGCAAAACACCGCTCCAAACCCCCAAATATATCCCTGTGCCTGGGAACGAATCACCGGGGGCTGCTGGATGGCAGTCCCACTTTCCAGGCTGCTCGTCGCTCAGCTATAATGCAGCAAAATTAGTTAATTCTATCTAAAAGTAATTATTTTAGTTTCAAATTACTGCAATAATTTGATTTAGAATCAATCTAATGGAATTGTGCTTGTTATTTGAGTTAGGAAAATCTATCACTGATATTAACAACTGGTGGAAAGTTTTTTTCCTGTTTCTTTCTCCCTCGTTTTTTTCTTCTTCTGGGGCATTAGGAACTTGTTTGTATTTATTTTGTGGTTTTTTTCTCTCTCTTTTACCCAGGAATGAAAGATGCGGCGGCTGAATTGCTGGGGCACCGGGAGGCGGTGAAGTGCCGGATGGGGCCCGGGGGCTCCGATTCGGGTCACCCAGGCGATTGCCCTCCGGGCTCAGACACGGTGGAAGGTGCGACCCTCCTTCCGGGGGACAGCATCACCTCGGCCGGATCGAACCCGGGAGGAGGAGGAGGAGGAGGAGGCTCGGGCAGCGGAAAAGACTCGGACAAGCAGCAACAGCAACAGCAGCAGCAGCAGCAAAAACAGAAGAGGCACCGGACCCGATTTACCCCGGCTCAGCTCAACGAACTGGAAAGGAGCTTCGCCAAGACCCACTATCCAGACATCTTCATGAGAGAGGAACTGGCTCTTCGCATCGGCCTCACCGAGTCCAGAGTACAGGTATGGAAATGCCAACCACGTCTCCCTCCAGCAATCCTGGTGGGGTGGAGGCGGGGGGCAGGCACAGGGGTGTGGGAGGGGTGGGGGTACAACCCCATTTCCAAAAGGTGAACGAAAATTATGTAGGAAGTTTGCAAACCCTCCAGGTTTTCTTTAACGAGGTTGAATAGGTGGAGGCAATCTTCACCCACTTGGAAACTATTGACCCTGTGCGTTTGAGGGCAACACATCCTGTAAGCAGTCGGGGAATAAAGGAATCTTTTAAACTCCACTGTTTAACCTCATTCGGGTTTTATTTTCTCTTGCGTAAATGTACCGTTTGTAACTTTTATTCCGTGATTGCCATCGCGCGCGCGAACAAATTAATCTCCTCGTTTGTCACATTTTCCTTAATTTTGCTTCGGGGCCAGGATCTTGCAGACTTTCTGTTAGAGATTAAAAGTCGAAAAGGTGAAGAGACATAAAGGCAGCGACTGCTGAAATGTAAAGCGTTTCGATAACACGGGTGAAATGACAAGTTTTCGTGCAATTTCGAGAACATAGGACAGAAGAAATGACAGCAGAATTTGACAAGGTTTCGGCTAATTAACAACCCGTCATCAAGGCAGTATGAAGATTGGCTCCAGAAAATAAATAGAAGTTGGAAGGTACCCAGTTGCTGAACAAACAAACACAGCAACAGATCTGAGCCAATGTTTTAGTCAGTTTCCACATATTCTAACTGGAGACGATGTCCTTTTAAACCTGAAATAGAAAGAATTGGTTTAATATACTCCAGTGTATATGTACATGTTGTGGTGTCAAATCAGTATGTGATTGTTACTACAACAAAAATATACATTAAAAAAAGAGAAAACTCTTTTTCGACCATGATAAACCTTGAATGAATGGATTAACAATTGGAACGCACTTTTCTAAACTTCATCCTGCAGTTTCTCGCCTTTTTGTAGCGGTCATGATACATTTCCTTTGCAGAAGCATTGTCAGGGGAGGAATTTAAATATTCAGTCTTCGATGACCAATCGCAAATGACACGAAATGTTAAAAGTTGGGAGGTAAAGATTGATGTCAATGTGGAAATCTAATTGAAACCAAAGTGACACATCGCACAAAGTTGAAATCCGAGGTCACAAAACGTAACACTTGTGAAGAGACATTTTAGAATGAGGATGAACGCTAATTATGTAGCTAATAGAAATTTCTGATTAAACCGTAGGCAGGTAGCTTCACTACATAAAGCACGAGGTTCCAGATCAGAATTCAGCATTTTCATAAGTTAAAGGAGCTCCTCAACATGCATTCCGACCTATGGGTGTGTTGTTAAGAATTACCAATGTCCACAGGTATCCTGCGCTTTCTTAGCTAACGGAAACCAATGAGGCTAATCTCCCGTACCGACCCCTGTGAACGGTGATTGCAGGAGCAACCTGTGTGGTTTTAAAACCGGTCTGAGATGTCCGGGTTTTGCTGAAAGGTTTGGTCAGTAAATCACCCGGAGCGACTATGTGTAATTACTGCTGACATTGGCCATCACAACTGCTGGTCAATGATTCAATACGATAGTAATTATAACCTGATGATAAAGCAGATAATGGAAAGCGTAAAGAGTTACATTTTGCGTGCTTGCCCCGAGAAGGCTGCTTAAAAAAAGCACGGGTGCACCATAAATACACTGGGAAATAAATGTGTCTTGAAAGTTATGGAGCCTCCCTTTCAACGAGAAGACTGCTTGCAAAATCCTAGCAGAATCCCCACCTTTTAATCCCCAATCTTTACAAGCCCGGAGTGAAGGACCACAATCTAAACAACAGTCAGAAATCGTTAAAAATGATCAATATTTCGAATAAAAGAAAGGGAACGAATTCAAGTGCAAACACTTTGGTCCGCATTTAGATGGATCATCTCAGGATCTTGTTTCAACCCAATTCCAAAATGTAGGATTTTAATAAAGTTAAATATAATAAAATAAAATTAAACATGAATATGCAAATTTGATATAAATTTAACTTAAATATAAACTGTGCGAATGTACTGGCTCTGTGCATTCCATGGGCCATTTTCGGCATTGGGTCTTCAATATTTGGTGCTTAGAATGTACGTCTAAATCGGTGTAAAAAAAAATTGCAGCCTTTCTAATACAAGCTTTCTAATAAAGCGGCTCAACCCTCCAAAGCGAAAAGTTCCCAGTAACAAATTATGGGGGCCCTGGACATAATAAATAGAGTACAATTTGGTCAACCCCCCACACGTCGCAAATAAAGTCAGGATGACGAAGAGTTGCTCATGTTACCCTTCAATATTCAGCTTGAAATTCATTCCCAATAGCTTGTGCATGGGATGTCAAATTAGAATATTAGCCGTGGACTCAGACTGAAGTTTAAACAGCAAGTGGACGGACACCAGTGAATGATCACAATATGTTTAGACAACTATGTACAGCGAGATTATCACATAATTCCCGAGTTTAGGCAGGCTTTTGCATCGATTGTGATCATGTGCATTCATTTGTAGACGAAAACACGCGCTTTCATATTTAGACCGATTTTTTTTACAGAAAGCCTGGACACGTCGTCAATGTTAAATTTATGTTGAAAACTATGTAAACATATTTCCATTGTAACTTAGCGCCAGGTCCAATTTTCCCTAACGCGAGACAGTTCTGTATTTGTGTGGGTGGGTGTGAATATTAAGCGGCGGTCCTGCATACGGTGAGCCAGCTAAACCCGTCTTTAAACTGTCACCTCCCTTGGTTTAGTTTAACGTGTTGTTTTTTTCCTTAACGTTTGTCATGAAGTGCGTTCCTGTCATTTCCCACAAGGAGACATTATCTAAAGTTTATTCAATTTCCACAGACAACACATTAATCGCTGAACAATAGCGCGATGCCAACCCCCCCCCCCCCCCCCACACACACACACACGTACATTGTGCTTGTTTCTAAATCACGAGAAAGGCACTGTTTCTAAATCACGAGAAAGGAAAAGGCTGTTTATCCATAAGGTTACACTCCTGCCTCACGAACACCAACATTTATTTATTTAAAATATTTCACAGGAACAACTATTGGCAGCCCCTTTCTGAATCATCTGTCGTCTGAAATGGCAATGCGAAAATAATGCAAATTATGCAATATAATCAGCATAATCATTAGTCTCCAGCATGTATTAATTAGCTTCCAATACTTTATTTACATAAAACCCATATCAGTGAAATAACCGCTGCACAGTGATCCTTGATATCCCATCTTTTCGCCCTAATTATGTGTTTTTGTTCTCACTATAACCTGCCTTTCGGTATTGTAGAAATGCAATGCCCCGTCACCTGCCACGTCTTAATAGGCGACAAGTTGAAAGTATTTTCTAGTTTTCTAATGGAATGAGAAATTGCATTTTCTCTAACACTATTAAAGTGTAATGAATTTCGCTGGGATTTCACGGCTGGCTGGCCAGAATGAATCTGTGCTCTGAGCAGATGAGAGCTTTAGATTTCACACAAAACCTCCGCATTAATCATCGCAAATATTACAATGAAATCTTCATAAACCCAACAGTTTCCTGGAAAATTTAACATTCGAGACACAGTATTTTAAAAAAAGAAAGAAAGCCGCTCCACATCTGTTAAAACAGTGTGTCATTTATTGGCTTTTACACTTGTGGGTTAAAATACAAGAAAAGATGTGGAACTTTTACTTTAAAAAAATGAAAGACTAGACAGATTGTAGTATTGGCGGCTAGAATGTCTGTATTGTGGTCGGTGTCGATCAATTCTTTGCACAAACTATCCTTCTTACCGATAACGATTTTATTATGGTATAAATACCTATCTATTTCTCAGACTTTAATATGATTTGATTTATCCACGATTCCACTGTTATTTTCGCCCTCTGTAAGACTTGGCATTGACTAAACCATGTCGACCCTTCTCTCGATACTATTTGCGTTTTGTGATAAATAACCGCACTGTCGATTGGATTCTTGGTGCTAAATTATTTCGTAGCTACTGCAAAATTAGCATGAATTAATCTTGCATCATTTGTACGGTTCATTTTCTTGCCCATCTTGCATTCCTTATTAAATGAAATAATTCCTCTTTTCTAAATCAAGATATAGCTCGATCGTATTTCAATCGCTGAAGCTGTGTCTCGCCTCATTGAATGCGCAGGATTTTCTAACGGTATAAACGCGATGATTTAAGATACCCCTTTTCTCTTTCAAAAAAAATCTGTTGTTTGCTCCACGCCGTTTGCTCCACTTCAATTTCTTACATTCGTTGCAATAATTTTCAATGTTGAGTGCATTTCTCGGAGTTGAATATCGCCCTTCATGTTGGAAAGTTAACTTGAGCCTTTCTTAAAGACATTTTATACTCCAGACCCTTCCCACACAGTCGAATCATTGCAGCGGTTAAACTCTCCTGTCTCGTGTCTCTTTTCCGATAGGAATCGCAAGACATAATTTCAGCGTTCCATTGCGAAATGTTTTTTTAAAAAATATTCATTTATTTCATGCTGTGTTAATTGTATATCTACTTGTGCTGAAGTGGAGCACTATATTCACTAACGGAATATCAATTAATTACAAGGCAACTTGGCGAAAGTTCTAAAAGTGCTCATAATAGATAATGAAGGACTCTTGTTCTTCAATAAACTCCTCAACCCTTCCAAGATAAGCGGATGTGATTTACTTCCCCGGCTCCAGAAAAACGCTTTTTTAAACGAGATGGAATTAATTTGCCCTACTCCATGTGTCTGACTACCTAATTGTGTCTTTAAAACATTTATTTTAAGCACAATTCTTATTACCCCAGCCGTACTAGATCCAGTGCTTCCGATAACCTCTTTCTCACCAGACCAGCTGAATTGTTTTGGCGGCAGGTAACCTCCCCCCCGCCCACCCCGTGCCCAGTTAATAAGATTTGAAGCTTCACTTTTCCGCTGGAGACAGCTCTTATGTCATTTGATAATTTGGCTTCATCGGTGCCCCTGTGCGTAGAGGAAAGTGAAGGGTTGGGGTCACTCAGCCCCGTTATTCCCTCCCCATTCCAACAAACCCCAGCCTGGATTGTGCTGAATGGACAATTCTACCTCCCTCATGAGGACTTTCTGGAAGCTCACAGTTCCTGGCTGGATTATGTGAATATTCCCTAATCTGTAAAGTGGATCCATTCCAGTTTGGTTTCCCTCGGGCACTCCCTCTGTAGGTATTGTCTTCAGGGCGGGAATGTCTCTCACGCACGTTGTGTGTCTCTGTTTCGATTCTGTCTGATCGCAATCCCCCCTCCTCTTTCCTTTTCAGGTCTGGTTTCAGAACAGACGCGCCAAGTGGAAGAAGCGGAAGAAGACCACCAATGTGTTCCGTGCTCCCGGTACCCTGTTGCCCACTCCCGGTCTGCCCCAGTTCCCAGGCGCTGGCATGGGCGACGGCCTGTGCTCTTTCCACGCCAACGACACCCGCTGGGCCACGGCGGGCGTGGGGGTCTCGCAGCTGCAGCTGCCCCCGGTCCTGGGCAGGCAACAGGCCATGGCCCAGTCCCTGTCCCAGTGCAGCCTCGGGGGGCCGCCCAACTCCATGGGACTCCCCAACAGCCTCACCGGCGCCAACGGCGGGGGCCTGCAGTCCCACCTCTACCAGCCCACTTTCCCTGGCATGGTGCCCGCCTCTCTGGCCGGCCCTGGCAACGTGACCGGCGGCTCCCCGCAGCTCTGTAGCTCCCCGGACAGCGACGTGTGGCGGGGGACCAGCATCGCCTCATTGCGCCGCAAAGCACTCGAGCACACAGTCTCTATGAGCTTCACTTAATGCACCCCTCCCCCCTTCTCTCCAGCAGCCAAGGAGCCGACTCAGGGTTTGAAATGCATCCTTCAGTATCCACACGCAAGTAGGAGGTGGGAGAGAGAGGGAGGGCGGTTGGTCAAACTCTTTAAAACATTAATATGTAAAGAACACACTAGAGACACCAGGGACAAAGCGAACACCAACATGGACTCAACTCCAGGAACTCCTATCAGTGGCTGTGGTGTGGAACTCTGAGCTGCTCCTCTCTCAATCACATGTCCAATCACTGGACTTGACCTGTTGCAATAACACGTGAAATCACACAAAGAAAGAGCTCTGACCAACTTTTTCTTTTGATTTGCTTTGGATTTCTGCACATTTGTATCCTTAATATACATAATTCTTATGTAATGACCCGGATAGATAGACTTCCCAAACCCACCCTCTTACATTTCCGTGCAGTTTGCCGGTGCCGATAACCCGCTTTTAACCATTTCCCTCGCGGTTACCTAAAGCCATAGGGAACAGGAGTGGACCGTTCAGCCCCTCTAGCCTGTTCCGCCACTCAATTCGATCCTGGCTGGTTGGTGTCTCAACTTCATTCGCCCGCTTTTGCTCCATATCCCTGAACACCCTCACTCGACACAATAAAACCCATCTTATTTTCTGACCATTTTAATTGACTTAGGCTCAAGGCCCTCGGTTGCATCTCTAAGGAGGCTGGGCAGTCAATGTCGAAAAGAACTGGGATATCGGCCCTTACGATGTTTCCACTGTACCGTTAACAATTGGCTGGACAAAATGGTTTGCAACGTAGAGACTGAAACCTCCTCTCATCTTGCACCTCAGTGACCCCGGCAACATGGAGTGGGGAATGCAAGAACGCCTGTTGACTCCTAATATTTTCTCAATGCACTATGTTCAAGCCTTTGGAAGGCTTCTTTCTCCTTGGTCGTAGCTCATGATTTGGGTGATTTTCTTTTTAAAAAAACGCTGTATAAAAAAATTCTTCAGTCAAAAATGCCACTTGCACAGCATGCAGAGGGGGAAAAGTCACCAGCATGCGATGTGAACGTGAGTATTTCGAACCCTGGAAACACAAACTCCAAAATCCACAACCTTCATCTGCATGAACTGGTCAGAATTAACTATTGGGCGGAAGTTTCATGTGAACAAAATGATCAAAGCTGTGATATAGGATGTTTTTTGTGTAGAATAACCATACCGGTTATACATTGGTCAATTTGTGATATGTTTTAACTTACTGTCTGTGCTTAATTATTGAACATAGATTTCCTAATAAATGTTTGATCTGTTATCGATTTTTATTTCGCGCTGGGTAAAAAAAAAATTCATTATTAAAAAAAACCCGCCTTTTGAATATGTAATATACGATATCCTCTTCACATTTTCGGAGTGTGTGATCTTGGCTTAACATTCCCTTTCGGAGAGCACGCCGGTATGCTCTGTGCCTTCTTAGCAGTCACCTGCAGTCTGAACAGGCACTGGAAATGTTTAACGTGTTAGAACTAGCAAAGCTATCGCAGAGTTATGTTTATTATCAAACCACAACAAATTGATACATGGCAAATCATAACTGTTAAAAAAAAAAGTCAACGTGCTGGTTATTCGTGGTCTAGGCTTGCAACGCACTCAGTGTCCAATGGAGAATAATCCAGTTAAAACAGCACAGAGGTGTAGGAATGTATTTTATTTTTCTGTTCATCACTGCCTAATTTAGCAACTAAGTGATGGTTATTATTTTCAGATGTTTTTAATACACAATGTGTATTAAACCTGTAACGAAATTTATAAGAAAAGCTCTATAATTTCATGTACAGTTATTTGTATTTAGAGATGTCAGACGCGTTAAGAAAAAGTGCAACTCGATCTGTGGAAATTCAATAAATGAATTGAATAAAAACAAATGCAATGCATTGCAGGAAAAAACCCCAAAGTTTCGCCTTTACAGTTTTTGCACACAAAAAAACGTTTCACGTTTGACTCGCCAATAAGTGAGAGAGCAAATCAGAGAAGGAGACGTTTTTTTTAAACCTCGCCACATCATGGAAGGAGATAAATTCTTGTTCCTGAGTCTTCTATAACGGGGGAAATTCGGTCATGGTTCAAATGATGGAAAGCGTGTGAAATTAGTTTCTCCAAAGAATAAATAGCCAACATACTCCATTAACATAAAATCACTAGTGAGTGAGGGTAGAGTGGTATTTAGGAACTGGGAGTGTTTTTTCATTGGCTGCTTTCAAACGCATCGAACATTAGATAGAAACATAGAAAATAGAAGCAGAAGGAGGCCATTCGGCCTTTCGAGCCTGCTCCGCCATTCATTATTATCATGGCTGATCATCAAGTTCAATACCATGATCCCACCTTTCCCCCATATCCCTTGATCCCTTTAGCCCCAAGAGCAATATCTAATTCCTGCTTGAAAGCACACAACGTTTTGGCCTCAACGATCACTTTCTTTACACCTTTACTTTCCGTCCCAATCTTGTCTATCTGCAGCCTTCTGAAGATTTTGCACGGATTGTCTTCACCAAATAAATTCTGAAAGCTGGTGTCCAATTTTATGTGCCCATTAATAAAAATGGCCGTTGCAGTACCCCTCATTTGATTTCTCTCGTTACCTACACGCCAACACCGAGGGACATTTTAACGTGCAGCACAGGTGGATGTTTTGATCGATGGCTAAATGGGTTTAAAATCCGTAGATGATGTGCGCCCAACGTTGCACAGCCCTGCCCCAGTGCACGCGGCACCATCAAATTGAAGAGCATCTACGGGTTATTTTTCTCGGTGTAATTTTTTGCTTATTGATAGAGTCAAAATAAGAATTGACGCATCAGTAGTAGGAAAAAAAATCTCAGCATCACACAGGGAAACAAAAGCAAAATGCCGCGGATCCTAGGAATCAGAAATAAAAGTATCAGGCCGAAGGCGTCCTTCCATCAGAACCGGAGAGTGCTAGATTTGAACAGTTTTACAGTACTTAAATGTTCACAGGCGTTCAAGGTAACTGCCCGCCCCACAGTGGGAAACTCCCCCCCCCCCATATCTGGTCAGCCCTGTTCTATTTCCACCCGGCACTCTGCATCAGTGAGAGGTCACTATGAATGAACAGCGCAGGAAACTGGTTGGACACTTCAGCAGAACAAACTTATAATTGTTATCCAATAATCAGGGAATTGAAACATCAGACATGCTTTCAGCAGTTTTATCACAGTGTAAAGTAAGTAACGTCCATAGTCTCAGATGGCCACAGGCTGCTTTCCCCTTTGAGGGGGAGAGAGGTGGTGACTGGTGGTGATTTAACCTGAGGGTCAGTCACCACACCTCAGGCGAGAGGCAGAGTTCAGAAGGCGGGTTCATGAATAACCTACAATAGTGGACCATGCTGCTGATGGGGCGACAACGTACAAATGAAAATACACAGATTTCTGAAGTAAACTTTGCGAAATTTAAACTTGGGCTGCCTTCAAAACGTCACGTGATAAGACGGGGTCGAACAAAGCATTTAAAATCAAAACGCACACAGCAACGTGACGTTTTGTGTTAGTGCGCCCTCCATTCAAAGTGAACCAGATGTTATGTAACGAGTGCAGACATCACCTTTCGGCTCACCTATTTGCCAAAGAATCTTCCACGCCCTGTGACTCGCAGCCAAAGGTTATTTTATTTTAGAATGAATTGGAATTTAATAGCAGACCATTAAATCAGGGCAAATTAAATCAAGGGATTAAATGCAGGTTTTTGGAATGCAAAATACAGGGGGGGGGATAATTGGATCGAGTCTATAGAGGAAACTGCAAATTAGCACCAGAAGATCTTGCTGAAATTCAGTTTAATATCAATATGTGTGCGGTCCGCACCGAAAAGTTGATTCCACGCAGCCTATGAGCAGTGAGTCCGAGGGGTCTCCCCCCCTCCCACCCAGAAAACTACATCTGGGGACAATGATTTTAAAAAAGGACAACCATTTGCCAAACACGAGCACGGCAAGGGACATCAGAATCCTAATGACAATTATGGACGGTAAAAGTGTCACGTGCCATGGTCAGTTACTGTTTATTTCGGGCCTAGAGAGACGAGGCTGGAGCTGGGAATTACATGCAGATAGTTTGCAGCCTTCCTGCCTCCTTGCACCGTGGAGTCAGTGCTCGAACCGCGTGGGCCCGCTCTCTGGGTCTATGGGCCTCTTTATCACCCACGATGGATGTCTCCTGGAGAGTAGGCCCAGGTAGCAGAGTGAATGACCAGTGGGACAGTGCATGTGAAGCTGCTGACCAATTGTCGGAGGTAGAGAAATACACTTGTCCCCTGTTAAGTAGTTATAATACAATGTTTTGCTTTTTGGAATACCTTCTGGAATCTCTTAGAATGGCAGGTACAGTGGTTTTGGCAGTTGTATATTCAAGAAACCACGAATGACAGGAGGGGACTGGAACTAAAGATTACTCATTAGATGAGTACTGTGTAATGGGACATTTAACCCTGATGCAATGGGATCAACTTTAAACAACATTTAAAATATAGATAGGAATATTTACCAAGCCAGGGAATAGTATTTCTTATATTTAATTACAAAATGTTAATATATAGTTTGTGATGACTTGAACTACACAGTATAGTAACACTTGAGGATAACAACAATAGGAAACACATTAATTCCAAGAATAAACTATATTGCACAATTGTACATTTCTCATAATTCATTAGAAACATCCAGCACTTTATTTTAATGGACACACCAATAGCCAACATTTTAAAATAAATTGCAAGATTTGATCCCATTGAAAATTCCATATGATTCACTATTTCAATGATTAATCCATTGTTTTTCTTCAAGTCTGATTAATAAAGATATATTTCAGAGTCAATGTTCCTAATATTTTTCAAACTTTATCTTGATACAAGTTTGGTATGTCTGGCCAGAGTGTGTCGCCTCTAATGCTACTGTGGTTTCTACTGACTCTGGTTTGTTAATCCTCCTCACCAGTGACCAGCAGTGCAACAGAAAAGGATCTGCTGCTCAAACTAAGAAGTGGACAGTGATTTTTTCTCTCAAATCCAGACTTGTTGCATAAGTACATGAGTACTATAGTATGAATTGAAGATGGCCTGTTATTGTTTGGCTTATTACATTAGCTGAGTTTCAGTGGGTATCAGTGTTAGCAGTTTGACCTAATGTTGGAATTCTAGTGACCTGCTCTATTTGCTGTGGATAGAATGAGTGTCAAGTCCTTTGTCATAGAGAAAATAAAAGCTGTGCTGACCACACTGTTGTGATATTTTCCTTCAGAGATCGCTGGCTATTCTGGGAATAAAAATGGGGACAAATGCTGCACAGAAGGAAGCTACATTAAAAGTGACCACTCTGAATTCATTTCCCTACCTCTTCCCCCCCACCGATACATTATACCCAGTTCCAGAATATAGAATATGCACATATGCATTATTAATTAACAGGGAGATCCAATACTTAGACAGTCTGCAATTTTAGGTGAAGCTTGTTGTCATCTGTGGCTTGCTTCAATGCTTAATCAGGAGAATGTTGAAGCAGCCTGGAGAATCACATTTCCCTGGTGCATTCTTGTCTTCGAAGGCAACCAGTCAGAGTTTTGGTATCACAGGCACTTCTACAGTGTTGCTCAGCAGACTGAGCTAAACTCAGTCAGTAAAATTGATCAAATAGGGCAGATGAAACCACAAAAAATGTCATTCATTTGCTAGACATAAAGGATCAACTATTAACACGTTCTGCCTAGGCGGATCCCAACTTGTTATCTGCCACTGATGTGCGAGGCTGAATGACTTTCAGTAATGAACTATTGATGGTCATAAACCAATGTCAGGATCACATTTAATAGGGCACATGATGCAGACAGGAGAGGGTATCACCCTGTGTAGTGCCAAGTCCTTATATAAGTCGGCAAACTCTTGATAAACATATAAAAATGTCTATTGACATTGGTTGCATTGAAAGACAATTTAAGAAGTAACAGCTCAATCATGGGTCTAACTGATAAAATATTATGAGTTATAATAACAGAAAGTGCTAATGGCAGCCATAGAATGACAAGATTACAAAATGACCTGACTTTAAAGAATATAAAGGTGATCATAATGTTGGACATAAGTTACAAAGTGAAGAAACAGAAATAAAGAATGAGAAAGAGGAAGCAGAACATGGATAAGATAGGAGACCGAAGAATAAGGTATGTGAAAAACATCCTCCTCCTTCACAACCACGGACATTTCTCCTCCACCTCTGCAGACTAGAGCTCTATTTAGTAGTTTTGCTTGAGTGGTCGCCCTCTGGCCTCGACGCTAGATTGCTGTTGGTTCTAACCTCATTTGAGAGATTTGAGCAAATAATCAAGACAAAACTTTGGTGCAGCATTGAGGGAGTGCTGCCTTATTGGAGGTTTCATCTTTCCAATGAAGTGCTAAATCAAGGCTTTGCGTGTCTGTTTGAGTGGCTGTAAAGCTTCTTATGGCACTATTTTAATTAGGAAATTAGTAGGAAAGTTTTCCTAATGTCCTGCTCAACATTTATCCCCCAATTAGCGCTACTAAAATAGTTTAACTTGTCATTTACCTCACACTGAGTCTCCTGCCAATGCAACATGGCCATGCAAGATGGCTACTGGTACCTGTCTGCACATGCGCACTGGTCTGTGCATGTGCAGAAACCAATGACTTTGATTTATTGCACATTCTAAGTATTTGTATATTTTGTACCAGGGTGATTAAAGTTTACTTTGTCACATATGCATTGAAACCAGTCCACTTCTCAAATCACCTCTTGTAGAATGTCTTATTTTTTAAGAAAAATAAACGCAATGTGACTGAATATGTAGCATGATGAACGCAGTGTAGTGCCACACAAACCTCAAAGCACGGCATCACAATCTAATTGTGCTTTACCTCATTGCTATTTGTGGAACCTCAAGTAGACAAATTATGTTTGCTGATAAATCGGGGCGGCATGGTAGCACAGTGCTTAGCACTGTCGCTTCACAGCGCTAGGGACACAGGTTCGATACCTGCTTGGGTCACTGTCTGTGTGGAGTCTGCACGTTATAAGAACATAAGAACTAAGAGCTAAGAGCAGGAGTAGGCCATCTGGCCCCTTGAGCTTGCTCCGCCATTCAATGAGATCATGGTTGATCTTTTGTGTACTGAGCTCCACTCTCCGGCCCGTACACCATAACCCTTAATCCCTTTATTCTTCAAAAAACTATCTATCTTTATCTAAAAACATTTAATGAAGGAGCCTCTACTGCTTCACTGGGCAAGGAATTCCATAGATTCACAACCCTTTGGGTGAAGAAGTTCCTCCTAAACTTAGTCCTAAATCTACTTCCCCTTATTTTGAGGCTATGCCCCCTAGTTCTGCTTTCACCCACCAGTGGAAACAACTTGCCCGCATCTATCCTATCTATTCCCTTCATAATTTTATATGTTTCTATAAGATCCCCCCTCATCCTTCTAAATTCCAACAAGTACAGTCCCAGTCTACTCAACCTCTCCTCGTAATCCAACCCCTTCAGCTCTGGGATTAACCTAGTGAATCTCTTCTGCACACCCTCCAGTGCCAGTACATCCTTTCTCACGTAAGGAGACCAAAACTGAACACAATACTCCAGGTATGGCCTCACTAACACCTTATACAATTGCTGCATAACCTCCCTAGTCTTAAACTCCATCCCTCTAGCAATGAAGGACAAAATCCCATTTGCCTTCTTAATCACCTGCTGCATCTGTAAACCAACATTTTGCGACTCATGTACTAGCATACCCAGTCTCTCTGCACAGCAGCATGTTTTAATATTTTATCATTTAAATAATAATCCCTTTTGCTGTTATTCCTACCAAAATGGATAACCTCACATTTGTCAACATTGTATTCCATCTTCCAGACCCTAGCCCATTCAATTAACCTATCCAAATCCCTCTGCAGACTTCCGGTATCCTCTGCACTTTTTGCTTTACAACTCATCTTAGTGTCATCTGCAAACTTGGACACATTGCCCTTGGTCCCCAACTCCAAATCATCTACGTAAATTGTGAACAATTGTGGGCCCAACACTGATCCCTGAGGGATACCACTAGCTACTGATTGCCAACAAGAGAAACACCCATTTATCCCCACTCTTTGCTTTTATTAATTAACCAATCCTCTATCCATGCTACTACTTTCTCCTTAATGCCATGCATCTTGATCTTATGCAGCAACCTTTTGTGTGGCATCTTGTCAAAGGCTTTCTGGAAAGCCAGATATACCACATCCATTGGCTCCCCATTATCTACCACACTGGTAATGTCCTCAAAAAATTCCACTAAATTAGTTAGGCACGACCTGCCCTTTATGAACCCATGCTGCGTCTGCCCAAGGGACAATTTCCATCCAGATGCCTCGCTATTTCTTCCTTGATGATAGATTCCGGCATCTTCCCTACTACCGAAGTTAAGTTCACTGGCCTATAATTACCCGCTTTCTGCCTACCTCTTTTTTTAAATAGTGGTGTCACGTTTGCTAATTTCCAATCCACCGGGACCAACCCAGAGTCTAGTGAATTGTGGTAAATTATCACTAGTGCATTTGCAATTTCCCTCGCCATCGCTTTTAGCACTCTGGGATGCATTCCATCAGGGCCAGGAGACTTGTCTACCTTTAGCCCCATTAGCGTGCCCATCACTACCCCCTTAGTGATAACACTAAGTGATAACGTTCTCCACATGTCTGTATGCATTTCCTCCGGGAGCTCTGGTTTCCTCCCACAAGTCCCGAAAGGCATGCTGTTAGGTGAATTGGACATTTTGAATTCTCCCTCAATGTACCCAAACAGGCGCTGTAGTGTGGTGACTAGGGGATTTTCACAGTAACTCCATTGCAGTGTTAATGTCAGCCTACTTGTGACACTAATAAAGATTTTAAAAATGTGTTTGCTGATAAAGAACAAATCACTAGGATGAGTGAATACAAAAATGAAGAATGACTTTAAAAATGAAGTGGCTACTGTTGGAATAGAGTAGATTAGAAGTTATTTAAAATGTTAAAAAAAGGGACAAAGTAGAAACACACCCAGAACTTTCAATTTCAGTGGATTATAAAACAGATGTTGGACTGGCTGCTTATTATATTCCTGCCCCTTTCCTTGGATTGCCACCTTGGATTGGTGGTGGAGAGACTTGAACATTCTGTTGATCCTAAGACCAATACCATCGGGAGTCTGAAGTTCCTGGCAGGATCACCCATGATGGTAAGGTCGGAGGGGAGGAACCAAACAAAGTGCAATTAAAACAAGTCCTCAATGGCGCAACGGCAGATGATACTCGTATGGTATCAACGGCAGAGATCATGGATGAAGGTGCAGCAGTAGGGAGATCCCTAATTGTCGAGGTTCCCTTGCAACTGGAACTGGACCTACCCTCTGTCAAGGATTGTATGTCTGTTGCTGTGCAATGATATACCCACGAGAAATGATATCCCGCAACAGGCGTCTACCTAGAGGAAACCACACACAGTATTTCTTAAGTGAGCAATCATACTTGTTAGCGCGTGATTACCGAAGAAGACATTCCTGCCTCTTTGTCCTGTATAATCGGCAGCTGATTCTATGTCACCCATCTTAACCCTCCATCCTCCCAATGAATTTAAATATTCCCTTCAGACTGCATCCAGTGGTCGAGGAGTGTAGAATAAGGAACCACAGCCATTAAACTAAATATAAGAGACTTAGCACAAGGTAGCAGCAATGGTAGATTTAGATGAGAAAAGCTAGGAGGAGACTTGATTGAAGCATAAACACTTGCATGGATCTGTTGGGCCAAATGTTGTGTTTCTCTACCATATAGCCTATGCATTCCTACACACCTGTAACATAGTAAAATGCCCTCAGGCACTTCCCAGATGTATTATCAAACAACCTCTGACACAGAGCCAAAAGGGAGATACTATTGAAAATGACCAACGGTTTGGTCATCAATGTGAGAGGTGGAGAGGTTTAGGGAGTGAATTTCAAAGATTAGAGTTCAGGTACAACTGGCAATGGTGGAGTGATCAATATTAGCAATGCTCAAGATTCCATAATTGAAGGTTGTAGGGCCAAAGGAGAACTCCCATTTGAGGAGGGTCTGCAGTACATTGCCAGATTGACCGACGCAGAGGTCATGTCAACATATAAGAATAGGTGGGGAAATTTCTTGAGATATATGCAGGTGAGGGCATTTACTAGACAACAGGTGAGGGAATTTCCATTGCTCCCGACACAGGGGATACAGGACAGGGTGCTTTCAGGGGTGTGGGTCGGAGAGGGCAAGGTGTCAGAGATTTACCGAGAGATGAGGGAAGAGGGGGAGGAGTCGGTGGGCGAACTAAAAGGAAAGTGGGAAGAAGAACTAGGGGAGGAGATAGAGGAGGGTATGTGGGCTGATGCCCTAAGCAGGGTAAATTCCTCTTCCTCATGCGCCAGGCTTAGCCTGATTCAATTTAAGGTGCTACATAGAGCACACATAACGGGAGCAAGATTGAGCAGGTTCTTTGGAGTGGAGGACAAATGTGGGAGGTGTGGCGGGAGCCCGGCAAACCACGCACATATGTTTTGGGCATGCCCGGCACTGGAAGGGTATTGGAAGGGAGTGACGGGAGTGATTTCGCGGGTGGTGAAGGCCCGGGTCAAACCAGGCTGGGGGTTAGCTCTATTTGGAGTTGCGGAAGAGCCGGGAGTGCAGGAGGCGAAAGAGGCCGACGTTGTGGCCTTTGCGTCCCTAGTAGCCCGGCGCAGGATCCTACTCATGTGGAAGGAGGCGAAACCCCCCGGACTGGAGGCCTGGGTAAATGATATGGCGGGGTTCATTAAACTGGAGCAGATAAAGTTTGCCCTGAGAGGATCGGCTCAAGGGTTCACCAGGCAGTGGCAGCCATTTCTCGACTACCTAGGGGAACGTTAGAGGGAAGACAGATGACCAGCAGCAGCAACCCAGGGGGAGGGGGGGGGGGGGGGAGGGGGGGTTTAGTTTAAGTTTAGGTCAAAGATAAAGGGGTTTTGTTACTTGTGTATTGTTTAAAATTTCTGTATTGTTATTGTTGCGTTTGCTTTGTAAGAGGGGAAAAATTGTTGTTTGGGAAAAAATTTTCAATAAAACATTTATAAAAAAAAAAAAAAAACATATAAGAATAGGTAAGGTAGGAGGCTGAAAGAAAGGTGGAAATAAATAGGGACTCTCCGCATGGGACTAGAACTACTGCATATATGGAGCACTGAATTCACAGGAATTGGCTAGATCTGTTCTCATGTTGGAATTTCTATATGATTTCAGAGTAGCTCATTGACAATGAAGCTATTCAGAATATCCTGAAGACATGAAAGGAACCATCAAAATGCACCATTTTCTTTCTTCAGCTTCCTTGAATTTGATGTTCATCCAAGATTGGACTTCAGTTCAGCCGCTTCACTGTTATTCCTCACAAGAGCCTTCAGCCATGTTATCCTAATTTCTGGATCTCTCCTTAAATTCTTTCCACTTCCCAATCTCTTTTTCAAACCTTATATATTCAACCAAGTTTTCAGAAATTCCTTCTGATCTCCCTCTTCCTGACTGTGCATCAGTTTCCTTTTGCTCATATTTTCAGGGCCATGAGGTATTTCACTACAATTAACAGGTACCATACAAAGTCAATCCATTGTTGTTACCACTTTTAAATCTACGAGTTCCAAGAAGCCCAATGAGTCCTGGTAATGAAGTACTGTCAGATTCTATACTATAGAGTAGAAAATGTTCTTAATGTGAAATATTTTATCTTCACTCGGAGTCTAAGCCTTAACAGTCTTATTTTATGTCCCAGAGATAGTATATTTTTTAGTCATTCATTGGATGTGAGCATTGCTGACTGGGCATTTTCTGCCCATCACTAGTTTCCCTTGTACTGAGTGGCTTGCTGTGCCATTTAAGAGTCAACCACACTGCTGTGGGTCTGGAGTCACATGTAGGCCAGACCAGGTAAGGATGACAATGGTTTCATGGTCATTATTAGACTATTAAAAAGAAATCTTGATTTTTTTTTTAATTTAAATTTTACTACTTAACATAGTGGGACATAAACCCAGAGCATTAGCCTGGGTTTCTGACAAAGGATATAGTGACAATGCCATTCTGTCACCTCCTCAGATGTAATGGCACAGTAACAGCCAAGAAAGTGAAAGAGTAAATACTCCAAATAGGATGTCTCTCTACCCCCTGTCTGGAATAAAAATAAGGCATAGCACTACTGAAAATAAGTATTCTGATTCTTACCGTGGGAGTGCTAATTCTTCATTTAAATATATTGTAATAATACAGCACAAATAAGTTATATAGGCGAAGCTCTGGAAATGAGTCCAATGTAATTTTAGTAAAATATATCAATGAATGTGTAATCTGAAAAGGGCAATTAATAAAATGAATATACCAGCATGGGGGAAAAACTCTTCTCTGTTTATCTTAAATAAAAAGGTGAAATCTTCATATAATTATTGTTTGGTAATGCAGGTATATTAAGAATAGGTCAGTATTCAAATGGAAATTGCATTTCTGGTAATGGTTCACAGGCCAGCTAGATCAATGTATAGATTTCTAGATCAGCAAGAGGACTGAATGACCTGCAATAGTATCCAAAGACAGTATAAAATCTCATTCTGAGCCAAAAAAGATCCACATTGCTATCAGTTTCTCAGTATTGTTGCATGGGGTAGAATTTAAAAGGACTGAAAGTTGCAATACATAATTTAGACAGATTACTTTATGTTTCTGTCGGTGACTTAGTTAAAGAGATTCTGGTCAACTGCAAAAAAAAGACCAAACTGTCAGAACTCTAAGATCACGACTGAAGCAGCATCACAGGCACTGTCAACACTTAAGCAAGACTCCTGCGCCTATACTAAGAAGAGGACGGTTGTTGCATCAGCACTTTGTCATTCTATATCATTCATAAAGACCATAAGGTATATCGAAGTAGAGCTTTATACACTGGCCCTCCTGCCAATGAAGCTCCATCTGGACTCTTTCTCCAAAATGCAGCACCATAGCAGCATTGGTGTTAGCACCATAGGAGTCTGGAGACTCAAAAATAGCACTTGTTCTCTGACTGGCCACTTACGACACAGTCCTCCCGGCATGCTATACTTGGAAGAGCATTAGCATAAACATAGTGCATGTGCAGAAGTCTCACTCAGCATCTGATGCTGATTTGGTGTCCGTCCTTCCCTTTTAGATGTCACAGGTCCTGTTAACATCCTCTTTTTTAAACACTCCCAGTTGCATGGGGGACCCCGAAATCATACTATTTAAAGTCATCAGCTTGGAACTTTAAAGTGAGGGGCTTTTGACCTTTCCTGCTGCAGTACTGGAAATACTGGAGGATCCCAGGAAAGTTGCTGAGGATAGAGTGGTGCTGAAGTTTTCTAAGGAGTTCAGTGGAATTTGAGGCCCTGTTGGCATGACCCCTACCATCCTCACAGGGCGGGAATTGTAGTCCCTCTTGGTCTGTAACATGACAGGGAGATGGAATTCAGGCAGCAGAGGGGAGACATTGTGTCCTGAGTGAGGAGGAGGAGAATGCTGTAACCATCTACGGCATTCAGTGAGCGTTTCTCTTACCTTCACTGGAGGCAGGTATAGTGCCTGAGGGGGCTAACATTACCAAGGCCACTGAATAGGTCACTGCACTGTGCACCTTCAACAACTGGACCTGCAGCTGCTGACCAGAGTGAGGAGAGTGCTGCCAATGGCCACGAAGATCTTGATGGCACTCAATTTCTACACCTCAGAGAGATAACAGAGCCCTGTACGAAGGAGGGTACTTCTTAATATGCACACATGATGCTCTATAGGTGGCATACGTCAACAGGGAGATGTACTAGTTGGTGTTTGATCATGCACAGGGCATTAAGCTGGTCAATGTTTGCTATCCTGGTGGAAGTCGCAATGCTTTCACCCTGTGACAGTCAGTCATTTCCACCATATTTGAGCCACCACACTGGAAGAGAGGGCCGACTGCTTAATGATAAGTACTGTTCACTCTGCACCTGGCCCATGGATGCCCTCCATTTCCTGAATACACATTGATAGTAAAAGTTACATGTCAGCCATACTGCTGCTAGCAGCATGGTGCAGCAAACCACTGGAACACTCAAACAATCGTTCCACTGGCTTGAACACTCAGTTCTGGCTGGAGTATTTGTCACGGTTTGCTGCATGCTGCTCTTATGAGGTGCAGCTAGGGTGACCAAGCATTTGGCGAGGACCTTGGGAGTAGGATGAAGACAAGGAGGAGGATGGAGAGGAGGAGGACGAAGAAGAAATGAGGAGACATGCAGGACTCCATAGCTCAGGTTGTGAACGGCTAATCAGATTTGAGATCCGCTAAAATCATGGAGCCCTCTTGGCTACCATCCTGAAATAAAGGATACCCCAAAAACCATGCCATAACAACTTTATCCAACAATGTTTCCAATTAGTTACAAAACTAATCTATTCACCTTTCTACATCTGTTAGTCCCGGTCTGATGGGTATCTTTGCCAGGCTGCAGCTCAGCTGGAGGTACAGTGCTGACTTTCAGATGTGGAGAGTACAGGTGGCTTCACAGGATGTCCTTAAGCAACTCTGGGTCTCGAGGGCTCGGCTCCAGACAGCACCACCTCAGCACGGGCATCAGCAACCTTTGTTGGCTGGCTGACAGGCAATAACAAGGGCAGTGGTAGTGTGGCAATGGAGGAAGCATGAATGTTGTCACCCTGCGAGAGGACAGCAGGCTTGCGCACTTCAGAGTTAATGCCATTCCCTGGAGTGTTGCTCTCAGTAATCTGGAGGAGGACAGTTGGCTGGAGTGCTGTGAGAGCCTGCAAGCTGCTTTAATCATTGGTATCCAGAGCCATGATGACAGCAGCTTGAGCCTGCATGGCAACAAGCTAGATATGCATGTCAATAGGTTGGAGCTCATGACCTCAGTCTGCGCATTTGCTGCAGCACTCAGACGCTGAATGGCTTCTGCCCATGTCGCAATGGAAGCTGAGACATTGGTGACCAAATGCTGCTTCACAGATGGGTTCATAAGTGCTATCATGAAGTTAGCTACCCCTTTCATACTGGATTCCACACTGGAAAGGATGGGCTGCATGAAGTCCTGTGCAACACTGGAGCTGGGTACCTCCCTACTCTTTGACAATGACAACAGCCTCTATGTCAGGCCTGCCAATACATGGATCATCATTGCATCCATCATCAGCATTGTCCTGTACCTCACCCCAATCAACTTTAACACATTGAAATCAGAACACAGTGAACTGTATTTTAGATCATTCTAATTGTTATGTAAGCACACACTGAACTAAATGTTTTGATCAAAATTCTGACTGCAGATTTTGAATATGAAGACAGTTTGAATGAAACCTTTACACATTCTCGACTGGGCAAACCTGTCTTACATACCTGCGAGTTATAGACCTCTAGATTTTCCATTCCTAATGCTAATGTTAATCCATTTGGAACAAATAGATTACCATCAGCATTATGATCAGGAAACCTAGGCCAAGAAAAGTAGGTAAAACATGACATACATTTCTTCCACATCTTGCTGGTGTTGAATATTTGGGTCAAAATCCTGGAACTCTCTTCCTTTTTTTTTTAATAAATATTTTATTGAAAATTTTTGGTCAACCAACACAGTACATTGTGCATCCTTTACACAATATTATAACAACACAAATAACAATGACCTATTTTATATAAACAAAAAACAAAAAATAAATAAATATTAAATAACAAAAATGAAAACTAGCCCTAATTGGCAACTGCCTTGTCACAAGCTACACCCCCCCCGCCCACCCCCCACCCCCATCCCCCCCCCCCCCCGCCAAATCCTGGGCTGCTGCTGCTGCCTTCTTTTTTCCCCCATCTATCTATCCGCAAGATATTCGACGAACGGTTGCCACCGCCTGGTGAACCCTTGAGCCGACCCCCTTAGGACGAACTTAATCCGCTCTAGCTTTATGAACCCCGCCATGTCATTTATCCAGGTCTCCACCCCCGGGGGCTTGGCTTCTTTCCACATTAACAATATCCTGCGCCGGGCTACTAGGGACGCAAAGGCCAAAACATCGGCCTCTCTCGCCTCCTGCACTCCCGGCTCTTGTGCAACCCCAAATATAGCCAAACCCCAGCTTGGTTCGACCCGGACTCCTACTACTTTTGACAGCGCCTTTGTCACCCCCACCCAAAACCCCTGTAGTGCCGGGCATGACCAAAACATATGGGTATGATTCGCTGGGCTTCTCGAGCACCTCGCACACCTATCCTCCACCCCAAAAAATTTACTGAGCCGTGTTCCAGTCATATGTGCCCTGTGTAATACCTTAAACTGAATCAGGCTTAGCCTGGCACACGAGGACGACGAGTTCACCCTGCTTAGGGCATCTGCCCACAGCCCCTCCTCGATCTCCTCCCCTAGCTCTTCTTCCCATTTCCCTTTTAGTTCATCCACCATAGTCTCCCCTTCGTCCCTCATTTCCCTATATATATCTGACACCTTACCATCCCCCACCCATTTCTTTGAGATCACTCTGTCCTGCACCTCTTGTGTCGGGAGCTGCGGAAATTCCCTCACCTGTTGCCTCGCAAAAGCCCTCAATTGCATGTACCTGAATGCATTCCCTTGGGGCAACCCATATTTCTCGGTCAGCGTTCCCAGGCTTGCAAACTTCCCATCCACAAATAGATCTTTCAGTTGCGTTATTCCTGCTCTTTGCCACATTCCATATCCCCCATCCATTCCCCCCGGGGCAAACCTATGGTTGTTTCTTATTGGGGACCCCCCCAATGCTCCGGTCTTTCCCCTATGTCATCTCCACTGTCCCCAAATCTTCAGTGTAGCTACCACCACCGGGCTTGTGGTGTAGTTCCTCGGTGAGAACGGCAATGGGGCTGTCACCATAGCCTGCAGGCTAGTCCCCCTACAGGACGCCCTCTCTAATCTCTTCCACGCCGCTCCCTCCTCCTCTCCCATCCACTTACTCACCATTGAAATATTAGCGGCCCAATAATACTCATTTAGGCTCGGTAGTGCCAGCCCCCCCCTATCCCTACTATGCTGTAAGAATCCCTTCCTCACTCTCGGAGTCTTCCCGGCCCAAACAAAACCCATGATGCTCTTTTCTATCCTTTTAAAAAAAGCCTTCGTGATCACCACCGGGAGGCACTGAAACACAAAGAGGAATCTCGGGAGGACCACCATCTTAACCGCCTGCACCCTCCCTGCCATTGACAGTGCTACCATATCCCATCTCTTGAAATCTTCCTCCATCTGTTCCACCAACCGCGTTAAATTTAGCCTGTGCAATGTGCCCCAATTCTTAGCTATCTGGATCCCCAGGTAACGAAAGTCTCTTGTTACCTTCCTCAACGGTAGGTCCTCTATTTTTCTACTCTGCTCCCCTGGATGCACCACAAACAGCTCACTCTTCCCCATGTTCAATTTATACCCTGAAAAATCCCCAAACTCCCCAAGTATCCGCATTATTTCTGGCATCCCCTCCGCCGGATCCGCCACATATAGTAGCAAATCATCCGGATACAAAGATACCCGGTGTTCTTCTCCTCCCCTAAGTACTCCCCTCCATCTCTTGGAACCCCTCAGCGCTATCGCCAGGGGCTCAATCGCCAGTGCAAACAGTAATGGGGACAGAGGACATCCCTGCCTTGTCCCTCTATGGAGCCGAAAATATGCCGATCCCCGTCCATTCGTGACCACACTCGCCACTGGGGCCCTATACAATAGCTGCACCCATCTAACATACCCCTCTCCAAAACCAAATCTCCTCAACACCTCCCACAGATAATCCCATTCCACTCTATCAAATGCTTTCTCGGCATCCATCGCCACTACTATCTCCGTTTCACCCTCTGGTGGGGCCATCATCATTACCCCTAACAGCCTCCGTATATTCGTGTTCAGCTGTCTCCCCTTCACAAACCCAGTTTGGTCCTCGTGAACCACCCCCGGGACACATTCCTCTATTCTCATTGCCATTACCTTGGCCAGGACCTTGGCATCCACATTTAGGAGGGAAATTGGTCTGTAGGACCCGCATTGTAGCGGGTCCTTTTCCTTCTTTAAGAGAAGCGATATCGTTGCTTCAGACATAGTCGGGGGCAGTTGTCCCCTTTCCTTTGCCTCGTTAGAGGTCCTCGTCAGTACCGGGGCGAGCAAGTCCAAATATTTTCTGTAGAATTCAACTGGGAATCCGTCCGGTCCCGGGGCCTTTCCCGCCTGCATGTTCCTAATTCCTTTCACCACTTCTTCTACCTTGATCTGTGCTCCCAGTCCCACCCTTTCCTGCTCTTTCACCTTGGGAATTTCCAGCCGATCCAAAAAGTCCATCATTCTCTCCCTCCCATCCGGAGGTTGAGCTTCATATAATTTTTTATAAAATGTCTTGAACGCTTCATTCACTCTCTCCGCTCCCCGCTCCATCTCTCCTTCCTCGTCCCTCACTCCCCCTATTCCCCTCGCTGCTCCCCTTTTCCTCAATTGGTGTGCCAGCAATCTGCTCGCCTTCTCCCCATATTCATACTGTACACCCTGCGCCTTCCTCCATTGTGCCTCTGCAGTGCCTGTAGTCAGCAAGTCAAATTCCACATGCAGCCTTTGCCTTTCCCTGTACAATCCCTCCTCCGGTGCTTCCGCATATTGTCTGTCCACCCTCAAAAGTTCTTGCAGCAACCTCCCGTTCCTTACTCTCCTGCTTCCCTTTATGTGCCCTTATTGATATCAGCTCCCCCCTAACCACCGCCTTCAACGCCTCCCAGACCACTCCCACCTGGACCTCCCCATTGTCATTGAGTTCCAAGTACTTTTCAATACATCCCCTCACCCTTAGGCACACCCCCTCATCCGCCATTAGTCCCATGTCCATTCTCCAGGGTGGGCGCCCTCCTGTTTCCTCCCCTATCTCCAAGTCCACCCAGTGTGGGGCATGATCCGAAATGGCTATAGCCGTATATTCCGTTCCCCTCACCTTCGGGATCAATGCCCTACCCAGCACAAAAAAGTCTATGCGCGAATAGACTTTATGGACATAGGAGAAAAACGAGAACTCCTTACTCCTCGGTCTACTGAATCTCCACGGGTCCACACCTCCCATCTGCTCCATAAAATCTTTAAGCACCTTGGCTGCTGCCGGCCTCCTACCAGTCCTGGACTTCGACCTATCCAGCCCTGGTTCCAACACCGTGTTAAAGTCTCCCCCCATTATCAGCTTTCCCGTCTCTAGGTCCGGAATGCGTCCTAGCATTCGCCTCATAAAGTTGGCATCATCCCAGTTCGGGGCATACACGTTTACCAAAACCACCATCTCTCCCTGTAGTTTGCCACTCACCATCACGTATCTGCCCCCGTTATCCGCCACTATAGTCTTTGCCTCGAACATTACCCGCTTCCCCACTAATATAGCCACCCCCCTGTTTTTCGCATCCAGCCCCGAATGGAACACCTGCCCCACCCATCCTTTGCGCAGCCTAACCTGGTCTATCAGTTTCAGGTGCATTTCCTGTAACATAACCACATCTGCTTTAAGTTTCTTAAGGTGTGCGAGTACTCGTGCCCTCTTTATCGGCCCGTTGAGCCCTCTCACGTTCCACGTGATCAGCCGAGTTGGGGGGCTTCCCACCCCCCCCCCCTTGCCGATTAGCCATCATCTTTTTCCAGCTTCTCACCCAGTTCCCACGCAGCTGTATCTCCCCCAGGCGGTGCCCCCCCCGCCCATCCTCTCCCGTACCCACTCCCCCCTTTCCCCAGCAGCAGCAACCCAGTAATTCCCCCCTCCCACCCCCCCCGCTAGACCCCCCGCTAGCGTAATTACTCCCCCCATGTTGCTCCCAGAAGTCAGCAAACTCTGGCTGACCTCGGCTTCCCCCCGTGACCACGGCTCGCACCGTGCGACGCCCCCTCCTTCCTGCTTCTCTATTCCCGCCATAATTATCATAGCGCGGGAACCAAGCCCGCGCTTCTCCCTCGGCCCCGCCTCCCATGGCCAACGCCCCATCTCCTCTCCCTCCCCACCTCCCCCCATCACCACCTGTGGGAGAAAGAAAAGTTACCATACCGCAGGATTAGAACATAAAACCCCTCTTCGCCCCCCACATTCGCCCCACCACTTTGTCCAAACGTTCTTTTTAATAATCCACTCATTCCAGTTTTTCTTCTACAATAAAAGTCCACGCTTCATCCGCCGTCTCAAAGTAGTGGTGCCTCCCTTGATATGTGACCCACAGTCTTGCCGGTTGCAGCATTCCAAATTTTATCTTCCTTTTATGAAGCACCGCCTTGGCCCGATTAAAGCTCGCCCTCCTTCTCGCCACCTCCGCACTCCAGTCTTGATAAACGCGGATCACCGCGTTCTCCCATTTACTGCACCGAGTTTTCTTCGCCCATCGAAGGACCATTTCTCTATCCTTAAAACGGAGGAATCTCACCACTATGGCTCTGGGAGTTTCTCCTGCTCTCGATCCTCGCACCATAACTCGGTACGCTCCCTCCACCTCCAACGGACCCGTCGGGGCCTCCGCTCCCATTAACGAGTGCAGCATCGTGCTCACATATGCCCCGACGTCCGCCCCCTCCACACCTTCAGGAAGACCAAGAATCCTCAGGTTGTTCCTCCTTGCGTTGTTTTCCAGTGCCTCCAACCTCTCCACACATCGTTTCTGATATGCCTCCTGTATCTCCGTCTTCACCACCAGGCCCTGTATATCGTTCTCATTCTCGGCTGCTTTCGCCTTCACGACCCGAAGCTCCTGCTCCTGGGTCTTTTGTTCCTCCTTTAGCCCTTCGATCGCCTGTAGTATCGGGGCCAACAACTCTTTCTTCATTTCCTTTTTTATCTCCTCCACGCAGCATTTCAAGAACTCTTGTTGTTCAGGGCCCCATATGAAACTGCCACCTTCCGACGCCATCTTGGTTTTTGCTTGCCTTCCTTGCCGCTGTTCCAAAGGATCCGCTGCAATCCGGCCACTTTCCTCTCCTTTTTCCATCCGTGTCCAGGGGGAATTCCCTTCTGGTTTACCGCACGGTGTTTTTAGCCGTTAAAATTGCCGTTGGGGCTCCTATCAAGAGCCCAAAAGTCCGTTCCACCGGGAGCTGCCGAAACGTGCGACTTAGCTGGTCATCGCCGCACCCGGAAGTCCCCTGGAACTCTCTTCCTAACAACACCACATCAACTGCTGTGATTCAAGATGGCAGCACACCACCACTTTCTCAAGGGCAATTAGGGATGGACAATAAATGTTGGTCTAACCAATGGCACCTACATCTCAAGAACAAATAAAAATAGTAATAAAATTATTTCAACATAGTAGAGATGATTTTACTTGGATAGATACTTTAGGCGCTTTAGAGCTTCAAAAGTGGCCAAGGTAGGGTGAAATGCTGCTTTGGCCCACTTTTACCTGAAGATGACATCTCAGTAAAAGAGTTGAAGCGTGCATTAGGAATGGCTGCCTGGGGGATCTTCAGGGGTGGATTGTCATTTAAATCCCCAGCTATGCACATTAACAGGCAGTCAAACGTCAACCCCATTGCTGCAGGTTAGGAGCCACATGTAGGCCAGACCAGATAAGGATGACAGATTTCCCTCCTTAAAGAAATGATCTTCCAGATTTGTCAATTAAATTTAAATTCCACAAGCTGCCATGGTGGGATTTTGAAGCCAGAACATTAGCCTCGGTCTCTGGCTGGCAACATTACCACTATGAAACGAAAATCGCTTATTGTCACAAGTAGGCTTCAAATGAAGTTACTGTGAAAAGCCCCTAGTCGCCACATTCGGCGCCTGTTCGGGGAGGCTGGTACGGGAATTGAACCATGCTGCTGGCCTGCCTTGGTCTACTTTCAAAGCCAGCGATTTAGCCCTGTGCTAAACAGCCCGATCATGCCACCATCATGTTATGTCACCATCATGTTATGTTTGACCTAACCATTTCTCCTAATAGTGACCAACTAAACAACACATTGCTGAGATGTACAGCACATCTTATATAACACCGTTAAATGTTCACTTGCTGCTGGAGGTTTGAAGATGACTTCCTAAACACATTGGGAGACTTGCTGAGACACTTGGTCAATATTTCACTGGCACTCTATCCTGGAAAGTCTCGAGGTTTTCACTTAAAAACAGTAAACTGTGTACTGTTGAAAAAAAGGACATGTTGTCGAAGCTCTTTGTTGGCATTCAACAGCACAAACGCAAGAATGCCCGAGAAAAGGATGCTGATTGGTTGGCAAGTCAACTCTGATTGGTCGAGGTGTTGGCATGGAGAAAGCAATGGAGAACTATAGTCTCCCCAGACTTCTGGGTAATTCAAAAAAGGCACAAGGCTTGAACATGTGGGGCGGGATTCTCCGACCCGCCGCCGGGTCGGAGAATCGCTGGGGGCTGGCGTGAATCCCGCCCCTGCCGGTTGCCGAATTCTCCGGCACCGGATATTCGGCGGGGGTGGGAATTGCGGCGCGCCGGCTGGCGGGCCCCCCACCGGCGATTCTCTGGCCCGCGATGGGCTGAAGTCCCGCTGCTGGAATGCCTGTCCCGCCAGCGAGAATCAAACCACCTCTCTTACCGGCGGAACAAGGCGGCGCGGGCGGGCTCCAGGGTCCTGGGGGGGGGGTGGCGCGGGGCGATCTGGCCCCGGGGGGTGCCCCCACGGTGGCCTGGCCCGCGATTGGGGCCCACCGATCCGTGGGCGGGCCTGTGCCGTGGGGGCACTCTTTTCCTTCCGCCTTCACCATGGTCTCCACTATGGCAGAGGCGGAAGAGACCCCCTCCACTGCGCATGCGCGGGGATGCCGTGAGCGGCCGCTGACGCTCCCGCGCATGTGCCGTCCGGCAACGTCAGTTTCGCGCCAGCTGGCGGGGCACCAAAGGCCTTTCCCGCCAGCTGGCGGGGTGGAAATCAGTCCGGTGCGGGCCTAGCCCCTCAAGGTGAGGGCTCGGCCCCCCAAGATGTGGAGAATTCCGCACCTTTGGGGCGGCGCGATGCCGGACTGATTTGCGCTGTTTTTGGCGGCGGTCGGCGGACATCGTGCCAAGTGGGGAGAATCCCGCCCATTATTTTTGTTTGCAAAGAATGGATCCCTGTGTACAAATGTATGTCACTTCTAGCAAGTGTAAGAGTAGATTTTAGCACACTTTTTTGTTTAAAATATTTTTATTCTCCTTTTTCACATTTTCTCCCAAATTTACACCCACCAACAATAAACAATAAGCAGTAACGAATACAATGTCAATCCCCATATCAACAACAATAATCCTATCCTCCCACCAAACCCCTAAACATTAGCCCGCATGTTAACATAAACAAATAACAAAAAGGAATCAGGAATCACCCACAGTCACCATTAACACATACAGTCCCCTTCCCCTCAATTCTCCCAACCCTCACCCCCCCCTAATGTTCGATGTTTTCCAATTCTTGAAAGTGAATAATGAATAACGCCCCTCAGTTCAAACTTAACCTTCTCAAGAGTTAAGAATTCCAACAGGTCCCCCTGCCACACCAGGTCACAGAGTGGAGCGGTTGCTCTCCATCCCAACAGGATCCGCCTTTGGGCGATCAACGAGGCGAAGGCTCGCACCCGTTTCCAACCCCGGCTGGTCCGACACCCCGAATATGGCCTCCCAATGGCCCGGGTCCAGTTTCACGTGCACCACTTTAGAGATTACCCTAAAAACCTCCTTCCAGTAATCCTCCAGCTTTGGACAGGACCAAAACATATGAACGTGATTCACGGAGCCCCCCTCCACCCGCAATGTTCACACACATCTTCGACCCCCTCAAAGAGCCGGCTCATCCTCGCCCTTGTGAGGTATGCTCTATACACCACCTTCAGCTGTATCAGCCCCAACCTCGCACACGATGTGGAGGTGTTCACTCTCCGGAGCACCTCACACCAGAACCCCTCCTCCATACCCTCTCCCAACTCTTCCTCCCACTTTGCTTTGATCCCTTCCTGTGGTGCCTTCTCCTCTTCCAAAATAGCCCCGTAAACTGCTGACACTACCGCCTTCTCCAGTCGCCCTGTCGTCAGCACTTCCTCCAGCAATGTGGAGGCCGACTCCACCAGTAAACTCTATACCTCCTTCCTGGCAAAATCTCAAACCTCCATGTATCTAAACATTTCCCCCAGCTCCAGCCCATTCTTCGCTCCCAACCCCTTCAGTCCTGTAAACCAACCCCCAAGAAATAAGTCTTTTAGTGTCTTAATCCCCTTCTCCTCCCATTTCCGAAAATTTCCGTCCCGCTTCCCGGGCTCAAATCTGTGGTTCCCCCGAATCGGCATTTCACTTGACCCGAAGTGTTGGCGAAACTGTCTCCAAATTCTCAATGAAGCTATTATTACCAGACTCCCTGAGTATTTCCCCTGGGCCACCGGGAGCGGCGCTGTTGCTAGCGCCTTCAATCCCGACCCCCTACACATTCTGACACACTGGGAATCAACCCCTCTGACCCAGCTCCGCACCTTCTCCACATTCGCCGCCAAGTAATAATACATCAGGTTTGGAAAACCCAAACCCCCTGCCTGCCTTCCTCTCTGTGGCAGCACCTTTCTAACTCTGGCCACCTTCCCTCCCCTATGAACGAGGGAATAATTCCCTCAATCTCTCTAAAAATGCCTTTGGCAGGAAAATCGGCAGGCATTGGAAAATAAACAGAAATCGCAGCGACACGTTCATGTTAACCGCCTGTACCCGACCCGCCAGTGAGATTTTAGCACACTTAGGATTGTTCAGCAATTACTGCCCAATTATGGAACCACATTTAACAGTAAACATTTTATTGCCTACCACACAATTGAGCAATGTTGTGTATGAATTTCAGAGTCTACGCCAATGCCAGGTACGTAGGTCATGGGCTGAATTTTCCGCCGGTGGAATTCTCTGTTTTGTCAGTGCCCGGGGGTTTCCCGACGGCGTGGGGCTGCCCCACAATGGGAAACCCCATTGACTCACCGGCGTAACGGAGAATCCCGCCGGTGGGTCGAGGCAGAAATGTGGCGGGGCGGGGTGGCGAATCCAGCCCCATATGTCCAAACAATTGGCTGACCACATCAAACAACATATTTCAACGGCTGTTTGCAATAGGCATTAACTAGCCCGTGCTTTCAAAACCCAAAACAAAACTTCTTTACTCCTGAACACTCTCATCCCTCTGCTCTTTGCACTGTAATTATCGTCATATAGCCTGGGTTAATTAAAGTTCCCTATTATAACTCCTCTATCAATCTTGCACTTTTCTGTAATTTCCTTACACTTTACAGCAAATTAAGTATTTCTGAAGCATAGTCACGGTTATACTCTAAGACCTTTGGCAGCCAATTTCATAGAATCATCATAGAATTTATAGTGCAGACGGAGGCCATTCAGCCCATCGAGCCTGCACCGGCTCTTGGAAAGAGCACCCTACCCAAGCCCACACCTCCGCCCTATCCCCATAACCCAGTAACCCCACCCAACACTGTTGTAAATGCAATAAAATTCTACTGGAAAATAGAGATAATGAAGGTCACTAGTTTAATATTAAATTAGACTGCAAACATTCCCTTGCACGGCTCCCAAAATATTATTTACATCTGTCCTTGCCTTGCCTCCCAGAATAGGCACCCCTTTCACTAACTTTCAAATTATTCTGAACTAGTAATATGTCTTCCAAATCAATTGTTCGAGCCACTATAAACATTTATATCCCAGATCCGTAAAATATTGATTCATAGGATCACAGAATTGTTATGGTTATGAGCTATTCGGCCCATCATGTCTGCACTGGCTCACTCTCAGGTTTGATTTAGGTGTCAGTCAGAACAGTTGTTTTAACCTTCCCATTCTATCTATAACGGTTTCTGCGTCTTGTACTCTGTTAATATAAAATGTTTAGTTTAGACAATATTATGATATTAAAATCCCAGGGAGATGGATGGTGTAGTATTTTACATCACAAACTCTGACATCCATAAAATGAAACCCTTCCTCTGCGTTTCAGAGTGTGATTAATTTTGCAAATCCATTCTCTGAAACCGTGCAGTGGTATAAAACCTATGTTGTTTTAAATTCTTGCACCCTCTGAGAAAACAGAGAGTGCACCTTTTCTTTTAACTTTCGCAAAAGCAAGTTGGGATGGACAACAAATTCTGGCTTTGCCAGTGACACCCACACTCCATGAACGAATAAAAGAAAAACAACTGTTACCTGGGTAATATTGTTGGATGGAAGAGACCAACTGATGCCTGCAATGCTACCTGGGTAAGTATGAAATGAGTCAGTGGCAGAGAAATTGAGCGCAGCGTTCATGTTTACTGCCACTTGTGCTGCATGAAGATTGACAATATCAATTTGCCTTTAACTTGGCAAAGATCCAACCTTCTCTGATTCATTAATCTACATGACTGATACATGTTGATTGCAGTGATCCAGTAAACAATAAAAGGAAATTCTGGACCAGGATGGGGGTTGAAAGTCATGACCACATCACAAATCACAGGGTCGGAGTCATTTATGTAATTGGGGTGAGTGTGTGTACTTTGAGCAGCACAACAAAGTCAGCCACCCTATGACTGTGGTATTTCTCAGAGTTGCACTAATGTTATTAAAAACCTGGGGTAAGGTATATATATATATCTGTTTCAGTAATATTTAAAAAGAAATCCTGGTTTAATCTACAGACAGGCAGTCTGTCTGCAAAAGGTGCAATTAAGATGTTGTAAAAGTGATATCATCTTTCATTACAAACCAGGTTTTTGTTTATAAAGTTAGGCCAAATGGAGTTTTGTTATGATTGCTGAAGATTCCCTGGAGAGTAGATATTTTGAGGCATTGGGCGGGATTCTCCATCCCTCCGCACCCGTTTTGTGGTGCTGCGCGCCCCAGCCGGCAACAGGATTCTCCGTCCCACCTGCCAGCCAATGGGATTTCTCATTGACGGCAGCCCCACGCCATTGGGAAATCCCTGGCGGGGTGTACTGCCGACGTAACGGAGAATCCCGACAGCAGAGATTCCAGCCCATTGTGTTCATAATTAAGTAAGCAGGTCATGGGATATGAGTGGGATAATGATGATATAACTAATAGGAGGAGTCAAGTCTTTCTTTAGTTTTACAGTTTGATTTTTCAGTCTGCTAGGAATTTTAAGCTGACCAGCAGCTGTCAGGGTGGGCAGTAGTCTGACAAAGACAGAAGGATCTTCAGGCTGACCGCTGAAGGGGACTCTCCGTCTCTCTTCAAGTAGTCTTTCCAAGAAATCTCTATGCAAGTAAGGTAACACTGTGTTTGCCAGTTTTATTTGTAAGTGGCTTTTGACCTGTTCTGGGCTTTGCTTAATTGGATATAGAGAAGGTATAGATTAGTAGAAAAAATGGTTTCCTTTTATTTTAAGAATTGTTTAACTGTTAATTGAAAAGCTATTTTCTGTGATGTTAATGTAGTTTAATCCTGTGTTAATAATAACGTTAATTTTAATATGCCGTATACCTATTGGTCAGTGGAATCCTCTTGGAGTGAAGTATTCTTTACTTACAGTTTTAACAATTGAAAAAATGTGTTTGGGGTTCTTAAAAGATATACTAAGAAATGTTGGGGTCTTGTCCGGGATTTTAACAAAAGTCCTACTGAGTCTGAGTCTATAAGAGTACTCTAAGTAAAATCTACAGGAAAGTCCCCAATACAACCAATAAACTGCCATCAAAAGCATCTGTGGCCTTGAAGGGTGCCCTTTGTACTCTCCAAACAAAAGATTGCGAACCTAGTGGATCCCGGTTTCTACAAATTTGTGTATCTCCTGTCAGAATCATGTCCCAATTGTACCTCACTAATACGTGCAATTGCATTACTAATGTATTTAATATGAAGTGAATGGTTAAGGAAACCACCTTAGCCAAGGCACTAGTGGATTTGTCATTAAATAATAACTAGAAGATAGCAGAGTCGGTCAGAGGCATGGAAAACTTGCTGATAGTAATTAAAATGGGCTAGATTCTCCGCCGACGGGATGCTCCGTTTTGCCGGCAGCCCGGGGGTTTCCCGACGGCATGGGGCTGCCCCACAATGGGAAACCCCATTGACCGGCCGGCGTAACGAAGCATCCCGCTGGCGAGGTGAAATGGAAATATGGCGCAGAGGGGCAGAGAATCCAGCCCAATATGTTGGAATTTAAAATTGGATAGCAGGGTGACGTAGTAATTTGCACTGATGCCTCAGGTTCGATCCCGGTCTCGGGTCACTGTCCTTGTGGAGTTTGCATATTCTCCCTGTGGCTGCGTGGGTCTCAGCCCCACAATCCAAATATGTGCAGGGTAGGTGTATATGCCACACTAAATTGCCCCTTAATTGGAAAAAAAAATAATTTGGCATTTTTAATTATTTAAACATTTAAAAAAAATAATTAAACAATGGAAAATAGAATCAGTATAGTAGAAATACCCAACTTTGGAAAGAAAGAATTTGAGGGGATGTGCTGTAGAGCTCTGAAATCTGGGTAGGACAGTACAGTTAGAGGGGTCAATCATGGTAAAAACTGGACTTGAATAGGGCATGCAAAAAGTTCATAGATCATAGAATACCTACAGAGGAGGCCATTTGGCCCATCAAGTCTGCACCGACCCTCTGAATAAGCACCCTGTGTAGGCCCGCTCCCCCACCCCCATTCCCGTAATCCCATCTAACCTGCACATCCCTGGCCACTAAGGGGCAAGTTAACATGGCCAATCCATCTAACCTGCACATTTTTGGGCTGTGGGAGGAAATCGGAACACCCTGGGTGGGAGGGTGGTGAGCTGTGAGGAGGATGCAGAAATGCTTCAGTGTGATTTGGACAAGTTGAGTGAATGGGCAAATGAATGGCAGATGCAGTATAATTTGGATAAATGTGAGGTTATCCACTTTGGTAGCAAAAGCAGGAAGGCAGATTATTGTTTGAATGTCCATAAATTAGGAGAGGGGAATGTGCAACGAGAGACCTGGGTGTCCTCATACACCAGTCGCTGAAGGTAAGCATGCAGGTACAGCAGGGGGTAAAGAAGACAAACTGTATGTTGGCCTTCATAGTGAGAGAATTCGAATAAGGAGCAGGGATGTCTTGCTGTAATTATAGAGGGCCTTGGTGAGGCCACATCTGGAATATTGTGTGCAGTTTTAGTCTCCTTATCTGAGGAAGTATGTTCTTGCTAAAGAGGAAGTGCATAGGAGGTTTACCAGACCGATTCCTGGAATGGCAGGACTGACGTATGAGGAGAAATTGAATAGATTAGCTTGCATTTGCTGGAGTTCAGAAGAATGAGGGAAAATCTCATAGAAACGTATAAAACTCTAACAGGACTAGATGCAGGAAGGACGTTCCTGATGGTGGGGGTGTGCAGAACCAGGGTCACAGTCCGAGGAGACAGGGTTGAGGACTGAGATGAGGAGAAATTTCTTCACTCAGAGAGTGGTCGGCCTCTGAAATTCGCTACACAGAAAACAATTGAGCCCCAAATAGTGTATGTTTTCAAGAAGGAGTTAGATATAATGCTTGGGGCGAAAGGAATCAAAGGATGGGGGAGGGGGAAGGCAGAATCAGGCTGTTGAGTTGGATGATCAGCCATGATCGTAATGAATGGCAGAGTAGGCTCGAAGGGCCGAATGACCTCCTCTTGCCCTTATTTTCTTTTTCACCAGGAGGAAACCCACTCGGACATGGGGGGGACGTGCAAACTCCACACAATCACCCAAGGCTGGAATGAACCCGGGTCCCTGGTGCTGTGAGACAGCAGTGCTAACCACTGTGCCTGCTGCTGCCCTTGCCCTATATTGCCTTACCTTCAGGATCAGTGAGAAGACTCAGTTTCATCTTTTAATTCACTTCCTTCATGAATATGTTTGCTGGAGATCCATGATAATGCAAATGGTACAAGGTATGTTGGATCATGAGGATATGATATATTTTGTTCTGTGTTTTACTGTGCTCATTTTTTTAATTTAAGAGGATTCTTAAAAGAAATCTTCGCCACATTAATTGTACTACTCCGAATATTGGACATCGCAGTTTACCATATTTTAATTACCTCTCGTTTTTGAAAATGCCTTTTTGTGGAACCATTTCTCTTCCCAGTTCTTAACAGGCAGCTCCAAAATAAGCCAGCATGCCATGACAACACTAAAATGCGAACAAATTATACGATGTGGTTGTAAATGTTTTGAAGATTAAGCCACAATATTAAATAGAATGACAGGTAATTTGGCTTAACTGATCCATGTCAATGTTTATACTTCACATGAGCTTCTGGCCATCCTACTCCACTTAACTGCATCAATATATCCATCCACCCCTTTCCCCTTGTTTATCTAGCTGCCCTTTAAATACATTTATATAATTCACCTCCATTACTCTTTGTGATAGCAACTTCCACATTGCAACCACTCTGAGTAAGAATTTCCTGTTGTATTTATTAATAACTTTATAGATCCCCCCTAGCATTGGACCCCCACAATGGAAATATCTTTTCCATGACTACCCTATCAAACCCTTTCATAATCTTAAAGATCTCTATCGGGCCATCTCTCATCCTTCTCTTGAGAAAAGAATCTCAGCCTGTTCAAGCATTTTTGACATGTATATCTTCTCAATTCAGATATTATACATCATTTTTGCCTCTTCCTCAATGTTTCTTTAATCCTCTTTATAAAATGGAGACCCAGAACTGTGAACAGGACTTGATCTAACTAAAGTTCTTTCTAGATTTAACATAACCTCTCTGCATTTCAGTTCTAATTTCTAGAAAGGAATCCATTTATGGTCTAATGAATATACATTGCCAAGTATAGTGATCTGTGTACCTGTGCCCTAGATCCTTTTATGCTCTACCCCATTTAGATTTATTTCCCAAGAGCATTTGTTCTTCTAACTCTTCCTCTAAGAATTCACCATCTCATAGTTATCAACATTGAAATTTCCCAGTTGTACTCCCATTCTGCAAGTTTATTAACATCTTCTTGGAATTTATTAGTCTCTCTCTGTGTTGACTACAGCTCCCAATTTGAGGCCAACCCCAAATGTACTGTACTCTGATTCCTGACTTCCTTTATAATATAACTGAAGAAAAGTTGTCTGTGTACCAATCCTGTGGGATACCACTTCCCACCATTTTCAGTATCATGTACAATAACGCTTTTTAATAGTTGGTAGTACAGAACTTGAGTATTGCTGAAAAAAAGTTTTTTTTATCTTGCACTCATCAGGACAGCTCACAAGATAAGCCAACAGTAAACGGAACAACAATTTTCACTGCATGAGAAGAGAGTGTTGATCGGTTGCAAGTGGACTCTGATTGGTAGAGGCATTACCATGGAGAAAGCAGCAGAGAACAGTTAGTGGCCAAGCTTTTGTTCAAATTCAAACCAGGCAGGTCGACTCTGATTGGTAAAGTCATTGCCATGGGGCATGAACCAGGGAATGGCTGCCCCCAAGCTTTTGTTCCATTGAAAAAGACACAAAGTGTGGACATATTCCTTCCGACTGCAAAGGACAGGCCCCGTGTGTGAATATATGTGGCTTCTACCATGTGTAAGTGAGCCATCTCGCAAGCCTGACACAATCTTAACTTGTTTATTGGTGTATTTATTAACATGATCAGGATTGTTTAGCAAGTGTTCTCCAATCATAGAATCACATCCAGTGTTGAAGACTTTGAGATTTGAGAACAGCACAGGCTGATTGTGTATGGTCAGTACTTTGCCTGTTATGAACAGTCAAAATGTTGGCTGACGTTTATTAAATTGTTGTGGACTTTGCAATAACATTAATTTAAAGGCTTGTTTAATGGATAACACCTGTTGCAAATAATAGATACTCAATAGGATTCAGGTATTTCAGTTAGCAATGATTGAATAATAATGACATGGATTTTGAAGCTACCTATGCTCACCATTCATTGTGCTTAAAACTGCTTAAAGAGTATTTGTGGGCTTTTAAGTAGCAAGTTACAGTCATTGGGAGTTTGACACCAGGTAGCATGTGTACAGAAAACCTGGAACCTGTGAGAACCTGGCTAACAATGGTGTGTCTCCTCACCAATCAGAATGAAGAATCCTTACTGAGGCACGCAGAATATAAGCCAGGAAGTGCAAGTTAGATGTATAATTGAATGTAAAATAACTTACACAAAGGGAAATAAAGAGAAAGAAAGAAAACTGGGATTAAGGGAGTGAGCGATAAAAGAGACAGAAAATGAAGTGAAATTTTGTTTTTACATCTCCAAAAATAACTAAAATGCTAAGGAACGAGATTGCATGGTTATTTTTTATTAAATTTATAAATTTACAGTAGCCAATTCATTTTCTTTCCAATTAAGGCATACTTTATTGTGGCCAATCCACCTATGCTACACATCTTTGGATTATGGGGCTGAGACCCAAGCCGGCATGGGGAGAATGTGCAAACTCCACATGGACAGTGACCCGGGGCTGGGATTGAACCCGGGTCCTCAGCGCCGCGAGAGAGCAGTGCTAACCACTACACCACTGTGCCCCCTAGATTGCATTTTTATGATAGTAAATTTTCAGTGTCCAAGTAAATTTTCAGTTTGATAGTAATTAAGACTTACTGCATTATTAAAAAGCCACTTAAGAAAGAAATAGGAACAGAAGTAGGCTTTTTGTCTTTTTCAGCTTGCCCAACAATATCACAATTATCTGAAACCAAAGAGAAAATGCTGGAAAATCTCAGCAGGTCTGGCAGCATCTGTAGAGAGAGAAAAGAGCTAACATTTCGAGTCCAGATGACCCTTTGTCAAATAATGGGCGTCATTCTCCGACCCCCCGCCGGGTTGGAGAATCGCCAGGGGCTGCCGTGAATCCCGCCCCCGCCAGTTGCCGAAGTCTCCGGTACCGGATATTCGGCGGGGCGGGAATTGGGCCGCGCCGGTTGGCGGGCCCCCCCCCCGCTGGATTCTCCGGCCCGGATGGGCCAAAGTCCCGCCTATAAATTGCCTGTCCCGCCGGCGTGGATTAAACCACCTTTTGAACGGCGGGACAAGGCGGCGTGGGCGGGCTCCGGGGTCCTGGGGGGGGCGCGGGGCAATCTGGCCCCGGGGGGTGCCCCCACGGTGGTCTGGCCCGCGATCGGGGCCCACCGATCCGCGGGCGGGCCTGTGCCGTGGGGGCACTCTTTCCCTTCCGCCTCCGCCACGGTCTCCACCATGGCAGAGGCGGAAGAGACTCCCTCCACTGCGCATGCGCAGGAAACTGTCAGCGGCCGCTCACGCTCCCGCGCACGCGGCGCCCCAATATGTCATTTCCACGCCAGCTGGCGGGGCAACAAAGGCCGTTTCCGCCAGCTGGCGAGGCAGAAATCCCTCCGGCGTCGGCCTAGCCCCTCAATGTTGGGGCTCGGCCCTCAAAGGTGCGTTTGGCCGTTTTGGGCGCCAGTCGGCGGACATCGCGCCGTTTGGGGAGAATTTCGCCCCTTACCTTTAAAAAAATATATATACTTTTATTCATGTTTTGCACAATTGTTCATAATAAATAGTAATAATCCTAACACAGCAAAATAGAGTGAACATTAACGTAGTGCAGAAAGAGAATATTCAATAGCAATCAACTAGACGTTACCCCACGCTCCTCAGTCTTCCCACACCCTCCCAACGGAGCACTCACCCCCCCCCCCCCCCCCCCCCCCATATGGATCTCTGCTGCTGCTGACGTTTAATTTTCTCTGAGAAGTCAACGGACGGTATTATGCCCCCGCTCAACAGCAGCAGCTCTGTACACTTGGCAAAATTATTTACACACCTATGTAGGCATCTGTTCGCGGTGTTGTCCCTTGCTTCTCCAGGACGGAGTTTGCTGCCGTTGTCGTCTCGTGCGCACTTCCGCTTCTGTGGCCCTCCCGTCTTCCCCGTTTTATCTGTTCTTGTGGATGCTAAGTTTGTTAACGTTTCCCTGCCTTCCCCCTCCCTCTCCCTGGCTCTCCTCTATTGTTCCCTGTCTCTTCCCTCTAGCACCCCCCCTCTCCCCACTTCTGCCCCCTCCTCCCCCCATGGTTCGCCTTTCCTTCCTCTTAGATTTAGCTGTCATCCCCCCCCCCCCCCCCCGGTCTATCTCTCCCTCTCATGCTTTGGCTACTTTCCCCTGATTCTTGGCTACCTGGCTATTCTTCTGCTTGTTCGTTGGCCACAAACAGGTCCCGGAACAATTGGGTGAATGGCTCTCGCGTTCTGTGGAAGATGTCGTCTGACCCTCGGATGGCGAATTTGATTTTCGCCATTTGGAGATATTCCGAGAGGTCGGACAGCCAGTCTGCAGCTTTGGGTGGTGCTGCTGACCGCCAGCCAAACAGGATTCTATGGCGGGCGATCAGGGAGGCAAAGGCAAGGGCGCCCGCCCTCCTCCCCAGGAATAGATCTGGCTGGCCTGAAACCCCGAAGACTGCCACTTTCGGGCATGGCTCCACCCTCACCCCCACCACTTTGAACATTGCCTCGAAGAAGGCTGTCCAGTACTCCACAAGTCTGGGGCAAGACCAGAACATGTGGGCGTGGTTGGCCGGGCCTCCTTGGCACCGTTCACATCTGTCCTCCACCTCTGGGAAGAACCTACTCATACGGGTTCTTGTTAAGTGGGCTCTATGTACCACTTTTAGTTGCGTCAGGCTGAGCTTTGCGCACGTGGAGGTGGAGTTGACCCTGTGCAGTGCTTCGCTCGAGAGTCCCCACCCTATTTTGATCCCCAGATCCTTCTCCCACTTCATTCTTGCTGCGTCCAGTACGGTGTCAGCCCCTTCTACCAGTCGGTCATACATGTCGCTACAGTTTCCTTTATGTAGTATGCTTACGTCCAGTAACTCTTCCAATAGTGTCTGTCATGGTGGTTGTGGGTATGTCCTTGTCTCCTTTCGTAGGAAGTTTTTTAGTTGCAGGTACCTTAGCTCGATCCCCCTGGCTAGCTGGAATTTTTCTGTCAGTTCGCCCAGTGTTGCGATCCTGCCACCCGTGCATAGGTCCCTGACTGTCAGTGTCCCTCCATCCTGTCCCCACCTTTTGAAGGTGGCGTCAGTCAGCGCTGGCGTGAACCTATGGTTGTTGCCGATGGGAGCTTAACCCAACATTTTGGTCAGGCCAAATTGCTGCCATAGTTAGTTCCAGGACTGGAGGATGGCTATTACCACCGGGCTGCTGGAGTGTATTTTGGGTGGGGATGGGAGTGCCACCGTGGCGAGGACCCGGAGGGAGGTCCCCCTGCAGGAGGAATCCTCCGCGCGCACCCATTTGGCTTCTGGCTCCTTCCATCCCCTTACACGCTCGGCCATCGCCGCCCAGTGGTAGAGTTGTAGGTTTGGGAGGGCAAGCCCCCCCCCTGGATTTTGTTTTTTGTAAGACCTTCTTTGGGAATCCAGCATTCTTCCCCGCCCCACCATACGAACGCCATGATTAGTTTGTCTAGTGCTTTGAAAAAGGCCTTGGTCAAATCTTATCTGATTGTGATGTTAATTCCATTTTCTTCGCTGTTCCCTATGACCCTAACTCCCTTGTAGATCAAGTTCTGTCCACTTAAACCTCAAATATAATCAATAACCCAGCATCCACTGCTCTCTAGGGTAAAGAATTACAAAGGTTAAAGGGCAGCATGGTAGCACAAGTGGATAGCACTGTGGCTTCACAGCGCCAGAGTCCCAGGTTCGATTCCCTGCTGCGTCACTGTCTGGGTGGAGTCTGCACGTTCTTCCCGTGTCTGTGTGGGTTTTCTCCGGGTGCTCTGGTTTCCTCCCACAGTCCACGGACGTGCAGGTTAGGTGGATTGGCCATGATAAATTGCCCTTAGTGACCAAAAAGGTTAGGAGGGGTTATTGGGTTACGAGGATAGGATGGAGGTGAGGGCTTAAGTGGGTTGTTGCAGATTCGATGGGCCGAATGGCCTCCTTCTGCACTCTATGTTCTATGACTCAGAGAAGCACCTCCTCATTCCCATCTTAAATGGGAGGCCGCTCATTTTGAAACTCTGCCCCTTACTTCTTGCTTTCTTCATAAGCAGAAATATCCTCTTGGCATCCACCTTGTCAAATCCCTCAGACCCTTACATGGTTCAATAAGGTTATACTCCTCAGTCATCTAGACTCCAACGAGTATAGACTCAACCTTTCCTCATAAAACAACACTTTCATCTCAAGAATTGGCCCAGAGAACTTTCCCTAAACTGCTTCTACTGTAAATAAACCTCTCTTTAAATAAGGAAGCCCGAACTAGGCACATTACTCTCGATGTGACCTCACCAATGCCCTGCACAGCTGTATGACTTTCCTACTTCTATACTCCAACCCTCTCGCGATGAAGGCCAACATTCCATTTGCCTTCCTAATTAATTGTTGTACCTGCAGGCTGACATTTTGTTATCAATGTTCAAGGCCATCCAGATCCCACTGTACCGCTGCATTCCACAATCACTCTATTAAAGTCATATTCAATACGGTAGTCACTCAGACTTTAAAATATAATGTAATAGTGGTTAAACACAGCAAATGCGCATCTATCATGTGTTTGAATACCACGATTCTTGGTGAGGTATTGGTGTAGTAATGCTTGTGGAAGAGCATGGTGTGAAGATGGAGCCCATTATTCCAAGAGTAAAGTGGACAGCAATATTCCTGATCTCCATATTTAACTGCGCATGTGCAAACCCCAGGAAGTGCTATCCGATTGTTTTCCTCAGTAACAGTGGGTGCAGATATCATCAGCATTATTCTTATTTTAAAATCCAAGCTAGTGGCTTTTCTGCTTGCACTTGCTTCGGTTTGCACGTAAACAGGTGCAGAATTATATTATATAACTCCAACAATTAGTTTCAGTCTCGCCCCAACCAATTAATTTGTTAGGTCTGTGCAACCTATTCTTCATTAGGTAATTTTTCACACAGTGATGAGGGAACCATAGCAAATGTTGACCCGATGTGTTTAGGAATACTGCTCTGATTACTCAGAACCGCTGCTTGGAGACTAGTGGAAATGGAGGAACTAAGTGCTTACCTCAAGTCCATCTTGTGTCAATAAATGAAACAAATCAATAGTCAGTGAAGTGTGAATGCCTCTCTACTGCTGTAGAATTTGTTTTTTGGGGGCAATTTGACATGCTGTGTGTGAACACAAAGCAGCAGAACAGCTGCAGGAAAATAAAAGCAAATGTGATTACTAACATCTTTATCGAAATGTTCTCCTTTTCCTTCTGTTTGCAGCCTTTTTACCAATAGGCGGCGAGAGCTAAAGTAAAATAAATTAAATACAAAATGTAACATGGTGTGAAGATGGAGCCTATTATTCCAATAGCTAAGGAGCCTGATTATGTCTTTAATCCACTGAGGCTAACCCATTTCTATTCAGTTACATGGGTTACCATTTCATCAGTTTAAGAAACGTACACACAAAATCCTCGGAATACTAAAGAACTATTTATGAGCCGAAAATAAACACAGAAAGATTATTTAGATCTTTGAGTAATAATACAATGAACAGTTCTTTGTAGTTTATCACTGGATTTTTGGTATTGGTCGCAACAAATTAGATGAAACAATTAACTGATTATGTGAGCCTCATTGATATCATTTGATTGAGGGACACTTGAAGAACTGAGGTCGCACCAGAGTAACTCGCACTGGTAAGAAGTATCTGAGCAGGGTCCTAGGCAACAATATGATGCTAGCAACTCTTCTGCCACATTGTTGGATGAAATTATTTTTTATAATAAATTTAAATTACCCAATTCTGTTTTTTTTTTCCAATTAAGGGTCAATTTTAGCGTGGCCTATCCACCTATCCTGCACATGTTTGGGTTGTGGGGGTGAGACCCACGCAGAGAAGTGAGAATGTGCAAACTCTACACGGACAGTGACCCGGGGCCGGGATTGAACCTTGGCCCTCAGTGCTGTGAGGCAGCAGTGCTAACCACCGCGCCACCGTGCCGCTCATATTGGATGAAATTCTGCTGCAGATCATTTAGCAGAATTTTAAAAACCACCACTTTGCCTTGCTGCTCTTAACAAGATCAAAGCCCACGGACAAGGCAAACATGTCTGTCATGATATGCACTCATGCACATAATGAGATACAGACAGGCAGTGACAGACACCTAGTACAACCAATCAACACACAGGACAGACCACAACCAATCACCAGACAGAACACTAGAGGGGGGTTTCCCATTATAAAACACACGAGGCATTAGCACTCTGTCTCTTTCCACTGGTGACAACTGTAGTGACAGTCAGGGTGTATATAGCAGCACCTTCTACTTGTGGCTCAGAGCTAGTCTGGTCTAGTTAGTTATAGTTAGCACACTTAGATTAGTAGAGTGTCAACCCACAGCAAGCTGTGTGCACTGCTACAGAAGTTCAATAAAACCAACGTCTAAGTTTGGAGTCTACTTTCCAGTACAACTGCACCCAGTTGCAGTCCGTGTTACTCCAGGGTGAATAACACGACAATGTATTTTAAAAAAAAATGTTTGACACAATTGAAGAAAGACCTTACAACATCTTCCAAGATGCCCCATATTGCTCCACTGGCACCTATTGCCAGTCCCTATTGCCATTTGGATAGTTGCAGCAGTTGCTTAAGGCACATGGAACCAATGAAGTTCAATGAATGCAAACATTTCAACCGCCAGGATTTCAGACTGACAGCCTTGTCAGTGTCAGGCGGTGCGTCATTCACTGGCAGTGGAATTCTCAGCTCCTGCTGCTGTCAATAGGAATTCCCATTGAAGCCACCCCACAATGCCGGGAAACCTGCGGGAGGGGGCGCGCTGCTGGCAGGACCAGCTAATCCTGCTGGCATGAACTGCTGGAGAGTTCCAGACGATGGTAATGCCATTCCCCTGCCTTTTCCCCGTAACGCTGCACATTGCTTCTATTCAAATAATCCTTTGCACTTGAATGTCCTGATTGAACCTGCTTCCATCAAACTTCCAAGGCAGTTAATTCAAGATTATGATTTATGATTCGTTAGTTTCAGGACAAGTTTGGATATATGATGCAATAACAGAAGTATTAAAAAATTACCATATCCAAATACCTGTGATTACTTCTTTCAATCAATAATGAGTCAGCACTGCACTGTGCCCTCTTTTGGGTGAATGTGTCAAACTAGGGCTCCCATCTCCTTGTTTACTTCCCATGGAATCCTAGCTAACATTTATTCTCAACCATCATTATCAAAAGAATGAACTGTTGACTTCCGGTGACGGCGGGCGGGAGGCGGCCGCACAAAGGAGGGCTCCCGTTCGGGAACGCCATTTTCGGGGCTTTAAGCCCGGTCCCAGGGTCCACGGAGGCGGCAGAAGCAGGGAGAAGGCACGGAGGAGGCACAGTGAAGGCACAGAAAAAAAAAGAAAAATGTCGAGGGTGAGCAAAAAAACGGGCGTAAAAAAAACAGCTGAAGGTCCGTCGGGGAGTGGAAAGGTCACCGCGGGGTCACCAAGGAAAATGGAGGCTGGAGCACCAGGGGAGGCCGCATTGCTTACGGCTGAAGAAATAACTAAGGTGATGGCTGCGGAATTCGAAAAGCAGTTGGCGCAGATTGCGAAATGCATGGAGACGGTGAGGAAGGAGATGAGGGAGGTTTTGAGTGTGCTGGTGGAGGAGGCGGTTTCCCCGGTGAGGACGGAGGTGGCGAGCGCAGTGGCGGAGGTGCGAGAGCAAGGGGAGGCGCTGAAGGAAGTGGAGGAGACGTTATTGCAGCACGGTGATCAACTTGCCTCGATGGGGAAGGAGATGCGGAAGGTGATGGACACTATCAAGGATCTGCGAGGAAAAATGGAGGACCTGGAAAACAGATCCAGGCGACAGAATTTGAGGATTGTGGGGCTGCCCGAAGAGTTGAAGGACCGAAGCCGACTGAGTATTTTGCGCGATGCTGGCAAAACTATTGGGGGAGGGGGAGGATCCCTCCCGATATGAACTGGATCGGGCTCATCGGTCGTGGAGGCCTGTACCAAAGGCGAGTGAGCCGCCAAGGGCAGTGACTCTGTGCTTCCGTAGGTACAGGGTGAAGGAGAAGGTCCTGAGCTGGGCCAAGCAGAAGCGGGTGGTGCAGTGGGCTAGAGCTGGTATACGGGTATACCAGGACTTTACAGTGGAGCTGGCGAGGAGGTGGGCTGCCTTCAACCGGGTGAAGAGGGCACTATACATTAGCAAGGTGCGGTGCGGCATTGTATATCCAGCGAAGCTGAGGGTGACTTACAAGCTCAGGGCCTTTTATTTTGGAACGGCGGAAGCAGCGGAGGAGTTTGCGAAAGCAGAAGGACTGTGGCAGAACTGACAAATTGAGGAATGGCCATGTGCCGATGTAACCTCATGACTGTATTTTCTTCTTTTTCGTATCACTGCGCGCAGGTGTAGAGACTAAAGGAGCCAATGTGGTATATATTTGGACAAGGGAAGGGACGGGACTTTCACTCGAAATGAGGGTTCTTTGGGGTGTAGGTGGATATGCGGGGTTTGTGTGCTAAAAGGGGATCTTTGGGCTTTCCTAGGGCCGGGCAAGGGGGATAGGGACCCGGGCGGGGGCCTCCACGCTGGCCGGTTTAAGCCGGCCAGTGAAAGGGAGTGAGGTGGGGGGAGGGGCTGCGGCCATCGGAGCCTGGCAGAACAGGGTCCGAGTGGTCTAGCCGGGGTGGAAAGTTGGGGGGAAGTAACCGAGGTTGGGAGGAGGAGTTTTACAAGAGGCAGTGGACGGGAGGAGCTGGAGACTTGGGGGGGTGGGGGGAGCTGTGTAAGATTAAGGGTGACTACGGGTAATCCCTGATTCCTTTTTGCCATTTGTTTATGTAAACATGCGGGTTGAGGTTTGGGGGTTGGTGGGTAGATGGGATCGTTGTTATTATGGGGATTGACATATCTTGCTGATTATTGTTTATTGTTGATGGATGTAAATGTGGGAGAAAATGTGAAAAAGGAGGAGCATAAAAAAATTATTTAAAAAAAAAAGAATGAACTGTCTATTTATCCTATTTCTATTTGTGGGAGTTTGCTGTGAGCTATCTGACTATAATAATTGCTGACAGAAGCGTCACTTCTAAAAGTAATTAATTGCTTAATAACTGGAGGCCGGCTACATGAAGAGAGGGGATGTCAGACATGGAAGAATGACTGATCAGGACCAAACTTTCTTAGTCATATGACATCTATGTGGTTATAGAACAGAATAGTTACAGGGAATTGTGAGACCACAACTGCATAGTTTTGTTTTGCTTATTTGAGGAGGGATATACTTGCATTGGAGGCAGTTCAGAGAGGTTCACTAGGTTTATTCTTTACATGAAGGGGCTGTCTTATGAGGAATGGCCGAGCAGGTTGGGGATCTTATGATCCGCGTAGTCTCAGGGGCTTCCCTGCAGTTAGGGAATCTAGTACTGGGGCACAGTTTCAAAATAAGGAGTCACCCATTTAAGATGGAGATGATGAAGAATGTTTTTTCTCAGAGAGTTGTAAATCTTTAGAATTGTCTATTCCAGAGAGCTGTGAAGAAAGAACCAGTGAATATATTCAAGGTTGAGATAGACAGATTTGTGAATTGTAGTGGACTCGAGGGTTATGGGAACAGGTAAGTAACTGGAGTCAGGCACATATCAGCCATGATCTTATTGAACGGTGGAGCAAGCTCAAGTGACCATACGGCCTTTTCCTGCTCTTATCTCTTATGTAGAAGAAGGCTATTTGGTCCATTGTATCCATGTCAGCTCACTGTAGGAGTAGCTTAGCTAGTTCCACACCCTAGTCTTTCCTTTTCGGCATGCATTTCCCTAACCCATCAGATGCTTATCAGATTTCCTTTTAAAAGCCAAAATTATAATTGCCTCCATCATAACCACAGGTAGTGCATTCTAGATCCTAACCACTCGCCACACAAAAAAGGTTTTCCTCATATCACCATTCATCTGGTTCACAACCATTCCATTGAGAGCAGATCCTCACTGTCTCCCTTTTTAAATTCTTTCATACGATGTGAGTGTCGCCGGCAAGGTCAGCATTTGTTGATCATTCCCAGACCCCGAATGCTTTTGAAAACTTATATCAAATAACCTTACAACCTTCTCCTCACTACAGAGAAAAATGCCAGCTCCTCCAATCTATCCAAGTAACTCTGAAGTCCTTTATCCTTGGAACCATTCCCATGAATCTTTTCTGCATCCTCTCTGAAGCCTTCACATTTTTCCCACAGCAGTCCCTGAACGTCCAGCTTGTGTGCGACCACTTCAATATCATGATTGTGTGTGCACGCTTCCCAGGGAGTGTGCATGACATCCCCAGCCTCTCTGAGGACCATCCCAGGATGGCTGTTAGGCTCTTGGGGGATGAGGGGTACCTGCTGAGGACTTGACTAATGGCGCCAGTGCGGAGGCCAGATGCAGAGACCCGATACAACGAGACCAATGAGGCAATCCGGGCTGTCATTCAGCGTGGTATCAGACTCTTCAAAATGCGGTTCCAATGCCTCGACCACTCCGCTGGCGCACTGCAGTACACTCCCCTGAGGCTTCCCGCTTTGTGGTGGTCTGCTGCTCCCACCACATCCTGGCATAGCAGAAGAGCGATGTGCTGGAAGTGCAGGGAGAGGAATATGTGGCCGCCTCCGAGGAGGAGGATGAGGAGGCACCGGACCAGGAGAGGCTGGAGGATGAGCCCAGTGTGAAGCGGCAGGGGCAATGGTCTGGCAAGTCCAGAGGGCCAGGAAGGCCGTCATTCTTGCCCACTTCACATACGACGTGGCCTCGTTCATCATCCCACCCCTCAACCATTCCTCCTTCCCTCTCCCTCTCTCCCCCTTCCCTCCCTTCCCCTTTCTCCCTTCCCTCCATCCCCCTCTCCTCCCTCCCCCTCCCCCTCCCCTCTCCTTTCCCCATCCCTCTCTCTTTCCCCTCCCATCTCCTCTTCCCCTCCATTTCCCCCACTGCCCACCAACCCTGTTCCACCGTTCCAGGCTCTGTGTAACATCACTCCAGGACAATGGGACTCTGTCAGCACTGTTAGCGGGTCACTGTCGAGGGCAGAGTGGATGATGATAACCTGCTGGGAGCTGAGCGCTGATGCTCCTCAATATATGCCATAGTCTGACTCCTGCCTATCTGCTGATTGCTCACTCACACCCATTACCTGCACGTGGTGTGCCCGGGGGGGCTCGGGCAGGGGTTTGAAGGTTGGCCCGCATTGCAGAGGAAAGTACCAGAGGCATCATATTTCTCGAGTGCAACGTTTAAAAAAATAAATTTAGAGTCCCCAATTCATTTTTTCCAATTAGGGGGCAATTTTACGTGTTTGATCCACCTAGCTTGCACATCATTGGGGTTTGGGGGCGAAACTCACGCAAACACGGGGAGAATGTGCAAACTCCACATGGACAGTGACCCAGAGCCGGGATCGAACCTGGGACCTCGGCGCCGTGAGGCAGAAATGCTAACCACTGCGCCACTGCGGAGTTTAAGTTGAGCGCCAAATTCTCCTTTCTCGCTGGCAGCGGTGGTGGGGCGTACCTGCATCGGAGAATCTCGGCCAAAGTGTCTGTTAAGGGATACAGACAGGTTAAGTAATTGGGGAAAGTGTGGGGTTGTCCACTTTGTCCAGGAAGAATTGAAATGTAGAATAGTATTTCAATGGAGAGAGGCTATAGAATGCTGCAGTACAGGTGGGCTTGGATATCTTTGTACCCGACGCACAAAAGTTCAGCGCACAGGTACAGCAAGAAGTTAGGAAGGCAAATGGCTTTGATCGTAAAGGGGATGAAGTATAAAAGTAGGGAGGTCTTGCTACAACTGTTTAGGGCATTGGTGAGATCACACCTAGAGTACTGTGTGCAGTTTTGGTCAACTCACTTAAAGAGGGACATTGTATTGAAGCATGGGAACTAATTATAACTGGTTATAAAATTTACAGGAGAGACAGGAAAGATGGCAGAGGGGGTGGAGTAGCCTCACTGATTAGAAATACTATCACAGGATAATTAATGTCTATGGATGTTATTTATAAGGACTTCCAGGAGGCATTTGATAAAGTCTCAAATAAGACTGTTAACGAAGGCGGAAGCCCATGGAGTTGGATGGCAAATTATTGACATGGTTAGGAAATTGGTTGAGTGGCAAGCAACAAAGAGTGGGGCTAATTGGCACGATGTGACTAGTGGTGTACCACAGGTGCCTCAATAATTCACATTATTCTTAAAAAAAAAAAAATTGTATTCTCCTCCTTTTTCACACCTTCTCCCAAATTTACACGCAACAATAAACAACAATCAGTAATGAATGTAATGTCAATCCCCATATCAATAACAAGATCCTATCCTCCCACCAAACCCCAGACATTAGCCCGCATGTTAACATAAACAAATGACAAAAAGGAATCAGGAATCATCCACAGTCACCATTAACACATACAGTCCCCCTCCCCCAACCCTCCCAGCAGCCCCCCCCCCTCCCCCCCCCAAATGTTCGTGTAATCCAATTCAAGAAAGTGCAGAATGAATAACGTAACTGTAGAACCCCTCCACTCTTCCCCTCAGTTCAAATTTGACCTTCTCAAGAGTCAAGAATTCCAGCAGGTCCCCCCACCACACCAGAGCACAGGATGATCTCCACGCTAACAGGATCCGCTTCTGGTGATCAACGAGACAAAGGCTTCACGTGCACCACTTTAGAGATTACCCTAAAAACTCCTTCCAGTAATCCTCCAGTTTTGGACAGGACCAAAACATATGAATGTGGTTTGTACCATCTCACCCCTGCCCCCCCCCCCCCCCCCTCGAACCCGGCAATGTTCACACACATCTTCTACCCCCTCAAAGAGCTGGCTCATTCTCGCCCTTGTAAGGTGTGCTCTATATTCCACCTTCAGCTGTACCAGCCCCAACCTCGCACACGAGCTGTAGGCATTCACCCTTCGGAGCACCTCACTCCAGAACCCCTCTTCCATACCCTCTCCCAACTCTTCCTCCCACTTTGCTTTGATCCCTTCCAGCGGTGCCTTCTCCTCTTTGGGCAGCATGGTAGCACAAGTGGATAGCACTGTGGCTTCACAGCGCCAAGGTCCCAGGTTCGATTCCCCGCTGGGTCACTGTCTGTGCAGAGTCTGCACGCTCTCCCCGTGTCTGCGTGGGTTTCCTCCGGGTGCTCCGGTTTCCTCCCACAGTCCAAAGACGTGCAGGTTAGGTGGATTGGACATGCTAAATTACCCTTAGTGTCCAAAAAGGTTAGGGGGGTTTATTGGGTTCCGGGGATAGGGTGGAAGTGAGGGCTTAAGTGGGTCGATGCAGACTTGATGGGCCGAATGGCCTCCTTCTGCACTGTAGGTTCTATGTTCTTCCAAAATAGCACCGTAAACCACCGATACTACCCGCTTCTCCAGTCCCCCTGTCGTCAGCGCCTCCTCCAGCAATCTGGAAGCCGGCTCTACTGGGAAGCTCTGTATCTCCTTTCTGGCAAAGTCTCGAACCTGCATGTATCTAAATATTTCCCCCTGCTCCAGCCCATACTTCGCTCCCAGCTTCTTCAATCCTGCAAAACGACCCCCAAGAAACAAATCTTTTTGTGTCCTAATTCCTTTCTCCTCCCAAAATTTCCTCCCATCTCCGAAAATTTCCATCCCACTTCCCTGACTCAAATCTCTGGTTCCCCCAAATTGGCATTTCCCTTGACCCTGCCCCCAACCCGAAGTGCTGTCGAAACAGCCTCCAAATTCTCAACGAAGCTATTACTACTGTATTCCCTGAGGCCGGGGCCTTTGGGAGCGGCGCTGTTGCTAGTGCCTTCAATTCCGACCCCCTACACAAACTCTCCTCCATTCTGACATTGGGAGTCAACCCCTCTGACCCAGCTCCGTACCTTCTCCACATTCGCCGCCCAGTAATAATACAACAGGTTCGGAAGACCCAAACCCCCTACCTGCCTTCCTCTCTGCAATAGCACCTTTCTAATTCTGGCCACCTTCCCACCCATATGAACGAGGTAATCATCCCTTCAATCTCTCTAATAAATGCTTTTGGCAGGAAAATCGGCAGGCATTGGAAAATAAACAGTAATCGCGGAAACATTCATTTTAACCTCCTGTACCCAACCTGCCAGTGACAGAGGGAGACCCACCTTGCCAGATTAGCTTTCACTCTCCCCACCAAACTAGAAATGTTGATTCACATTATTCTTAACAACTTGGATAGTGGTTTAGAAAGTCAAAAATCCAAATTTGCTGATGATGCAAAGTTAGGTGGCATTGTAGACAGTCTAGAAGATAACATAAAATTACAAGGAGCTATTGACAGACTCGGTGAATGGGCAAAATTGTGCCAGATGGAATTCAGTGTAAGCAAATGTGAGGTTATCCAGTTGATGTCCAACGAGGCTTGGGGGCTCAGGTGCGTAGATCTTTAAAATGCCACAAAAAAGTGCAGAAAATAATGAAAAAGGATAATGGAATGCTAACCTTTATATCTAGAGGATTGGAGTATAAAGACACAAGAGGATATACTGCAGTTGTACAAAACCCTGGTGAGACCCCACTCACTTGGAGTATTGTGAACAGTTCTGGGAAGGATATATTGGTCTTGGAGTGAGCGTAACTTAAGTTTACAAAATGATATCTGGATTACAGAGGTTGAGTTACAAGGAGAGATTATACAAATCACCCTTTTTTCATTAGAATATAGAAGGTTAAGGGGTGATCAGATCAAAGTTGTCAAGGTATTAACAGGAAAAGACAGGGTCGATAAAGATAAACTATTTCCACTGGTTGGAGATTCTAAAACTAGGGGGCTAGACCATTCAGGAGAGATGTTAGGAAACACTTCTTGACTGAAAGGGTGCTAGAGGTTTGAACTCTCTCCCACAAACAGCAGTTCAGGCTAGATCAGTTATGGCTGAGATCGATTTTTGTTGAGCAAAGATATTAAGGGATATGGGCCAAAGGCAGGTACATGGAGTTGGCCACAGATCAGCCATGATCTGAATGGCGGGACTGGCCTGAGGGGCTGAATGGCATACTCCTGTTCCTGTGTTCCCATGGAGCAGTTCTGAGAATTTTCACTGGGCTGGTTCCTGGGTTGAGAAGTTTATCTTATGAGGAAATATTGAGTACGGGTGGGCCTATACTAACTGGAATTTAGAAGAATGGGAGGTGATCTTAATGAAACAAGCTTCCGAGGGGGCTTAACAGGGTTGATGCTGAGAGGATATTTCTCCTGTTGGGGAATCTAAATCACTGTTTAAAAGTAAGGGGGTGAATTCTGAGTTGGCGGGATTCTTCCACCGTGGGTTTCCCGGCGGCGTGGGGTGCCTACAATGGGAAATCCCATTGGCCAGTGGTGTGGGTACGGAGAATCCCCCCACCAGCGATGGCACGCCACCGAGAAACATGCGGCTGGGGAGGTGGAGAATTCATCCCAATGGGTCTCTCATTTATAACAGATATGAGGAGGAATTTCTTCACTCAGAGGGTTATTGGAATCCACTCAGCGAGCAGTGGAAGCTGGGTCATTGAATATATTCAAGATTGAGTTTCGATTAACATGCTGATTGTTTAACTCTGTGATGGGGATTCTGACCAAACTCTGAATATTGCGGTAGTACAATGAGTTTTCTTTCTTTAAAATTAATCCAGTAAATAATATTCACAGCTTAAAAAAACATTGAAAAATTAAATGATTTTACTTCTGTGTCAACACTTTTCTGTTTCTCACTTCGAAAATCTCTTTCTCTGCTTAATATATATTAACTTTAATTTTATTCCTGTTTAATGCAACTCATTCTAACTTTTCCACAATCCTAAATTATACCAGAATACACTATTGTATGAAAGCCTATCATATTTACCTGAAATTCTTTGACATCAGTGAAGGACTTAATCCGCAAACTTATTGGTTGAAGCCTCTTCCCATATAGCTAAGAGAAGAATTTCAGACAAGTGTATTTCTGCTATAATCCCATGAGGTATTCAGGGCCTTAGAAAAGCTAGAATAGGTTATTGAAAATAAAGTGCGAGACAGAAAATAAAGAGCAATTGCTTATGTGCTGGCTGCTACCAATGTGATTTTTCCCTTTGAGTTCATGCTGTCATGGACAATAACATTTTCAAAATCAGCGAGACACCAGCAGCATTACCCAGTTTGTATTTTTGATGCTAGCCTGACAAGAACCAAAGGTGCATTATAAAGGCAGTGTGTCGGGTACAATACCTCTGCATTAACGATAGCTACACTCAATTTCAACACTACTTGACTTCTTCTTAAGTTCCCAGTGATAATGTGGGATGCATCAGTTAGTCAGTCACGCGCAATTGCATCCAGGATATTGCTGCATCGATAAACCAAACAGGTTAATACATTTAAGTAGCAAGCAAAATACAGAAGATGCTGGAAATCGTTGAAGACCTGGAAACATGTAGCCAGTAAGCCAGCTTCTGTGGAGCAAGCAGATCAAGTTAATGCTCGAGGTGAAGACCTTCCTCAGAGGTAAGCAGATCATTCTTGTAATTTAAGACCATCGGGGCCAAACAGAATGTGGTTTCTTGAATACTGAAGGATTATTGCTGGCAATATCAGCAAGCTATGCACCCAACATGTTTGTATGATGTTCCTCTACCTGATAATTTTATACTCCATTAAATTATTTATTTTAAATGAGTTGACATCTCTGCTAATATATCAGACATAAAAATGAGTTCTGTGCTCATCACTAACAAGGTCAACAGCAATTTCAAGACCATGCAGGATTATTGTCCATCTTCATTAAACTGATAAAGGATTTTCTTCAAATGTATAAAGTCCTCCCATGATAGTATGACCATTTATTTATTTGCTTCTTAATCAGGATATTTCTGTAACTCATTCATTTTGTCGCCAGTGGAGTTCGATTCAGTTTCAAGAGGATAATTGATCTCCGGTTATGAATTGAAACCCCAGTTGATGACTCTAATTCTACTGAAGTAACCAATTAGAAAAAAGTTTTAATGTAGTGGAATTTACTATTTGTGGCATATTGATGATCCCATGACAATTAATTGAAGAAGAGCAGAAGATTCTGGTCTCTAAGTACTGATGTGCTTCAGAGGAGTCTGAAACGAATGTGTGTACTTGCAATTTGTCCCCAGAAGAGGGCGTCATGGTGGCACAGTGGTTTTCACTGCTGCCTCACAGTGCCAATGCTAGCCTTGGGCGGCTGTCTGTTTGGAATTTGCATGTTCTCCCTGTGTCTGCATGGATTTCCTCCGGGTGCTCCGGTTTCCTCCCACAGTCCAAAGATGTGCAGTTTAGGAGAATTGGCCATGCTAAATTGTTCCTTACTGTCCAAAGGTTAGGTGGGGTTATGGGGATATAGAGAAGGGTGGGGGAGTGGGTCTAGGTAGGGTGCTCTTTCAGAGGGTTGGGGCAGACTCGGTGGACCAAATGGCGTCCTTTGCACTATAGGGATTCCAAGATGTGCTGGATTTCAGGGGTGGGATTCTCCGACCCCCACCCCCCGGCCGGGTCGGAGAATTGCCGGGGGCTGGCATGAATCCCGCCCCCGCCGGTTGCCGAATTCTCCGGCACCGGATATTCGTCGGGGGTGGGAATCGCGCCACGCCGGTTGACGGGCCCCCACCTGCGATTCGCCAGCCCGCGATGGGCCGAAGTCCCGCTGCTGGAATGCCTGTCTCGCCGGCGTGAATCAAATCACCTCTCTTACCGGTGGGACAAGGCGGCGGGGGCGGTTTCCGGGGTCCTGGGGGGGACGCGGGGCGATCTGGCCCCGGGGGGTTGCCCCCACGGTGGCCTGGCCCGCAATCGGGGCCCACCGATCCGCGGGCGGGCCTGTGCCATGGGGGCACTCTTTTCCTTCCGCCTCCGCCATGGTCTCCACTATGGCGGAGGCGGAAGAGACCCCCTCCACTGCGCATGCGCGGGGATGCAGTGAGTGGCCGCTGACGCTCCCGTGCATGCGCCGCATGGCAAAGTCAGTTTTGCGCCAGTTGGCGGGACACCAAAGGCCTTTCCTGCCAGCTGGCGGGGCGGAAATCAGTCCGGCTCGGGCCTAGCCCCTCAAGGTGAGGGCTCGGCCCCTCAAGATGCGGAAGATTCCGCACCTTTGGGGCGGCGCGATGCCGGACTGATTCGCGCCGTTTTTGGCGCCGGTCGGCGGACATCGTGCCGATTGTGGAGAATCCCGCCCCAGTAGTTTATTTTATGTTACTGTCGGAATGAATCACTGATATGTCTGAAGGAGATGTTCCATGTCCCGCTCCTCTTACAATCTGCCCTGGATAAAGTGAAGGGTACCCCCCTGAAACCTCTCCAATGGTCTTTGAGGTGTTCGACCACCACATTCTTCAGAAGGTTTAGGTTTAAACTCGCAATGTTTCAAAGTGATATTGATCCCAACACATTATTTGAAGAAGAGCATAAAATTCTAGTGGCTTGGATAACATTTTTCCTTCAACTCATATCACAACTTGATATCTCCTGTTGATGTGACATATCAAGTGTGTTAGCACAGTGAGTGGTGCATAGTAGTCAGTCTGCTTGCCACCTCTTCCTTTCAGCTCTCACCACCACCTGGTGATACAGCTATTGTGAAAAGAGAGCCGGGTGCGTAAGCCTCTTCCGCCAATATATAGCTCATTATCTGCAAGTGTTATTTAAGACCTCTATATGTAAAATAGATTCATAGGCGGCCTGGCCCCTTGGCATGTGGCTATGCCCTGGTGCCTATGAATCTGACCCCAGCCCTGAGTAAATAGTCCCACTGCTCTGTGGGTGTCTCAGGAGAGAAGAAGATCAAGGGAATAATGCCTAATAGAAAATCCAGAATGAATTCCCACAGAAGATAATCTATTACCCAGCAGGCAGCTTCCTAGCAACTTTTGCAACAGATCAGGTACGAAACAGTGCTGGTTTTACCCTTTCCTTAGGTCAATCTTAGCAATGCTGAGAGGAGCCCCTGATACTTGGATAACTCAGGGTTTCCATACTATTTGCCCAGGCCTGTGCCCCGGAGAGGACAGTCCAACTTGTGGTTTATGTTGCCACAACATGGGAAGCAACAGTTACCAGTTATTCGCTCTCACTCGATTGGTGTAGAGCATGAGCACCAGTGGTTACTTCCAATGGTGGAGGAGCTCATTGTGTTTCATTGGATAGCCACTGCCTGCCTAAAGCTATGCAGCCCCCGTCTAGTTTGATGCTGTCCCACCATACCTGTTTGCTTCAATGGGTATTTGGAGCTCAGAGTGTATCTCTGAACAGGAGGCTTGCGAACCTGTGCACCAGGCAAGACAGACTCAATGAAGAAAAGACTGGTCTTTTGCATCGCAAGCTGAAATGTGAGGATCATAAGTCCTGGTTTGCTGATGACCTTCTGCAGATTGACGCCACGTGCATGAAAGTTGTGATTAATAAAGAACGTACAAGGTTCAATGTGGACATTGCTGCGCTACAACTAACTATGTTTGTTCAAAGTGGACCCCTTAAAAAGAGAAGCACTACACATTCTTCAGTCAGGGGAAAATCTAAGAGGCAACACGTGAGCACAGAATGTGTTTCACAGTAAAAACACTTGACTTGTGATAGTTGGTTCCCCCCCACCCCACAGAAGGTTCAGAGTGACGTCCTACATTTCACTTGTCAACAATTCCCATAGAAGATAATCTATTACCTATCAGTCAGCTTGCCAGCAACTTCTGCAGCAGAGCCGGTACTAAACAGTGCTGGTTTTACCCTCTGAGGCCCAGTTAACCTCATGTGCAATTATGCTCCAATACTCACCTTTACCCCAGGTCTCAAGAATCAGTTCAATGAGGCACCTAATGCTGCCATCAGCAGAATTCCTAGCACAGAGTGACTGCACCATCTAGGGGACTTCAGTGCAAGGGTGAGTACTGACCAACGTGCATAGGGCACCAGGGAATCAGCATGATGAATTAATATGGACACAGGTTGCTGAAGCTATGCTGTTACCATGGGTTCTGTGTGACGAACAACTACTTCCAAACTTATCAAGGTGTCCCAAACAAGGTGTTCTTCAGGCCAATGGCGCCAACTGGATCTCATTGTTACCAGGTGTACCATCCTCAACAGAGTCCTCATCACTCATAGTTAGCGCAGTGGTGATTGTGGCACTGACCATCCCTGGTATATAGCAAGGTCAGGCTTCAGTCAAAGAAGCTATACCACTCGAAGAAAGATTGGATCAACACACTAACCCAGAATTACGCCAGGAGTTCCTCAACATCCTTGAGCAGGCTCTTTTGGATAACAATGCCCAAAGCCAGAGTCCGATGTCAAAGTGGGATCATCTGCACTTCACCATCTCCGCAGTCACTGCCTAAGGAAAAAGTGATCAGAGGAATGCTGACTGGTTTTGAGGCTCATTGGACTGAAATGGAGCCAGTTACTGTGGCCAAGAGGAGAGCCCTCATGAACTACAAGCAAGTCTCCAGCAACCAAAACCTAGATTCTCTCAGTGCGACCGCAATCAGGTTTCAGCAGACTGCTCAGCAATGTGTTAATCAATCCTGCTGAAATTCTGCAACAGCATACAGTCTGCTGCTGAATCCGGCGATGCTGGAGGGATATATGAAGGAATCAAGGAAGCAACATATCCAGCAGAAACCAAATCAGCCCCCTTGAAGACAAAGAAAAGGATGATCATCACTGAACTGAGCAAGCAGATGGAAAGGTGGGTTAAACACTACTTCAAACTCTACATAACTTTACAGAACTCTACAGAACGTTGTCACTGAAGAAGTTCTCGGAACCAAACCAGACTTTCCTGTCATGGAGGAGCTGGACAAGGAGCCCACCGTAGTACAGTTCAACAAGGTCATTGTAATATTTCCTGTTCACCAGTTAGGTAAATAATAACTGTAATGTTTATTTACATATAACTGCAATGCAGAGGTTTGTAGCCTCGGGGCTGCAAGTCAGCTTCCAGGATGGAACTGATACAGAAACCTGCGCTTGAGAGGGTGACCCCTCACTCACCCTGGTACAAGATTCTTACCTGGGTCACGTGACCCTCTCGGCAGATTGCCCCATGAAATGGACAAACGTCAGTCATTGATCGTATTGCCAATGGTAAAGTCCCAGGAATTGTTGGTGTTCCACCTGGAAGTATAAAAGGTGGAAGACCAGCACTGCTGCAGCATCTTCATGAACCTTTGTGTCTCTGCTGGATGGAAAGATTTGTGCCTCAACATGTGTGATGCAAACATAGTCACCTTGTACAAAAACAAAGGGGATCACATTGACTGCAACAATTATTAAGTCCCCTCTTTGTTAAGTATCGTGAGGAAGGCCTTTGCTCTCATTGCTCTCACCAGGTTTCAGACCCTGGTGTCATACATCTACCCTGAGTCTCAGTGCAGCCTCAGAACAGCCAGAGCCTATAACTCTGTCCGTTATAGGAGAGAGGCAGCAGACAGAGCAGATCATTGCCTTCATAGACCTCACCAAGGCCTCTTGGCCATCACTTCTTCTTTCCACAAGAACATGCACAGCTTTGTCAGTTACAATGGAGCAACATCAGACGCTTGCACGATCAGCAGTGGAGTAAGGCAGGGCTGTTCTGGCACCAACTCTCTTTGGCATATTTTTTTCCATGCTGCTATTGTATGCGTTCAGCCCTAAAATAAGAATAGTTACCTGTATGCCAGAGCGTCCATAAGTTATTCAATGTGGCAAGATTGCGGGCCAAGGATAAAATGTTAATGTCCAAGTATGCGAGTTGCTGTTTGCTGATGAGGTAGTCCTGGAATCCCATACTGAAATTCACTTGCAGCAGCTTGTAGATCAGATCTCCTGGACATGCAAGGAGCTTTGACTGACAATAAAAAGCCATAGAATCCATAGAATCCCTACAATTCAGAAGGTGGCATTTTGGCCCATCGAGTCTGACTGACCCTCCGAAAGAGCACCCTACCTAGGCTCACTCCCCTGTCTATCCCTGCAACCCCACCTAACCTGTGCATTTTTGGACGCTAAAGTGTAATTTAGCACGGCCAATCCAGTTAACCTGCACATCTTTGGAATGTGGGAGGAAACCGGAGCACCCGGAGGAAACCCACACAGGCACGGTGAGAACGTACAAACTCCACACAGACAATAACCCAAGGCCGGAATTCAACCCGGGTCTCTGGCGCTGTGAGGCAGCAGTGCCAACCACTGTGCCACCCAGCACCATGAAGACCAAAGTTATACATCAGGGTGTAGGGACTCCACCTACCATCAACTTTGACAACCTCACTATGGAGGTCAGCAACAGCTTTACACATCTTAGATCAACAATTGCCAGCAACCTGTCCTGTGATGCCAAAATCGACACCAGGATTGACAAGACCACAGCTGGCATGTCAAAGTTGAGAAGTTCAGTATAGATCAACAGCAAACTAACCGAAAATACCAGGATTGTGTTCTCAGCACCCTTCTTCACAGTGGTGAGCAGAGACAATTTATGCAAGGCAAGAAAAGCGGCTGAACAACCTCCACCTCCACTGCCTCAGGTGACGATTGGGCACCTCCTGGTAGGACAAAGTGCCAAATGTTTGCTCTCTTGAGTCAGCAGTGACCCCATTGCCTCTGTCATGTGAGCTGAATGCCTGATGGCCACATGCCCAAAGACATGTCTGTGGCAAGCTTGCTATTGGCACAAGACCAACAGGATGGCTACTGTACTTTACCTATATAAGTCACTGAATTTATTTTGTGATTTGCTTGGTATAAAGGTAAGTATATAATAAGTAGACATGCTTCTTACATCTGCACTTCTGACCTATTGTTGTGCATTTTTATTTATATATAATTCCGCTGTTGCTAATGTCCTCCACTTCACATCTGGTGGCAGAATTTCTATCTTAGTAGCCAATTGAGAATGTCTCAGGAAAATTCCTATCATAAAGAAATTGATTTCAATTTTACTAAAATATTTGAATATGGATTTACGTATCAAATTCGGGCATTTACAACCGATGCGAACCTTGCAATCACATTGCAGTCCAAAAGTTCATTAATCACCATCTTAAACATAATACATTCAGGTACTCGGAGAAAACTTGGCCCAGGAACAATAGGGGATTATTGGGCGACATAGTAGCGCAGTGGTTAGCACTGTTGCTTCACAGCGCCAGAGTCCCAGGTTCGATTCCCGGTTTGGGTCACTGTCTGTGTGGAGTCTGCCCGTTCTCCCTGTGTCTGTGTCGGTTTCCTCCGGGTGCTCCGGTTTCCTCAAGTCCTGAAAGACATGGGGCGTCATTCTCCGACCCTCCGCCGGGTCGGAGAATGGCCGTTGGCCGCCGTGAATCCCGCCCCCGCCGAAGTCTCCAGTACCGGAGATTGGGCGGGGGCGGGAATCAAGTTGGCGGGACCCCCCGCTCAATTCTCCGGCCCGAATGGGCCGAAGTCGCGCCCAGAAATTGCCTGTCCCACCGGCGTAAATCAAAGCTGGTATTTACCGGCGGGACCAGGCGGCGTGGGCGGGCTCCGGGGTCCTGGGGGGAGGCGCGGGGCTATCTGACCCCGGGGGGTGCCCACACGGTGGCCTGGCCCGTGATCGGGGCCCACCGATCCGCGGGCGGGCCTGTGCCGTGGGGGCACTCTTTCCCTTCCGCCTCCGCCACGGCCTCCACCATGGCGGAGGCGGAAGAGACTTTCCCCACTGCGCATGCGCGGGAAACTGTTGGCGGCAGCTGACGCTCCCGCGCATGCGCCACATTTCCGCGCCAGCTGGCGGGGCACCAAACGCCATTTCCGCCAGCTGGCGGGGCAACAAACGCCATTTCCGCCAGCTGGCGGGGCGGAAATCCCTCCGGCGCCGGCCTAGCCCCTCAATGTTGGGGCTCGGCCCCCAAAGATGCGGAGCATTCCGCACCTTTGGGCCGGCGCGATGCCTGTCTGATTGGCGCCGTTTTTGGCGCCAGTCGGCGGACATCGCGCCTTTGGGGGAGAATTTTGCCCCTGCTGTTAGATGAATTGGACATTCTGAATTCTCCCTCTGTGTACCCAAACAGACGTCGGAATGTGGCGACTATGGGCTTTTCACAGTAACTTCATGGCAGTGTTAATGTAAGCCTCCTTGTGACAATATAGATTATTATTATTAAAAACTCCAAACTCTTGGCCAATAGAAAGTACAGGGATTAATTTGCTTTCCTTTCATCCAGAGATATACTACACCTTTTCCTGCCCCTCTCTTTCCTGCTATTCCTTTTTATTCATTGATGGAATGTGATGGTTGCCTTGTTCATGAAGATAATTGGCCGGCTTGCTTGGCTACTTCGGAAGGTAGTTATGAGTCAACAACATTGCTGTTGGTGTAGAGTCAGAATTAGGCCAAGACTGGGTAAGTACAGCAGACTTCTTCCCCTGAAGGACATTAGCAAACTAGATAGTTTTCTTTTAGAATAACAATCTTGTAGTTTCATAATCACCATTATTAGTCCAGGTTTTTATTTCAGATTCATTTACCTGAATTTAAATTACTCTGCAGTGATGGTGTTTGAGCGCAGGTTTGTAAATCATTCAGCCTGGTTTCTGAATTCCTTTTTAAAAACATTATAGAGTACCCAATTCTTTTTTTTGCAGTTAAGGGGCAATTTAGCGTGGCCAATCCACCTACCCTGCACATTTTTTGGGTTGCGGGTATGAGACCCGCGCAGACACTGGGAGAATGTGCAAACTGCACGCGGCCAGTGACCTGGGGCCGGGATCGAACCCGGGTCCTTGGCGCCGTGAGGCAGCAGTGCTAGCCACTGTGCCACCGTGCCGCCCTTGGCTTCTGGATTACTAGATCAGCAAGATAATCTCAATTCTACCATGCCTGCTTGGCAAGAAGTGATGAAGAAGAGGGAGCAACAGCATCTTTCCACTCATTGATGCTGCTCATTATCATTGGGCGACTTGACATTATTATTGGCCAATCAGCCATTTTGCTAAATGGAGCTGTCCTAGTAGGACGTTCATAATAAACAAAAGTCCCCTTGGGTCACTGTGGTCTGTCACAACTTATGGATTTAAAAAATAATTCCCCCTCTTATTATGGCACCTTTATAGTCATTCTGTTAAAACCTATATTTCCTTGGAACATCAGTTGAATGGGTCACTGAATGCCCTTGCATTGTCCACCATCTCAGTCTGTGAGCAAACCAGTAGTGTTTGAGCCTGAGCTAAACAGGAGTTTCATACCTGACAAAGACAGCACTGAAATAATTAACACTAATTATAGCCATGTACATCCCTGCATGTCTGATTCTCGAGCATTCACTGCCGTTGCCATAGGACTTAGGCTGTGGTGTAACTGTTTTCTTCGCAGTGAAGGATCAGCTGCAAATTCTTGACTGAAATGTCAAAGTACACAGGAAAAGGACAGAATTTTATGGAGGGAATTTTCCATTTCTAAACTATGGAAACTGCATCATGGTGCTTGAGAACCTTTGGTCGATAGATCCATTATATATTTGGAACAATGCTTTTTTGATTAAATGGTAACATTTATTTGAAGTGGGCATATATAAGAAAAAGCCTCTGAGATGTGGGGCAGAGAATCTAATTTCACGCCGAAATTGGGCCTGGTGCCAGTCCGGCGATTCTCCGGGACCCGAGAATCAGTGTGATTGCTGAGTACGCCGCGCAGCTGGGGGTTCATTGACAGAAGCCCGCCCAGTGATCCTCCGCTCCCGACCGGCCGAGTTCGTGACGGCATGGAACTAACCACCCATTGCTGGTCGGGTTGCTGGCGTGGCGGCTGCGGACTCAGTCTGCGGCTACCCTGGTGGGGGGCGGGGGAATTGAACATGGCGGGGGGGCCTTCTAGGCGGCCAGGGCTAATATCCGCGTGGTCAGATCCTTGGGCATGGGGCCGATTAAGGGGGGGGGGGGGCAAATTTATATGTCTGCCTCTGCAGTCCGAATCCGCCATGGCGCTCGGCATGGCCGCTGGAGGCCGCCGTCGTGCGCCTACGCGGACTCAAAACCGGAAGTGCGGGGGCCCATATCCGCAGCTAAAGCTGCGTGAATTACTCTGGGTCCCTGCTAGCCCCCTGCGGGTCATTGAATTAGCTGATCTTTTTTGCTGGAATCTCCAGAGTAAAACACCAGCATTTTTACGCCAGCGTGGGGACATAGACCCATTTTGGGAGAATCGAACCCAGTGTCTGTGTACATTTCTGACCAGGGTTTATTTATAGTGGTGCCAATAGTGACCGATTGAGTTTGCCACTTCCCTCTTTCAAATGTTTTTTTAAAACTTACTTTGTTAGTATCTGCTTTCCATCTTCCCTCACACGCTGTGATCAATATTCATGCTCAGACTCGAAAGGCTGAGTTTAACTTGATGAGGGAAGGATGTGCATTAGAATCGAGGGTAAACAGTGTGCTGCCATACTTGACTGCCCACTGAGGGCAGCGCCATTTTAACAGGCACATTGTAAGCAGCATTAGTCACATGCTCAGGGAAACCTGACACCAAGCTGGAGCAGGTCCAGAAGAGGCCAAGAAGATAATTTGAAATGAAATATTTTCCCTGGACTCTACAGTGAAATGAATTGGCTCTCCTCTGTCCCAGGAATCCCCCTCACCCACACCACGCCCCCCACCCGACAAAATACTATCATTTCTTGACCCGCCCCTCCCCTCTCCAAAACCTATCCCAACAACATATTTAACTGACAGGCAGAGGCTTTTCCTGTGAATGGTTTGTGGCAGTTCTCCACTCTGCTCCTACTCACTGGTCAAGATTTGATTCTTGCCAGGATGGGGTGAAGTGATTCAATCAAGTGAGACGGAGTTGAGGCCTAAGGGTTTAAATGTCCTGGCCCTTACTTCAGCAGGCCATACAAGCTTGATGCTCACCTTACTGCCTCCATGCTGAGTTAATATTGGGATTCATTCAAATTGCCCACAGCTCCTCTACCGTAATCAGTTTGAGGTCATCTCCTTCTCTCATGCAACCTGTAGAAAAACTGAAGGATATTTTATTCTCACTTTGAACTGCTGCCCTTTATGAGCCGATAACGTGCATGATTTCCCATCCTTGCCATTTAACAAACTCCCACTAGCGCGCCCAATCCAAGCTGGTAAGTCATCACATTTAATCAGAGTTAACCTTGGAAAATCTAGCCTGCTAGTGGGGAGAAAGGGGAATTGGCCCTGTATGAATTTGATAAGTTCCAAGCGAGCTGAACTCTGGTCCTAAGAATAATGTGATAGGACTATATGGAATCTCCTCTACCTGTTTTATTCACAGATATTCCGTAAAGGAGTTCCTTGAATGCTCCCATTGTTTTATCGTTTAATGAGAAAACAGCTATATTGAACGCAGAAGTAAACTAGGGTTATTTGTTCCTGTCCTTAGATAAATTTCTTGGGTGCGATGTAACTAAACGGGAACAAAGTTCCATAGTGAGCACATTTCGGCACGTGTTTACTGGCGCTCAGTGTACCGAGAAACACAACACTATCGAACGGCATTCAGGTTAGATAGCGGTCCTCAGCGGGGAATGCGTGGCCAAGACCGCACATAGCCCCGTTTTCTGCACTGAGGATCGCCACTAGCCAGAACTCCTCAGTGTAGTGAGAAATCAGAATGCCATTTTTAAATGGCGCCCGTTTTCTGGAGCCCCCGACGTGACCCCCGAACCCCCCCAAGCCCCAACTCACCATGAGGGTTCCCTCACCCCCCCCCAAAACCCAGACAGGGCACCCTGTCCCGATCACCACCGAGTGAGAAATGCCAGTGTGGCACCTTGGCAGTGCCAAACTGGTAATCTGGCAGTGCCCCTGTCAGCTGACAGTGCCACCTGGGAACCTTGGCAGTGCCAGGCTGGCATCCAGGTGGCATATTAAAGTGAGGCTAGCTGTCTCGCTCCAATATGCAGGTTTGCCAAAAATGATCCCGCCCACAATGGGCAGGATTTACATCGCAACACCTTGCGGGATCACGTTTGATCTTGCGAGGAGTTGCGAGCTGGGTAGATCCCGGGAGCAGGATCTCCCGGTTTCTATCAGCCACATTGCACCGCGGCGCGCTGCCTTTCCGGCGCAGTATGGTCATTTGATTGCGCCCCACCGTTTTTGGCCAAATGTCACCCTGTGGGCAGATCTGATCCATTTCTCTAGCTGGACGGTAATGTTTACTATGGTTCCACAGTGTCTCTCACTGTGTTGTACCCCTTGTTCAGGGACATATTTACAAGATGATTAGCAATAGACATTCAGCACTGCCACACTCTTTTGTGTAACTGGCAATATTAACTTATCCCCCAGTGAGCATCTCATAGACAGATTAAAAATACATTAGTGACAAAGAACTTGAAATTATGCTCCATTTTTGTTATTTATATGTCCCTATTATAATTGTTTGGAATATTTATTTAAGGAATGAGTTGCAGTGGCATAATTGGAGAAGCAGCATGGGGGTGTTACCAGGCACAATTTTGCAAGGGAGTTTAATTAATTTACATGATTTTAATGACAAGGATATCAAACCACCCTTGGTTAATGACTCTTTCTCCCCTGTGGTAATTCAACTCCCTCAGCATGTCTGATGATGTCAGCAGTAGTTACAGGTGAAATAAATATCAAGAAAAAGACCAACTGAAAGCGGCAACATAGAAATAACCAAAAACAATGTTACAATTGATCGTGCATACCTTTCCATTTAATAAGTTTTAATACTGCAGTTGGAAGCAAACAGGAAATGTTCAAATTGTGTAAGATTGCCGAGCATTGGCTGAAGTAAGTTTTATTTAGCTGAATAATATCTGAAATTCCAGAGGCTTAGAAATAAGTGTTTTTGGCAAGGAACACATGCGGCATTACATTGGAATCATCTGCATAATGTTACGTTCTGAATATTGAGCAACATGTTTATCTCTATAGATGGTTGAGAGAAAGGGGCAAGGGGCAAGGGAGGAAAGAAGGTGCCCAACCGCCCCACGTTTCAATTATAATCCCATCTGAGCCCACCTCCAGACGGTGACCACCAGCAGACGGGAAGAGAAGACCGCCCTCTATGACCAGAGCCACCTGGATGGAGATGGCTGAAGAGGTCAGCAGTGTTGGCGTGGTGCCTCGAAACTGAGAGGCAATGCTGGAGGAGTTAAATTACCTTTTTTGATCTGCAAGGGTGAGTAAGTCTGCAATATGTCACAGAAGGCACACTAAGGGTCGTGCCTTGCGATTACTTCAGAAGTCTGAGGCAGCATCATGCACCAATGACATTGTTTGTGGCCCCGATGCCTCTGTAGAGGTGTAGTTGTTGCTCCAGCATGTGGGAGCTGGCCTTAGACTTGAGGAAGGTACACCAGCATATTGGCTGCCAATCATTGTGCAGACTATGCATTCCTCACAGAGTTTGGGCGCATGTTGAAATTAATATACCTAAGAATAAACACCTCAATTTAGGAAAAGCAGGCCAACAAGCTCGGGAGAGGAACAGGACTGGAGGTGTGGTGTGTGGCCTGGCAATCCTCACACTGCTGGAGGTGGAGGTTCTGCAGTTGTCCTCCATGGAATGGAGCCGGTCACTCGCAGAGGCAAAATTGGAGGAAGGCCTCGGACTGGTGAGGTTGCAAAGGCCTTCATCCAAATTTGTGACAGAAATGGGGAGAGGCCTAGGAGGAGGGCTAATGATGCCTGGCATGCATATATAAATTATAAATTGCTGTTCGGTGTGTTCGTGCAGACCTGTATAATTCTTTGATTGTGGTCACAAACTAACAGGACATTTAAAGAGCGATTGCCCTTGGTGTTTAGACATGTACAGGGATGGCTTGCTGGAGCCTTTATGAATGGCAAAGTGAGTGCAGTCTATTGCTTGATGAACCCCGGGGGAAACCTGTGATCCTCACAAAGCCTCTGGCTCGTTCAAGTTGACTGTGGTGGTCTGTGTAAAATGCAATGTACTGACCTGCCCTTTGGAACATTGCATCGGCAAAGATCTTCGTGCAGTCGTGGGCAGCAGGCCGTGTGGCACCACTAAAGTCTCCACAAGCTGCCTGGAAGGATCCAGTGATAAAGAAATTCAGTGCCACATTAACCTTGACAACCACTGGCATTGGATGACTACCAGTTCAGTCTCCCCTGCCCGCATCTCACAGAGGGAAGTCACTGTGGTTCTGGAGAGCCTGGGTCTCCCCCGGCATTGCGTCTCCGATGTTTGAAGGTATCTCACATTCTGCCCATGTGCTCGATTGGCAGCATACGTCCTAGTTGTGTGCCCACCTCGTTGCTGCATGCTGTCCCCATCAGCTACTTGTTCTAGTGCATTCTGTCCCCGACCACCTGATCTTCTCTCTCTCCTTCTCTCCTCAATGTATCTCCTGCAGAGACTGCTAGCCCATCTTCCTACAGCCAAACAGTCTGATGTACAGATGAGGCACTAACTGCACATTTTCGTCGGCTCAGTCAAGCCTTAAAACATCAAAGGTACACCCTGGAACCACAGCTTGCACTAGCGAATGATAACAGCACTCACAGCAGCATGAACCGCTGAGGCCAAACAAAGGATCCAGCTGCTGTCTTTTAAACCTGCCCTTATAATCATTCAGTGTAGAAAACGAGTTCCCCACCTGGCGTGCTTCACACTCTCTGACCATTTTATTGCTCCCAGCGTGTATTATTGCACTCAATTGCACCTTTAATAAGCTTAACTATCCAATTTTAAACAATTCGAATATGGTGGGCGGGCTCCCAATTTCTAGGTCATGGTGATGGGAACGTGACCCGATGCCATCGACCCCAATAACATGTCAGCGTGTGCATGGACCAGGCCTGCTTTCACTGCATAATATTCAGCCCATGGTTTGAAATCCCTGCACCGATCCCTGCCTTAATCAGGATCATCGGCTTTAATATTCCATCCTATTTATTCCATGTGCATAGGCCTGAAATTGATTAGCTGGAAAGAACAAGGACAGTGTGTGTGTGTGTGTGGGGTGGGGGGTGGGGGGGGGGGGGGGGGGGGGATGTTAATCTCCTCCACCCACATGCTGCATTTCTGCAAATGTTTTGTGAGGACTGCAAAAAGCAAGCAGCGGACTATGCAACTGGCTTGTAAACACACCATCAACACATTCACTTCTGCCCCTTTGTTCCGTCAATAAAACTTAATTTAAAAAGCTAGATACTAACTAGCAGCTGCCATTTATCTAATGGGAAACACCCTCAATTTCAAGTACCATATTATACGCTTTAATCCCAGTTAAGTATTTACACAATAATTTAGGCCCTGATTTGAACTATGTCAGGTGGATAATGAGGTGAATTGAAAAATTACCCATTGGCCAAAAATTAATTTTGGCGACGGGGTCTTGCCTGCTGGCTGGAGAACCTGCAGGTGCCCCTCCTTCATGGAAGGCCCGCTCAAATTAAATACCTCAATGGGCTGAAGGGTCTCTTCTGCACTGTAGTATTGCTTTAGTGTCCTTGGTGCGGAAATCGCACTCCTTGAGCGTCGCTGGCCAAACAGAGGCTGGCAGCTCCCCAATGCCACTGAGTGGTGGCTACTGACAGGAGTCCAGTAATGCACCTGCCAGAGGGCTGGGATCAACGAGGGATCCAGGTCACAGAGGAGTGAGGATGGAATGGACATCATAAAGAAGGGGTCACTAGAAGGGATGGGAGGGAGATGCAAGGCAGGGTAGGGGATAGCTCTCAGTGGGTCCCCACTAAACCCCAAACCCCCCATTCCTGTTTCCTGATGACTCCTGGATCTCATTTAAACCTCGGTTGGTAGGAAATGGTGGAACATTACACGGACAAGGGCACAAGGTAGGCTGGAGGATTGGTTTCTGGGCTGCCACACAGATTTCTCAAATTAAGGTATTGGGGTTGGTGGAGCAAGCGAGGCACAGGTTCCTCCAGGTCCCATAAGGAAATCTTTTTAACCCTTTGGACCTCTTCTGGGCTCAGGTTGCTCCTCTTCAAAGAAAGATATACTGGCAGAGAAGGTTGATCCCGGGTATGGAGGGATTATCTTATGAGGAGAGGTTGAGAAGGTTGGGACTGAATTTATTGGAGTTTAGAAGATTGAGAGGTGACTTTATTGAGGGCTGCATTCTCTGATTTTGCCGCTAAGTCCGGAGGAACGGTCTGGTCTTACAACCAAATATTCGGCGCCCACCGGTGGGGGGCGAGCAACCGCGCCACGTAAAGCACCCGGCTTTACCCTCAGATACGGATGGAGAATGGCCGGGTCCGTGGCCACGCATGTGCATGGTGGCGACCTGCGGCGGCCGCGACGTACATCATGGCGCCGGCCATGTGCGGACCCGGCCTGCCAGATCGTGCCCCCCTTTAACTTCCTTCGCCAACCCTGGACCACCCCCCACCAGTCCCCCCAGCCCCTGCCAAACCCCCCCTGCCAGCGGAATGCCCCCCCCCGACTGTGGCGGCGCTGGACACAGTCTGCAGTCGCCACGCGTGGTACCCGAAAGCTGAGAGGACGCGCGGCTGACGCCGTCTGTAAGGCGGCCCATCGGGGACGGAGCTTCAGGGAAGTGCCTCGGGTGATGTCCTGAGGCCGTCCCAATGGTGTGCGGTGTACACGGCAATTACGCCGCTTTTGAGGGGCGGAGCATCCAAAAATCTTCACTGCCCCCAATTCCGACATAAAAACGGATTCTCCGGCCAATTACCAAACACGATTTTGGCACGGCAATCGGAGAATCCAGCCCATAGGATTCTCAGTGGGCTTGACAAGGTTGATGCTGAGAGGATGTTTCCTCTTGTGGGAGAGTTTAGGACCAGAGAGCATAATCTCAGAGTAAAGGGTCACCCATTTAAGACAGAAGTGAGGATGAATTGTTTCTCTCAGAGGGTAGTGAATCTGCGGAATTCTTTACCACAGAGAGCTGTAGAGGCTGGGTCATTGAGTATGTTCACAGCTGAGACGGACAGATTTTTAATGAGTAAGGGAATCAAGGGTTATTGGCATAAGGTGTGAAAGTGGAGTTCAGGATTATATCAGATTAGCTATGATCTCATCGAATGGCGGAGCTGGATCGATGGGCCGAATGGCCTACATCTGCTCCTATGTCTTATGGACCCATTGTCCTCACCTCTCCTGGTTTGTTTCTGCACGTATTTTTCATTTCCCTCTCCCCACCACCCCGCAGCCTCACCACAAAGTTTTTGTGATTGATGGATTTTTCCCTGCAGGATTTTCATGCTGACAATTGTCGAGGTTCTCCGTTTGGAATTTTCCGCCTCCCCAGCCGCGTGCCCTCGGTGGCACGCTGCCACCGGCAGCAGCGCCTCTGTTCCCGCCCGCCGCCCAATGGGATTTCCCATTGTGGCCACTCTACGGTGCCAGGAAACCCGCAGGCTGGGGTGCGCGTCTGTCGGAACAGGGAATCCCGTCAGCGGAGTGTTGACGCCAGAACTGAATTGCGTGAGGTCCACGTGAGGACACTATTTCTGGAGCAATTCATGACATGCGAATGCGCAACACTTTGCCCACGTGAATCTAGAGCAATTCTGATTTCTGCTGGCATCGGATTCGCTGGGGCCGGCATTGTCGCTGGAGAGCTTGACAAGCTGGAGCTGCTTATAGGCACTCCACTCCCCACACACTCTCATTCCAGCTTAGAAATTGGCTCCATGAAGAGATGACGTGCTGGACAGAATGTGGGATGCAGTAGAGGAGAGGCAGGACACTCTCTTCCCCAAGGTGGGCAGGAGGTTACCGCCCATGGTTGTCAACCAGGCCTGGGTGGAGGTGGCAGAGCCTCACCAGGTGGACTGGCATGCAGTGCCACAAGAAGATGAACGACCCCCTTATGGCACCTCAGGTGTTTCACACCTCTGTTCCCCGGCATCACTCCCGTCCCTCGTGCCTCACATCACCCCCCCAATTCCCCTCGAGGCCAATCAAAACCATCTGCCTGCATCTTCCTCTCATCCAATCCTGCACCAAACCCCAATACCTGTATTGTCGTCTCTGGCCTGGTGCCTTGTGCACACATGCCACCAGGTACAGACCCCTCCCCTGTAACTCGCCTCCATGCGTCTCACCATATGTGTCCCCAAGGAAAAGACGGCCCAAACAGAGGGGAGCAGGAGACCAAAGGGAGTGTCCTGGTCCTCCAACCGGGCTTTCACTCCCGCTGAGGAGGGGGCGATGGAACTATTCGGGAAGTTGCAGGCGAGGGCCATCTCCGAGGCGGAGGTTGGCACGGGCCAACCAAGTGAGCCCCAATACAAAATGGTGTCCCTATAGCAAGTGAGTCACCCTCTCCCCAAGACCACTCCTTCCCAATATCTCACTGTGTGGCTTGTCGTTTGTATGCAGGATCACCATCAGACCAAACCTGCCCGTCTGGGGTGCCTCACCCCCCAGCCACAGTCCCCGCACACCCCAGAGGACAGTCTGGGGACGACACTGACCTCTCAGCACTGCATCCACCTGCACTCTACACCATCACAGAGACTATCACCTCGGTGGGCCACTTTAGTGAAGAGGCTCCTGGGTCACCCTCTGGTGAGAATGTAACACATGCTCTAGGACATCAGTGGGAGATAGGAATTCCCGCGGGAACGGGCGGTCGGAGAGCTACCCGATACCAGGGACAAGCTGTAGTTTGGACAGGAAGAATGATCCCATCACCGGTGGAGAGGCAGATGCAGTGCCAGGATTTACAGGAGGGGGTGTCAGGAACCCTCCAGTGCCTGCAGGTGCCGTTAGAGGAGTCCAACCGCCTTCAGGTGCAGGCGAACATGCCGACAATGCGTGGTACCCAGGCCAACACAAAATGGGTGGCGTCCACGTTGGAAAACTTGGGTCAAAAGGTCACAGCCATGGGTCAAGACGTCCAAGACTGTGCAGTCGATGGCTGAGTCTCAGGATAGGGAGACCAATCACAGGCAGCCAATTACCCGGCCCACATGGACATTGCTGCGGCGCTCCAGAGCTTGGCCCTTTCACAAAGTGTCATGGCTGAGGGCATCAAGAGCATTGGCCTGGCGCTGACTGACCTGAGCCAGGCACAGAGGGACTTGGCACATTCCCAGGACATAAGGGACATAACCGGGGCCCACAGGGACATGGCTCACTTGCTGAGGGAGTGGCCCAGTCTCTGTACTCCCTGGTTGAGAGCATTGAGACTCTGGTTGAGATGAGAGTGGGCCTCCACGACTGGCAACAACAGGTGACAGTGGAGCCTTTGGAGCTCACTCTGGTCTCATCTCCATCACATAGAGTAGCCTGGGCCATCGAGCACCCGATGGAGGAGGAAGTGAGAGGTCCCGAGCCAGTGCCTCCCACAGAGGAAGTGCTGGAACACCTCAGTGCTTCTGCATCCCCCCACCTGACACTGGCGCATCTCATGGACAGCGGGCAGAACAGGGTGGCACTCATCACCTGTGACACCCGAAAGTCGGCCGGGCCCATCCGGGTCCAGGCCGTTCAGAGGATAACTGCGAAAGGCCTTTCAGGTCAGAGGGCGAGATACGCAGCAGGCCACCTCCTCGTCTAATGTGCTGTCTGGGGTCACACCTAGAAGAAGGGGTAGGCCACATAATCTAAGGAAGATAGACACCAGTTAAGTTGGCACGGATGTCGCACATAAGCTCGAGTTACAGGTCAGGGCACAATAATGTATATAGTCACTATTAAGCACCTTTTCATCAACGTTCTGACCTACTTCAATCCTCAATCTGAAGGGTGTGAGAGATGGGTTGGGCTGGGTGTAGAGGGTGTGCCGGGTGTGCAAGTACCCCCTGGGCAGACGGTGCAATGCGATCCGAAGGCAGGAGTCAGATTTTGTCAAAGATGAGGAGCACTAGAACTCATCTCACAGCGAGTCATCATCATCCTCTGTCCTGTGGACAAGACCCATTATTATTGCCTGCCCAGAACCAACACCCTGTGGTGATCCTGGTGGGACCCTCAGAGGAGGTATGAGGAGCTGGGGAGGTGGCATGGAGTGAAGGGAGGAGGGATGGGGGGGTGCAGTGAAGGGAGGAGGGACAAGGGAGGGTGTGAGCAGCTATGGGCAGGGAGCATCATTTGGAAGGGGATGAGAAGGATGGTGAGGTGGGACAGGGAGCTGCCAGCGATCAGGCATTGTAGCTGGAAAATCGGGAGGTGATGTGGGTGTCACGTGTGCAGCAGCCCTGGAGCACATGCTGGGTGACCCGCTGTGCCAGCCTGGGTTCCATGCCCTGTTTTTCCTTGCCATCTTCCTCGTCAGATAAGGCTTTGCGTTCTTCCTCCTCCTCCAGCATTTCCCCCCTCTACTCTGCGAGGTTGTACAGGATGCAGCAGGCCACCATGATGTTCGAGGCCCTCCTGGGGTTATATTGGAGTGCCCCACCCGATTGGTCCAGGCATCGGAAATGCATTTTTAGGACATGGATACACTGCTCAATAATGCTCCTGGTTGCTGCAAGGGCGTCGCTTTAATGATTCTTCACCTCAGTCTGGGGCCTCTGGAAAGCGTCATTAGCCATGACTGCAGTGGGTAACTGTTGTCTTCCATGAGCCACCCACTCACTGGAGGGAGTGGCTCGAATGTGCCAGGATGCACACCAACTGCACATTCAGGGTGTGAAGCACCTTCCTCTTGATGAAGGACACCCTCTGATGAGCACCTGGTCCAGACAAGTTTATATAGTCCGTTGCCCAGGCACATAGGGTGTGGATGAACCTGTGTACGAATGTCTGAGAGGTCCCAGAAAGGTCCCTGCTCGGCCCCTGGAAAGACCCAGAGGCATAAAGGTTCAGGGTGCCAGTCACCTTGACAAAGAACAAAGAAAAGTATAGCACAGGGCCAGACCCTTCGACCCTCCAAGCCGATGCCGACCATGCTGCCCGTCTAAACTAAAATATTCCACACTTCCAGGGTTCGAATCCCTCTATTCCCATCCTATTCATGTATTTGTCAAGATGCCCCTTAAACATGACTATCGTCCCTGCTTCCGGCAGCGAGTTCCAGGCACCCACTACCCTCTGTGTAAAATACTTGCCTCGTACATCTCCTCGAAACCTTGCCCCTCGCACCTTAAACCTATGCCCCCTAGTAATTGACCCCTCTACCCTGGGAAAAAGGTCTCTGACTTTCCACCCTGTCTATGCCCCTCATAATTTTGTAGACCTCTATCAGGTCGCCCCTCAACCTCTGTCGTTACAGTGAGAACAAACCCAGTTTATTCAACCTCTCCTCATAGCTAATGCCCTCCTTGAAAATCTCTTCTGCACCCTCTCTAAAGCCTCCACATCCTTCTGGTAGTGTGGTGACCAGAATTGAACACACTTCAAGTGTGGCCTAACTAAGGTTCTATGCAGCTGCAACATGACTTGCCAATTTTTATACTCAATGCCCCAGCCAATGAAGGCAAGCATGCCGTATGCCTCCTTGACTACCTTCTCCACCTGTGTTGCCCCTTTCAGTGACCTGTGGACCTGTACACCGAGATCTATCTGACTGTCAATACTCTTGAGGGTTCTACCATTCACTGTATAGTCTCTACCTGCATTAGACCTTCCAAAATGCATTACCTCACATTTGTCCGGATTAAACTCCATCTGCCATCTCTCTGCCCAAGTCTCCAAGCAATCTAAATCCTGCTGTATCCTCTGACAGTCCTCATCGCTATCCGCAATTCCACCAACCATTGTGTCGTCCACAAACTTATTAATTAGACCAGTTACATTTTCCTCCAAATCATTTATATATACTACGAACAGCAAAGGTCCCAGCACTGATCCCTGCGGAACACCACTAGTCACAGCCCTCCAATTAGAAAAGCACCCTTCCATTGCTACTCTCTGTCTTCTATGACCTAGCCAGTTCTGTGTCCATCTTGCCAGCTCATCGCTGATCCCGTGTGACTTCATCTTTTGTACGAGTCTGCCATGAGGGACCTTGTCAAAGGCCTTACTGAAGTCCATATAGACAACATCCACTGCCCTACCGGCATCAATCATCTTTGTGACCTCCTCGAAAAATTCTATCAAGTTAGTGAGACACGACCTCCCCTTCACAAAACCGTGCTGCCTCTCACTAATACGTCCATTTGCTTCCAAATGGGAGTAGATCCTGTCTCGAAGAATTCTCTCCAGTAATTTCCCTGCCACTGACGTAAGGCTCACCGGCCTGTAGTTCCCTGGATTATCCTTGCTACCCTTCTTAAACAAAGGAATAACATATCTTCCTCCCAAACCCCATGGTGCCTGTTGCTCCATCATCTGGCACATATGGTACACAGTCTCCCTGGTTAGCTGGAGTCTTCGGTGGAGCTTGCGGTCCGGCGGGTCCTCGAAGGACAGGTTCCGACAGTATACACATTGCCTGATGCGGCGCCTACTTCACACCTCCTCCTCGGCCTGTTGGACAGCTGGCACTTGAGCCTCACCGGCTGGCCCCTGTTCTTCTGGGGCAGGCTCCTCTTCTACAGGGTCCTCCCCAAGCAGGCCCTGCACCTCCAGCCTCTGTGCATCCGTAACGGCAGCTGCGGCCAGGTAGATAGCGAGCATTCCTGGCTGTGCACCAAAATTCATTCTCTGCAGGCGGGGAAAAGAAAAGACCTGGGGCGAAATTCTCCCCAAACGGCGCGATGTCCGCCGACTGGCGCCCAAAGTGGCGCCAATCAGACGGGCATCGCACCGCCCCAAAGGTGCGGAATGCTCCGCATCTTTGGGGGCCGAGCCCCAACATTGAGGGGCTAGGCCGACGCCGGAGGGATTTCCGCCCCGCCAGCTGGCGGAAACGGCCTTTGTTGCCCCGCCAGCTGGCGCGAAAATGACATATCGGGGCGGCGCATGCGCGGGAGCGTCAGCGGCCGCTGACAGTTTCCCGCGCATGCGCAGTGGAGGGAGTCTCTTCCGCCTCCGCCATGGTGGAGACCGTGGCGGAGGCGGAAGGGAAAGAGTGCCCCCACGGCACAGGCCCACCCACGGATCGGTGGGCTCTGATCGCGGGCCAGGCCACCGTGGGGGCACTCCCCGGGGCCAGATCGCCCCGCGCCCCCCCCCAGGACCCCGGAGCCCGCCCACGCCGCCTTGTCCACGCCGTTCAAAAGGTGGTTTAATCCACGCCGGCGGGACAGGCAATTTATCGGCGGGACTTCGGCCCATCCGGGCCGGAGAATCCAGCGGGGGGGCCCGCCAACCGGCGCGGCCCGATTCCTGCCCCCGCCGAATATCCGGTACCGGAGACTTCGGCAACCGGTGGGGGCGGGATTCACGGCAGCCCCTGGCGATTCTCCAACCCAGCGGGGGGTCGGAGAATGACGCCCATGTTATCAAGCTGAGTATCCTCTTGCTCATCCAGATCCAACAGGCTACATGGTGACCCTCAGTTGTACTTCAGCTCCACCTCCACATGTCCCATCCAATCCCACCCCCACCCTTCAGCCACTCCCCCCTATATGTTGCCCTCGGCACTGCACCCCTGTCCCCAGCAGTGAGTGGGCCGGGGCGCCACTATCCACATCACCCATCCCTGTCTACAGGGGTACCGGTGACTGCCGCAACCTGCGACAGGCTCTGCTGCCCCTGTCCTGCCTCCCCACTATGGTCTACTGTGGATGTTCTCATTGGGTGGGCCGTGGTATCCCGCCAGCAGAGTGCCACCTGGTTGGGGGGTGGAGAGAGTCACCGTGTGCCACCAATCGCCTCCATGTTTATAGGTGTGTGTGTGGACAGGTCCTACATATGGCGGTGAGCGTGGGACGTGGGTGTCTACTGGGACTTTAGCTGCAGTGTGATGTGGTTGCTGGGTGTGACAACCTGACCAGGAGCAGGATGTATCAGAGTAGGGGTGCGGTGGGAAGGTGGGACTTGGAGACAGCTGGTGGTCCTGTGGAGTGGGTTAGCTGATTGTGGTAGTCACCACTGTTGTATCATATTGTATGTACTGCACTGCATACGAGGGTATTACGGTAAGGCCCCGTACTACAGGTACGGGGGTAAATCGCTGCCAGCTGGCTCCGCCCAGTAGGCGGAGTATAAATGTGTGTGCTCTCCGAGCTGCAGCCATTTTGGCAGCAGCTGTAGGAGGCCACACATCTCTGTGTAATAAAGCCTCGATTACTCTCTACTCTCGTCTCGTCGTAATTGATAGTGCATCAATTTATTACACAGTGATTTTACAAAGATGGACCTCGCATCAAGCCGGATAACCTGCAGCTGCATCCTCAAGCAGACAACGCCAAAAAGGACTTTGCACATTGGCTAGCTTGCTTTGAAGCGTACATCGGATCTGCGACAGATCCAATCCCAGAAGCACGGAAGCTCCAGATTCTGTACAAGCAGCTGAGCTCTGATGTCTTTCCCCTCATCCAGGACGCGCCTACCTACGCAGAGGCCATGGCGCTACTGAAGGAAAACTACGCTCAGCAGACCGACAAGATCTACGCCAGGCACCTCCTGTCCACGCGGCACCAACTTCCCGGTGAGTCCGTGGAAGATTTCTGGCGTGCCCTGCTCGTCCTGGTGAGAGACTATGATTGCCAGGCCGTTTCGGCCGCTGAACATTCTAACCTGCTAATGAGCGACGCGTTCATTACGGGCATAGAGTTGGCCTACATCCGCCAGCGCCTCTTAGAAGGCGCTACGCTTGACCTCGCGGCGACCAAGAAACTAGCGCTCTCACTCACAGTCACCTCACGCAACGTACAGGCGTATGCCCCCGACCGTTTGGCCCACCCCTCCTGGGCATCATAGACCCTGCCAGCGGCCACCCCATCGTGGACCCCATCAGCGACCGCCCCCAGCCAACCCCACGCCTGCGCCGCGCGGCAGCCCCAACCAACCCCAGGGGACCCAAGTGCTGCTTCTGCGGACAGACAAAACACCCCCGGCAGCACTGCCGGCCCGAAGCGCGCTCTGCAAGGTCTGCGGCAAGAAAAGACATTTTGCTGCAGTGTGCCAGGCCCGCTCAATCGCCGCTATTGTCCCTGCACCCCCGACGTGCGGCCAGTGGGCGCCGCCATCTTCCTCGCCTCAGACCATGTGCGGCCCGTGGGCGCCGCCTTCTCGCTCCCCTCACAACACGTGCGGCCCGTGGGTGCCGCCATCTTGCTTGCCTCACAACCAATGGGAGGAGCCATGTTGCCTGCCCCAGGACACGTGTGGCCTGGGGGCGCCGCCATCTTGCCTGCCTCAGGACACGTGCGGCCCGTGGGCGCCGCCATCTTCCCCGCCTCAGGACCCCTGCCCGTCGGGCACCTCATCGGGCCGCTCATCGCCTGCAACCGCCGACGACCAGCCGCTTCTCGCCTCCGTCACGATCGACCAGTCCTGACCGCACAACCGCGTCGACAAAGGTGAAGGTTGACGGGCATGAGATATCCTGCCTTCTGGACTCCGGGAGCACTGAGAGCTTCATCCATCCCGATACGGTAAGGCGCTGCTCCCTCGCGGTACACCCCATTAACCAAAGAATCTCCCTGGCCTCCAGATCCCACTCTGTTGTGATCCGGGGGTACTGCATCGGCACCCTCACCATCCAGGGCGTAGAGTTCAGCGGCTTCCGGCTCTACGTCCTCCCCAACCTCTGCGCTGCCTTGCTACTCGGCCTGGATTTCCAGTGCAACCTCTAGAGCCTAATCCTGAAATTTGGCGGGCCTCTACCACCCTTTACTGTATGTGCCTCACGACCCTTACGGTCGACCCGCCTTCTCTGTTTGCAAACCTCAGCCCGGATTGCAAACCCGTCGCCACCAGGTGCAGCGCCCAGGGCAGGACCTTCATCAGGTCTGAGGTTCAGTGGCTGCTGCGGGATGGTATCACTGAGGCCAGCAACAGCCCCTGGAGAGCCCAAGTGGTAGTGGTGAAAACGGGGGGGAAAAAACAGGATGATCGTTGACTACAGTCAGACCATCAATTGGTACATGCAGCTACACGCGTACCCCCTCCCACACATATCTGATATGGTCAATCAGATTGCGCAGTACCGGGTCTTCTCGACAGTGGATCTGAAATCTGCCTACCACCAGCTCCCCATTCGCAAGGCTGACCGCCCGTACACCGCGTTTGAAGCGGACGGCCGCCTTTACCACTTCCTTAGGGTTCCCTTCGGTGTCACTAACGGGGTCTCGGTCTTCCAACAGGAGATGGACCGAATGGTTTACCGGTACGGACTGCGGGACATTTTCCCGTACCTGGATAACGTCACCATCTGCGGCCATGACAAGCAGGACCACGACGCTAACCTTTCCAAATTTCTCCACACCGCCAAACCCCTCAACCTAACCTACAACAAGGAGAAGTGTGTGTTCAGCACAAACCGATTAGCCATCCTTGGCTATGTGGTTCAGAACGGAGTTCTAGGGCCCGACCCCGATCGCATGCGTCCCCTCATGGATCTCCCCCTTCCCCACGGCTCCAAGGCTCTCAAACGATGCCTGGGGTTCTTTTCGTACTACGCCCAGTGGTTCCCTAACTATGCGGACAAGGCCCGCCCACTCATCCACTCCACTGGTTTCCCACTGGCAGCCGAGGCTCACCAGGCCTTCAACCGTATCAAGGCCGACATAGCCAAGACCACGATGCACGAGGTCGACGAGACGCTCCCCTTCCAAATTAAGAGCGATGCATCAGACATCGCTCTGGCCGCCACCCTCAACCAGGAAGGCATGCCCGTGGCATTCTTATCCCGCACCCTTCATGCCTCCGAAATTCGGCAGTCCTCCGTCGAAAAGGAGGCCCAAGCCATCGTTGAAGCTGTGCGGCACTGGAGGCATTACCTGGCCGGCAGGAGATTCACTCTCCTCACAGACCAACGGTCGGTTGCCTTCATGTTTAACAACACACAGCGGGGTAAGATCAAAAATGATAAGATCTTGCGGTGGAGGATCGAGCTCTTCATCTATAAATACGACATGTTGTATCGCCCGGGTAAGCTCAACAAGCCCCCCGATGCCCTGTCCCGAGGTACATGTGCCAGCGCACAAGTGGACCAACTCTGGACCCTGCACGACGATCTCTGTCACCCAGGGGTCACCCGTTTTTATCACTTCATTAAGGCCCGCAATCTGCCCTACTCCATCGAGGAAGTCAGGACTGTCACTAGAGACTGCCAGGTCTGCGCGGAGTGTAAACCGCAGTTCTACCGGCCAGACTGTGCACGCCTGGTGAAGGCCTCCCGCCCCTTTGAACACTTCAGCGTGGATTTCAAAGGGCCCCTCCTCTCCACCGACCACAACACGTATTTTCTCAATGTGGTCGACGAATATTCCAGATTTCCCTTCGCTATCCCATGCCCCGATATGACGTCTGCCACGGTCATCAAAGCCCTCTACACCATCTTCGCTCTGTTCGGTTTCCCCGCCTACATCCACAGCGACCGGGTATCCTCATTTATTTTTAAAAAAATAATGTTTGTTAAAGTTTTCACAAAATATCAACAACAAAATGTAAAAGGAACCCAATTTTCATTTTCATTTCACTTTTTCATTTCATTTTCATAGAATTAAATACAAAACAACCCCGTGCCCCCCTCCCCTTATACATAAATAATAAATTAACACCCGCTGAAACACAGAGCAAACATAGCAAATATATACACCCCCTCAGATCCCCCAGTATAGACAAACAAATATAAAATAGAACCCCCCCCCCCCCCCCGCGGGGCTCTGCTGCTGCTGACCATTGTCTACCGCTCTGCCAGGAAGTCCAAGAACGGTTGCCACGGCCTGAAAAACCCTTGCACCGATCCCCTTAAGGCAAATTTCACCCTCTCTAAATTTAATAAATCCCGCCATATAGTTTATCCAGGATTCCACGCTTGGGGGCCTTGCATCCTTCCACTGAAGAAGAATCCTTCGCCGGGCTACCAGGGACGCAAAGGCAAGAATACCGGCCTCTTTCGCCTCCTGCACTCCCGGCTCCCCTGCAACCCCAAATATTGCGAGCCCCCAGCCCGGCTTGACCTTGGAACCTACCACTCTCGACACCGTCCTCGCTGCGCCCTTCCAAAATTCCTCCAGCGTTGGGCATGCCCAGAACATATGGGTGTGGTTTGCTGGTCTCCCTGAGCACCTAACACACCTGTCTTCACCCCCAAAGAACCGGCTCATCCTTGTCCCGGTCATGTGTGCCCTATGCAGCACCTTAAACTGTATGAGGCTGAGCCTCGCGCACGACGAGGAAGAGTTCACCCTCCCTCGGGCCTCTGCCCACGTACCCTCCTCGATCTCCTCATCCAACTCTTCCTCCCACTTACCTTTCAGCTCCTCCACCGAGGCCTCCTCCTCCTCCTGCATCACCTGGTACGTTGCCGAGATCTTCCCCTCTCCAACCCACACTCCCGAGAGCACCCTGTCCTGTACCGTGCATGGCGGCAGCAGCGGGAATTCCACCACTTGCCGCTGGTAAACGTACTTACCTGTAGATACCTAAAGGTGTTTCCCGGGGCAAGCCCGTACTTCTCCACCAGCTCACCCAGGCTCGCGAGCTTCCCATCCACAAACAGGTCCCCCAACCTTCTTATTACTCCCCTGTGCCACCCTGAAAATCCTCCATCTATTCTCCCTGGGACAAACCGGTGGTTCTCCCATATCGGGGTCCACACTGAGGCCCCCACTCCCCCCCTGTGCCACCTCCATTGCCCCCAAATTTTGAGGGTAGTCGCCACCACCGGGCTCGTGGTATACCTCATTGGAGGGAGCGGCAGCGGCGCCGTTGCCAGCGCCTCCAGACTCGTACCCTCACAAGACGCCGTCTCCAGCCTCTTTCATGCCGCCCTCTCCCCCTCCATCACCCACCTGAGTACTATCGCCACATTGGCGGCCCAGTAGTACACACAGAGGTTGGGCAGCGCCAGGCCCCCCCAACCCTACTCCGCTCCAGGAACACCCTTCTCACCCCCGGAGTCCCTCACGCCCACACAAACCCCGTTATGCTCCTGTTGACCCGCTTAAAGAAGACCTTCGGGATAAGAATGGGGAGGCACTGGAACAGGAACAAAAACCTTGGGAGCACCGTCATCTTGACTGACTGCACCCTACCCGCCAGGGACAGTGACAATGCGTCCCACCTCTTAAACTCCTCCTCCATTTGCTCCACCAGTTTTGTGAAATTAAGTCTATGCAGGGCCCCCCAGCTCCTGGCCACCTGGACCCCCAAATATCTGAAACTCCTCTCCGCCCTTTTTAGCGGGAGCTCGCCAATCCCCCTCTCCTGGTCCCCTGGATGAACCACGAACAACTCGCTCTTCCCCATGTTGAGCTTGTAACCTGAGAAATCCCCAAACTCCCTGAGGATCCTCATTACCTCCGGCATTCCCCCCACCGGGTCCGCCACATATAGCAGCAAGTCGTCCACATAGAGTGACACCCTATGCTCCTCCCCACCCCGCACCAACCCCCTCCAGTTCCTCGACTCCCTCAGTGCCATAGCCAGGGGTTCAATCGCCAGTGCGACGAGCTGGGGGGACAGGGGACACCCCTGCCTCGTCCCACGATGCAACCGAAAGTACTCAGACCTCCTCTTGTTCGTGGCCACACTCGCCATCAGGACCTCGTACAACAGCCTAACCCACCTGACGAACCCCTCCCCAAACTCGAACCTCTTCAGCACCTCCCACAAGTACCCCCACTCTACCCTATCGAAGTCCTTCTCAGCGTCCATTGCCATCACTATCTCCGCCTCCCCCTCCCTCGCCGGCATCATAATAACGTTCAGGAGCCTCCGCACATTCACGTTCAACTGCCTCCCCTTCACGAACCCCGTCTGGTATTCGTGGATGACCTGCGGCACCCAATCCTCAATTCTCGTGACTAAGACCTTCGCCAGCACCTTGGCATCTACATTTAACAACAAAATCGGCCTGGAATACCCACTCTGCAGAGGATCCTTGTCCCGCTTCAGGATCAAGGAAATCAGTACCCGGGACATCGTCGGGGGCAAAGCCCCCCCTCCCTTGCCTCATTAAAGGTCCTAACCAGCAACGGGCCCAACAGGTCCACATATCTTTTGTAAAATTTGATCGGGAAACCATCTGGCCCCGGTGCCTTCCCTGCCTGCATGCACCCTATCCCTTTGGCCAGCTCCTCCAACCCAATCGGGGCCCCTAATCCCGCCACCAGTCCCTCCTCCACCTTTGGGAACCTCAGTTGGTCCAGAAAGCGGCCCATCCCTCCCTCCTCCAGTGGGAGCTCGGACCGATACAGTTCCTCATAAAAGTCCCTGAAGACCCCATTGATACCAACCCCACTCCGTACCACTCTCCCATGTGGTCCATAAACCCCCTCAGCACTTTAGCCGCCGCCGGCCTCCTACCCGTCCTGGACCTGGAGCGATCCAGTGCCGGATCCAACACTGTGTTAAAGTCTCCCCCCATTATCAGGCCCCCCACTTCCAAGTCCGGCATCCGACCCAACATGTGCCGCATAAAACCCGCATCGTCCCAATTCGGGGCATACACGTTGACCAGCACCACCCTCTCCCCTAGCAGCTTACCACTTACCATTACGTACCTGCCGCCATTGTCTATCACAATGCTCGACGCCTCGAACGACACCCTCTTTCCCACCAAGATTGCCACCCCCCGATTTTTGGCATCCAGCCCCGAATGAAACACCTGACCTGCCCACCCCTTCCTCAATCTTACCTGGTCTGCCACCTTCAGGTGTGTTTCCTGGAGCATGACCACATCCGCCTTCAGCCCCTTCAGGTGCACGAACACGCGGGCCCGCTTAACCGGCCCGTTCATTCCCCTTACGTTCCAGGTTATCAGCTGGATCCGGGGGCTACCCGCCCCCCTCCCCCTCCGACTAGCCATAACCCCTCCCCGGCCAGCCACGCGCCCGTGCCCCACGCCCGGCCTGTTCCCCACGGTGGCAGATCCCCATCCCAACCCCCTCTACTCGCTCCAGCTCCCCCTTGACCATACCAGCAGCAACCCGGTTCTCCCCCCTCCCCCCCCCCCCCCCCCCCCCCCCCCGCCAGCTAGGACCCCTCATAGCTGCATTGCTCCCTCCATTGCACTCCCGCAAGCCAGCTGACTCCTGCTGACCCTGGCTGCTCCCGTCTCTCCTTCGACTCCTGCCATTGTGGGACTTCCCCTCCCCCTTCATTACCCACCAGCAGGCGCTCCGCCTCCCCTTTCCATCCCAAGCGCAGGAATAAACCCGCGCTTCCCCGCCCCCTCCAGCCTTCAGCGCGGGAAAAAGCCCGCGCTTTCTACCTGCCCGGTCCCGCCTCCTCTGGCGCAGCTCCTTTTACAGGCCCAGTCCCCTCACCCCCGACTCGGGCCTCCCCCATCCCACCTACTGCCCATCCACCCCCTACTCCGTTTACTTGCCCCCACTCCAAGAGCCCACCCGACAGACCCAGTCAAAACAGTGCCCAACCCACCCTTACCACCCATACCGAACCAAAAATAAACAAGAACAAAGAACCCCCCCCTCAAAATGTAACACAACAACAACAATCCCCGACCATCCCCTTGCCCGAACCCCCATCCCGACCCTCAGTTTGTGTCCAGCTTCTCGGCCTGAACAAAGGCCCACGCCTCCTCCGCGGACTCAAAATAATGGTGCAGGTTCTTGTAGGTGACCCACAGATGCGCCGGCTGCAACATGCTAAATTTCACCCCCTTCCTGTGCAGCACCGCCTTCGCCCGGTTGTATTTGGCCCTCTTCTTCGCCACCTCCGCGCTCCAGTCCTGATATATTCGAACCTCTGCGTTCTCCCACCTGCTGCTGCTCTCTTTCTTGGCCCACCTGAGCACACACTCCCGATCAGCGAACCGATGAAACTGCACCAGCACCGCCCGCGGCGGCTCGTTAGCCTTGGACCTCCTCGCCAGCACTCTATGGGTCCCTTCCAGCTCCAGGGGCTCCTATCAGCGAGTTTAACATGGTGACCACATAGGCTCCCACGTCCGACCCCTCCAGCCCCTCTGGGAGGCCCAGGATCCGCAGACTCTTCCGCCTCGACTGATTCTCCATCTCCTCGAACCGTTCCTGCCATTTCTTGTGGAGCTCCTCGTGCGCCTCCACCCTTACCGCTATGCCCAAGATCTGGTCCTCGTTATCTGAGATCTTTTGTCGGACCTCGTGGATCGCCACCCCCTGGGCCGTCTGGGTCTCCAGCAGCTTATCAATAGAAGTCTTCATCCGCTCCAGCAGGTCCGCTTGGAGCTCCCTGAAGCAGCGCTGGACAACCTCCTGCTGCCCCTGCGCCCACTGCATCCACGCTGCCTGGTCCCTGCCCACTGCCATCTTGCTCTTCTTCCCTCTCACTTTCTTTTAAAAAAAAATATATTTTATTAAAGTTTTCAAACACAATTTTTTCCCTTGCAAATCAACAAAAATGGTAGCATGATACCTGCGATATAACATTATTTAAATAATATAGTAAACTAACCAAATAACACGAAGTAATGCTCCCCCCACCCCTCTCCCCATCTAGAACACAAACAATTTACCCCCCCCTCCCCCACCCTGGGCTGCTGCTGCTGGCTATCTATCTTCCCCCTAACGTTCCGCTAGATAGTCGAGGAACGGTTGCCACCGCCTGGTGAACCCTTGAGCCGATCCTCTCAGCACAAACTTCATCCGCTCCAGTTTTATGAACCCCGCCATATTGTTTATCCAGGTCTCCAGGCCGGGGGGTTTCGCTTCCTTCCACATGAGTAAAATCCTATGCCGGGCTACTAGGGACGCAAAGGCCACAACATCGGCCTCTTTCGCCTCCTGCACTCCCGGCTCATCCGCTACTCCAAATATAGCTAACCCCCAGCCTGGCTTGACCCGGACCTTCACCACCTTCGAGATCACTCCCGTCACTTCCCTCCAATACCCCTCTAGTGCCGGACACGACCAAAACATATGTGTGTGGTTCGCCGGGCTTCCCCCGCATCTCCCACACTTGTCCTCCACTCCGAAAAACCTGCTCAGCCTCGCTCCCGTTATGTGTGCTCTATGCAGCACCTTAAATTGGATCAGGCTAAGCCTGGCACACGAGGAAGAGGAATTTACCCTGCTTAGGGCATCAGCCCACAAACCCTCCTCAATCTCCTCCCTGAGCTCTTCTTCCCATTTTCCCTTCAGTTTGTCCACCAGCTCCTCCCCCTCTTCTCTCATCTCCCGGTATATCGCGGACACTTTGCCCTCCCCGACCCACACCCCCAAAAGCACCCTGACCTGGATCCCTTGTGTCGGGAGCAGCAGAAATTCCCTCACCAGTTGTCTCGTGAACGCTCTCACCTGCATATACCTAAAGGTATTTCCCAGGGGCAGCTCATACTTTTCCTCAAGCGCTCCCAAACGTCCCATCTATAAATAAGTCTCCCACTCTCCTGATTCCTGCCCGGTGCCAGCTCTGGAATCCTCCGTCCAGCCTCCCTGGAGCAAACCTATGGTTGTTCCTGATCGGGGACCACACCGAGGCTCCCAGCACACCCCTCTGTCGCCTTCATTGCCCCCAGATACTTAATGTTGCCGCCACCACTGGGTTCGTGGTAAACGTTTTCGGGGAGAGCGGTAATGGCGCCGTCACCAGCGCCTGCAAGCTTGTCCCTTTGCAGGACTTCATCTCCAACCTTTTCCACGCCGTTCCCTCTACCTCTATCATCCATTTACGAATCATCGCCACGTTGGCGGCCCAATAGTAGTCGCCCAAATTCGGCAACGCCAGTCCCCCTCTGTCTCTGCTACGTTGTAGGAACCCCCTCCTTACCCTCGGGGCCTTCCCTACCCATGCGAAGCTCGTGATGCTCCTATCTATTTTTTTAAAGAAGGCCTTAGTGATCAGTATAGGGAGACATTGGAACACAAATAGGAACCTCGGGAGGACCATCATCTTAATTGCCTGCACTCTGCCAGCCAGTGACAGCGGCTGCATGTCCCACCTTTTGAAATCCTCTTCCATTTGTTCCACCAGCCGTGTCAGATTGAGTCTGTGTAAGGTTCCCCAGCTCCTGGCTATCTGAATCCCCAGGTATCGGAAGTTTCTTTCCACTCTCCTTAGCGGTAGGCCATCTATCCCTCTCCTCTGGTCCCCAGGGTGTATCACAAAAAGTTCACTCTTTCCCATGTTAAGCCTATATCCCGAGAAATCTCCAAACTCCCTCAATATCTGCATGACCTCTGTCATCCCCCCCACTGGATCCGTCACATACAGCAGTAGGTCATCCGCATAGAGTGACACTCGGTGTTCCTCTCCCCCTCTAACCACCCCTCTCCATTTTCTGGAGTCTCTCAGTGCTATGGCCAGTGGTTCAATTGCCAGCGCGAACAGTAATGGGGCTTGCGGGCATCCCTGTCTTGTTCCCCTATGCAGTCGAAAATACTCCGACCTTTGCCGATTTGTGACCACACTTGCCATTGGGGCCCCATAGAGGAGTTTAACCCAGCTGACAAACCCCTCCCCGAACCTCCTCAGCACCTCCCATAGATACTCCCACTCCACCCTATCAAATGCCTTCTCTGCATCCATTGCCGCCACTATCTCTGCCTCCCCCTCTGCTGGGGGCATCATTATCACCCCTAATAGCCGTCGCACGTTGACATTCAATTGTCTCCCCTTTACGAACACTGTCTGGTCTTCGTGCACCACCCCCGGGACACAATCCTCCATCCTCATTGCCAGCACCTTTGCCAGCAACTTGGCGTCCACATTTAGCAGTGAGATAGGCCTATAGGACCCGCACTGCAGCGGATCTTTATCTCGCTTCAAGATTAGTGATATCGTCGCCTCCGACATTGTCGGGGTAGGGTCCCCCCTTCTCTGGCCTCGTTAAAGGTTCTTACCAGCAGCGGGGCCAACAAGTCCACATATTTTCTATAGAATTCCACCGGGAACCCATCTGGTCCCGGGGCCTTCCCTGCCTGCATGTTCCCCAGCGCTTTAGTCACCTTGTCCACCCCAATTGGTGCCCCCAGGCCTGCCACCTCCTGCTCCTCCACCTTCGGGAACCTTAGTTGGTCCAGAAACTGTTGCATCCCCTCTTTTCCCTCCGGGGGTTGGGACCTATATAGCCTCTCGTAAAAGGTCTCAAACACCTCGTTTATCTTCCCTGCTCTCCGCACCGTGGCTCCCGTTTCATCCCTAACTCCCCCTATCTCCTTCGCCGCTGTCCTCTTTCGCAGCTGGTGGGCCAACAGGCGACTCGCCTTTTCCCCATATTCATATCTCATCCCCTGTGCCTTCTTCCACTGTGCCTCTGCCTTCCCTGTGGTCAGCAGGTCGAACTCCGTCTGGAGTCGTCGCCTCTCCCTGTATCGTCCTTCATCCGGGGCCTCCGCATATTTTTTATCTACCCTCAAAATCTCCCCCAGTAGTCTTTCCCTTTCTTTGGCCTCCATTTTCCCCTTGTGAGCCCTGATGGAGATCAACTCTCCCCTGACCACCGCTTTTAGTGCTTCCCATACTACTCCTACACGGACCTCCCCGTCGTCGTTGGCCTCCAGGTATCTTTCGATACATCCCCGCACCCTTCCGCAGACTCCCTCATCCGCCAGTAATCCCACATCCAGTCGCCAGAGGGAACGCTGCTCCCTCTCCTCTCCTAGTTCCAGGTCCACCCAGTGTGGGGCAAGATCTGAAACAGCTATGGCTGAGTACTCAGTTCCTTCCACCCTCGAAATCAGTGACCTTCCCAAAACAAAGAAATCTATCCGGGAGTACACCTCATGGACATGGGAGAAAAAGGAGAACTCTTTTGCCATCGACCTAACAAATCGCCACGGATCCACTCCCCCCATTTGGTCCATAAACCCCCTAAGCACCTTGGCCGCTGTCGGCCTTCTTCCGGTCCTAGATCTAGATCTATCTAACCCTGGGTCCAGCACGGTGTTGAAGTCCCCCCCCCATTATCAGGTTTCCTACCTCCAGGTCCGGGATACGTCCCAGCATCCGCTTCATAAATCCCGCATCATCCCAATTCGGGGCATATACATTAACCAACACGACCTCCATTCCCTGCATCTGCCGCTCACCATCACACATCTGCCACCGCTGTCCGCTACAATGTTCCTAGCATCGAATGACACCCGTTTCCCCACCAATATGGCCACCCCCCTATTCTTTGCATCCAGCCCCGAGTGGAACACCTGCCCCACCCATCCTTTCCTTAACCTAACCTGGTCCGCCACCTTCAGGTGCGTCTCTTGGAGCATGGCCACGTCTGCCTTCAGTCCTTTTAAGTGCGTGAACACTCGGGCCCTCTTAATCGGCCCATTTAGGCCTCTCACGTTCCACGTGATCAGCCGGACTGGGGGGGCTGCCCGCACCCCTCCCCTGTCGACTAGACATCACCCTCTCTGGGTCAGTCCCACGTCCCGGTTCCGCGCATCCACTCGTCCCCCAGGCGGCGCATTCCCGCCCCGACCACCTTTTCTTTTACCAGTTCCTTCTCGATCTCCGCAGCAGCAACCCAGTTATCCCCCCCCCCCCCCACGCTAGACCCCCATCTAGCATGGTTACTCCCCCCATATTGCTTCCGAAAGTCAGATGACTTCAACTGACCCCAGCTTCTCCCGCTCTCTTCTTGACCCCCCCGTGTGAGGAACTCCCATCCACCTTCGCCTATCTTCCCGCCATCATCTTTCTGACGCGGGAACAAGAAAAAGAAACCTCGTGTTCTCTAGAGCCGTCCCGCCCCTCATGGCCCAGCTCCCTCTGCCGCCCCACTCCCATTCCCCATCCCCCGCCTGAGTCTCTTCTTCCCCCCCACCGGCGCCCACATTTCTCAATGTCCCCCCTCCCCAATTTACATTTCTGTATACATCAGCATTGTCATTTCCCCTCCAACATCAGTCCCTCAGTTCTGATCCAGTTTCTCGTTTTTAATGAAGGTCCATGCTTCTTCCGACGTTTTGAAGTAGTAATGCCTCTCCTGGTGCGTGACCCACAGTCGTGCCGGCTGCAACATCCCGAACTTCACTTTCTTCTTGTGCAGCACCTCCTTGGCTCGATTGAAGCTCGCCCTCCGTCTCGCCACCTCCGCACTCCAATCCTGATACACTCGTACCACCGCATTCTCCCATCTACTACTCCGTACCTTCTTGGCCCATCTCAGAACCGCCTCTCTATCATTGAAGCGGTGAAATCGCACGATCACCGCCCTAGGTGGTTCTCCCGCCTTTGATCTCATCGCAGGGACCCGATGGGCCCCTTCCATTTCCAAGAGGCCTGAGGGGGCCTCAGCTCCCATTAGCGAGCGTAGCATCGTACTCACGTAAGCCCCGCCGTCAGCTCCTTCCACTCCCTCGGGGAGACCCAGGATCCGGAGGTTCTTTCTCCGTGAACTGTTTTCTAGGACTTCAATCCTTTCGATGCACTTCTTATGGAGCGCCTCGTGCGTCTGCATTTTGACCGCCAGACCCAGGATCTCGTCCTCGTTGTCAGTCACCTTCTGCTCCACCACACGGAGCTCTATCTCCTGGGTCTTTTGTGTCTCCTTAAGCCCCTCAATTGCCTGTAGCATCAGGGCCGGCACCTCCTTTTTTAGCAGCTCCACACACCGTCTTAAGAATTCATCTTGGTCTGGCCCCCCTGTCGCCTGGGCTCCCTCCGCCGCCATCTTGCTCCTTTTTCCTTCTGCCCCTGTCCTCGAGGATTCTTCGCGATCTGGCCGCCGCCGCCGATATTTTTCTTTTTCGTTGGGGGGGGGGACTCCTTGTTGTCTCACCCCACACCGGGTTTTGTCCCGAAAAAATTCCCGGTTGGGGCTCTTAAAAGAGCCCGAAGGTCCGTTCGAGCTGGAGCCGCCGAAACGTGCGACTTAGCTGGTCATCGCCGCAACCAGAAGTCCTTCCCTCGCACTTTCTTTGGCTTCACCACCACTTTTTTAGTCGCCCCGCTCCTGGTCCAAGCCATACACTGTCGGGGGAATGTTGCAGTCTTCTTCCCACACCGGGAAATGTCGAAAGAATGCTGTTGGGGGCCCTGAAAAGAACCCAAAGTCCGTTCCAAGCGGGAGCTGCCGAACGTGTGACTTAGCTCTGCATAGCCGCAACCGGAAGCCGGGGATCCTCATTTATGAACGAGGAGCTGCACCAGTACCTGCTCAAAAGGGGCATTGCCTCGAGCAGGACGACCAGCTACAACCCCTGGGGAAACGGGCAGGTGGAGCGGGAGAATGGGACGGTCTGGAAGCTGTCCAGCTGGCCCTACGGTCTAGAAATCTCTCGGCCTCCCGCTGGCAGGAGGTCCTCCCCAATGCACTTCACTCCATTCGGTCGCTCCTGTGCAAGGAGACTAACGTAACCGCCCATGAACGTCTCTTTGCCTTCCCCAGGAAGTCCATGTGGTGATATACATCACTGTGTACACAAAGGGTTAATGTACATACAATACACCTAGCTAGACACTAGAGGGAGCACCAGAGACACGACACACAGACAGTCAACCAATAGGTCAGTAAGATAGGACACGACCAATGGGCAGTCACGATACACACAGAGGTGACACTGCCACAGGAGGGCATTACACCAACCCATATAAAAGGACACATCATACATGCTCAGTCTCTTTCCAGTGGAGACACTCAGTGAGTACAGACACAGAGTTTTAAACAAAATATATAAATTTAGAGTACCCAATTCATTTTTTCCAATTAAGGGGCAATTTAGCGTGGCCAATCCACCTACCCGGCACATCTTTGGGTTGTGGGGGCGAAACCCGCGCAAACATGGGGAGAATGTGAAAACTCCACACGGACAGTGACCCAGGGCCGGGATCGAACCTGGTACCTCGGCGCCGTGAGGCAGTAGGGCTAACCCACTGCGCCACCGTGCTGCCCTTACAGACACAGAGTTGATTGAACATCACACCCACACTGGTTCGTCAGTCTGAGTAGCTATAGTAGGAATAGCAGTAGAGTTGAATCCAAGTAGGAGAATTGTTAATAGTTTAATAAACGTGTTAAAGCTATCTCCAAGTCTGAACCTTCCTTTGTCAGAGTGCACATCAAGGAAGCAGCTTATGCTACGTCAAGAGCATAACAAAACAGTCCACCTCTGGGGTTTCGCTCCCAACGTGGCTGGCAGCTCCAGGACCCTTTCTCCTCCGCAATCACGTGCGGCTCCACAAGGTGGACCCGTTGGTTGAGAGGGTACAGCTACTCCACGCAAACCCGCAGTACGCCTACGTAGCGTACCCCGACGGCCGCCAAGGCACGGTCTCCCTCAGGGACCTGGCACCAGCTGGGTTCCCACAACCCGCCCCCCCCTCTGCCCCGGCGCCACCCTCCCCTCCCCCAGCGCACCCCACCACAGCCCCTGCTCCAGCACAATCTGTCCTCCCCTTGGTCCCACCCGGGGATGAAGAAGGTGTCGACACGCTCCCGGAGTCACTGACGAACGAGCCGACGCCTGACTCGCCACCAGCACTGCGGCGCTCTCAACGACGGATCAAGGTGCCCGACCGTCTAAATTTGTAACCATCTCTGAAATTTTAATGACAACCTGTGTGTAAATAGTTTTCCACCACCCCCGCTGGACTCATTTTTAACAGGGGGTGAATGTGGTAGTCACCCCTGTTGTATTATATTGTATATACTGCACTGCATACAAGGGTATTACAGTAAGGCCCCTGTACTACAGGAACGGGGGTAGATCCCTGCCTGCTGGTTCCACCCAGTAGGCGGAGTACAAATGTGTGTGCTCTCCGAACTGCAGCCATTTCGGCTGCCGCTGTAGGAGGCCACACATCTCTGTGTAATAAAGCCTCGATTACTCTCTACTCGCGTCTCGTCGTAATTGATAGTGCATCACTGATAGTGTCACTTGTGAGGCCTCTGCCCTGAGAGGGGTAGTGTGCCAGGAAGGATGCAAATGCCACGGTGCATGTGTCCTTTGTTTTGGGTGAGCTGTGCTGTTCCCCTTCTTCCCCTGCAGTGGGGCTGAACTTCGAATGAGTTCACTGAGGAGTGGCAGCACCTGGTGGGCCACTGATTGAGCTTGGCCACGCCCATCCCATTGATGGGTCAGCTGGCGTCTGAGGGTTACCAGAGAGGTGGCCTGGGTGGGCTCCCAAATGACCAGAGGTTCTGTGAACATTTACAGGATACAGGGAGCTGTGAGCAGTGAGCAGCCAGGGGCCTGTAACTTGTATCAAATGGATGCATTTAAAACAAATACTGCTGCATTGGCAGCCTGAGCCAAGCCGCCCTGATCCTGAGGTGGACACCCCGAATCCATGGAGTTGTCACCAATTCGCTCCCCACTACTCCCCTCGGCCCTGGCAGCCACCCCCCAGCAAGCGCTACAATTTTTAACAGTTTTAAAAACCTTCTCTCTCCCCCTCAGCAGCTATGGTGCCCAGTCCCCATTTGTAAATACCTGTAGTAGACTGCGCCACGTGACTTCCGCCTGAGAAGGGCGGAGTAATGTGGAAGCCCAGAGTATGCTGGGTCAAATATGTTAATGACATATAAATGAATATACATGCCAGTTTTGCGCAAATCTCTTGATGCTCTGTAAACTGTTTGCTTTGCTGTTTTCTGAGTAAATGCACTTTGTTTGCTATAAAGTACAATATTTGATGTGTGCTGTCCTTCAATGGGCAGGATTTTCCAGTCAGGCCCACCGTGGGAATTGTTGGGAGTGGTACGGGAAATTTGACAAACTAGCAGCAGGCCGGTTGACTTTGGGCAGGAATTTCTGTGGATCCGGAATATTCCACAGAATGAACATAGAACATACAGTGCAGAAGGAGGCTATTCGGCCCATCGAGTCTGCACCGACCCACTTAAACCCTTATTTCCACCCTATCCCCCTAACCCAATAACTCCTCCTAACCTTTTTGGACACCAAGGGCAATTTAGGATGGTCAATCCACCTAACTGGCACATCTTTGGACTGTGGGAGGAAAGCGGAGCACCGGAGGAAACCCACGCAGACACAGGGAGAACGTGCAGACTCCGCACAGACAGTATCCCAGCAGGGAATTAAATCTGGGACCCTGGCGCTGTGAAGCCACAGTGCTAACGATTATGCTATCGCTAGGGAATGTGACATCAATAGAAATTCTTCACTGGTTGAACTATCTCTGTCCATTTTTGAAAGCAGTTATGAATCAGACAGTTTGGACTGGTTTATGCAGAATACACCATGAAGAATGTTTAATTAAGACTTTTGTGCAGCAGAGTGATCCTGTGGGAAGTCCTGGTTCTATTGAATGATGTAGGATTGTTGGAAGTATGGTAACATCCTGACAAAAATACGAGAAGTTAGACAATAAAACAATCTACACCGTCAAAATTTAGCGTAGGGCCTGTGGTAATGGACAGATTCTCCATTAAGTCCTCTTCCTATTTGCATGTTGCCATGCTTTTCTGTGGGCGTGTATGCTCTGGAGTGGTAAGCATGGTTACCCTCCTGACTCTCACCTCATTCTGCATTTTCTCTAATTCCCTGATTAATAAGAAAGGGATTGAAGTTTTGTGTTGTTCCTTTAAGTTGGCAAGTTTCCTATCTACATATTTATTGTGCCAGACATTGGCTTTTGTTCAGCATTTTTGTTATCTATATATAAAGAGTGGGTTGCAAAGGTTAAAGTATACATAAGGCATTAATAACCTTTGTAAAAGTTGCACTTTTTCCCATATGCAGCATATACCTCTAAATGACCATTTACACTTTGCACCAGTACAAGCAACCTTCAGATGCTGCTTAAATATGGTTTCTCCAGTTCCCCTGACAAATCGTCAACATGAGCCTCAATATGAGGTTTGACCTCGGTTGCACTGCATAAAATAAGCCGAGCATGCAAAATCACGTAGGGTTGAGGAGAGTTGACTGTCAGGTGAGTACCAAGTATTTCCCATTTGAAGGTCTAATGACAAAAACCTAGCCCACAATTTTACCTAACGCCACCGCGATAAGATCAATTGCATTGCCAAAAAGTTGATTTGAACGAGATTTGATTTGATCAGTGCTGATCTGCTGCAACCTACCTTATCACAATGGGTGGATAAATATTGCTATGCATAATGTTTTGTTTGCAATGATTTTTGGAAGTTATTTTTGTTATTTCTACATTTGTTTGCAATATTTTGTATTTTACGATTTTAATTCATTTGTGTAGTGACACTTATCAGTGGAGCATTAATCGACATTAACTTCAATATATTCTGATGAAACTGACTGACATCAGTGTGCGCTGTTCATCAGTCATAATTTAGGGCTGGTTTTAATTGCATTAAATTTAAATTAAGACATTCAGTTTTTAGCCATTATTTTTCATAAAACACTTTGAACTGAATTTTAGTGGGTCACAAAGCAAGAGAGTTGACAAATTGAGCAAATTATGCAAATTCCATTCATTAAAGTTCAAATGGTACTTTTAACCCTTTACGTGCTGAGTTTTCTTTACATCTTGCAGCATTCTAGCATTCTTGTTTAATTATGTGTCAACTCAACAGCTTGATTGAAGATGTATAGTATGAGACTTAATTAACAGTATTCTCAAAAGAAGTGCCAATTCCTAACCTCGGGATCCAGTCATCAAAAACTGCTTCACCACCATTAATTTGAATTCTTATTTTTTTAATTAGATTTTAAAATTAATATTGTAGGCTTTCAGAGCACAGCGCTGGATGAAGAACACTGTGGTTTACATATGGTGCTGTGTAGCAGTTAGGAATGCATACATAAACAAGAGGTGTGCAGGCAACTCACCATCTCAGTGATGCCTGCTAAATGCATACATTGCTCTTATACCAGGGAAAGCCACTGAAACAAATGGTGTAAATTGGTTCAAAAGCCAGGTAAACAGATCAAAACTCTCCGGTCGTTGCGATTCAATTTTCCCACGAGCAGCGCAGCCCCGCCAGTGGGTTTTGCGGCGTTGTGGGTGGTTATGATGGGAATGCCCACTGACAAGTGGCGGGTAGATAGAATTCCATCCCTTATATCACAAGGCAAAATGATCTCATTTGACCAAAATAAAATCCTGGGACTTTAGCCATGCGGGCAGATACTGTAGAATATGGTTCTAGCACTGAAGGGGTCTTTTGTAGGTTCTCAGCATTGACTGTATCTGCCATTGGAGACGTCACAATGTGTATGGGGTTAAGAGGAAATGGAATGTGTCATCGGCACATAGGGAGCAGCACAGAGCACGGTTTAGGAATGCGGTCATTCACAGATCAGTGGACAGCATTTCAAAAAGTGTATGGGAGAGGTGGGGGTGGGGGCTGAGGAGCAAGGCAGCCTAAACCAAAGTGAAAGCAAACAAAATGGACGCAGTTTGCAGATAAGCATGACAGCAGCCTAAACCCTTATCTGAAAGCGGAGGTGTTGTTGTATGAAATGGACTTAAGGAAGTTGCCCTGTTTGGCACTCTAGGGCACCCTCCCCAGGTGGCAGTAGTGATGTTTGTCTGACAGGATGTGATAATCAAGTTCAATGTAGCACAAGCTACCTTCATGGTCTATGAATAAGTGTAGAATTAAGGATGCTACCAAGGTAAGACTCCTTGAGAGTAACATTTAGCAGGCAAATTACTCAAGTTGTTATGCCACAAATCATTGCACGCTTATACAAAAGTATAACACTGCAGATGCAGAAAACCTGAAATAAAAATAGAAAATGCTGGGATTTTGAATGTTGTGTCCTTTGTGTACTGAGATCATAACAGAGGGTTACAGGGAGAAGGTGGAGGAATGGCACTAGGTGAATGTTCATCCGGAGAGCCGGTACAGAACAATGGGCCGAATGGCATACCTCTGCACTGAAATAATGATGTGATTATTTCAAGCAAATCTCTGGCCAACTAGTCACCCTGCTCTTGCTTGGGTCAAATGAAGTGTTATGTAAAAATGCGCTCCGCAAATCTGAGAAAATCCTGACAAGTTACGTAGCACCTGTGGAGACAGAAACATTCAGTTGAACAACTGGACAATATTTGAGATGTGAAAGGTTTTAAGTCAGCACAGAAGCAGGTCACCCCTCAGCATCCATTCCCAAGAGAAAAGGTGCCGAGCTTGATAAGGAAAGGCCCACGTTTCTGGTATCATCCTTGTAAATCTAATTTGCACCCTCGATTGTCATAAAAAACCCAGCTGGTTCACTACTGTCCTTTAGCGAAGGAAATCTGCAGACCTCACCTGGTCTGGCCTACATGTGACTCCAGATCCACAGCAATGTGGTTGACTCTTAAAAGGCCTAGCAAGCCACTAAGTTGTATCAAACTGCTACAAAGTCAATAAAAAGGAAAGAAATCAGACGGACCACCCAGCATTGACCTAGGCACTGGAAAAGACAGAGGCAAACCCAGCCCTGTCAACCCTGCAAAGTCCCCTTACTAACATCTGGGGGCTTGTGCCAAAATTGGGAGAGCTGTCTCACACACTAGTCAAGCAACAGCCTGACATAATCATACTCACGGGATCAGACACCACTATCACCATCCCTGGGTATATCCTGTCCTCCGGCAGGACAGATCCAGCAGAGGCGGCGGGCGGAACAGGATCTAGAGTCGGGAGGGAATTGTCCTGGGAGTCCTCAATATTGGCTCCGGACCCCATGAAGTTTCATGGCTTCTGGTTAAACACAGGCAAGGAAACCTCCTGCTATAAACCACAAATGGTCAACCCTCAGCTGATGAATCCGTACTCCTCCATGTTGAACACTACTTAGAAGAAGCACTGAGGGTGGCAAGGGCGCAGATTTAACTCTGGGTGGGAGACTTTAATGTCCATCACCAAGAGTGGCTTGGTAGCACCACTACTGACCGAGCTGGCTGAATCCTAAAGGACATAACTTGCAGACTGGGTCGGTGACAGGTGGTGTGGGAACTACCAAGAGGAAAAAAACATATTAGACCTCATCCTCATCAACATGCCTTCCGCAGATGCATCTGTTCATGACAGTATAGGTAGAAATGGCCACCACACAGTCCTTGTGCAGGCAAAGTCCCGTATTCACATTGAGGATACTGTCCGTGGTGTTGTGTGGCATTACCATTGTGCTAAATAGGATAGATTCAGAACAAATCCAGTAAGTCAAGACTGGACATTCATGAGGTGCTGTGGGCCACAGCAACAGCTGAATTGTATTCAACCACAATTTGCAACCTCATGGCCTGGCATATCCCCCACTCTACCATTACCACCAAGTCAGGGGGTCAACCCTGGTTCAATGAAGAGTGCAGGAGGGCATGCCAGGAACAGCACCAAAAAATGAGATGTCAACCTGGTGAAGCTACAATACAGGACTACTTGCATGCCAAACAACATAAGTGACAAGTGATAGACAGAGCTAAGCGATTCCACGACAAACATATCATATCCAGCCTCTGCAGTCCTGCCACACCCAGCCGTGAATGGTGATGGACAATTAAACAACTCACTGGAGGAGGAGGCTCCACAAATATCCCCATCCTCGTGATGGAGGAGCCCAGTACATATGTCAAAAGACAAGGCTGAGTCATTCAAAACAATCTTCAGCCAGAGGTGCCGAGTAGATGACCTATCTCGGTCACTTCCTGAGGTCTACAGCATCACAGATGTCAGTCTTCAGCCAATTTGATTTACTCCACATGATATCAAGTCACAGCTGAAGGCACTGGATACTGCTAGGGGCCCTGACAATATTCCGACATTAATACTGAAGACTTATGCTCCAGAACTTGCCGCGCCCCTAGTCAGGCTGCTCCAACACTGGCATCCACCCGGCAATGTGGAAAATTGTCCAGGTATATCCTGTACACAAAAAGCAGGACAAATCCAACCCGGCCAATTACTGGATAAAAGCTTTGGAGCTTTGACAAAGGGTCACCTGGACGCAAAACGTTAGCTCTTTTCTCTCCCTGCAGATGCTGCCAGACCTGCTGAGATTTTCCAGCATTTTCTCTTCTGGCCAATTACTGCCCTATCAGTCTACTCTTAATTATCAGTAAAATGATGGAAGGGGGCATTAACAGTGTTATCAAGTGGCAGTTACTTTGCAATAACTTGCTCACTGATGCTCAGTTTGGGTTCCACCAGGGTCACTCAGCTCCTGACCTCGTTGCAGCCTTGGTTCAAACATGGACAAAAGGGCTGAACTCTAGAAGTGAGGGGAGGGTGGCTGCCCTTGACATCAAAGCAGCATCTGATGGAGTATGGCATCAAGGAGCCGCATCAAAACTGGAATCAATGGAAATCAGGGGGAAAACGCTCCACTGGTTGGAGTCGTACCTAGCACAAAGGAAAATGGTTGCACTGGTTCAGGGTCAGTAATCTCATTCTCGGGACATCACAGTTGGAGTTCCTCAGGGTAGTGTCCTAGGCCCAACCATTTTCAGCTGCTTCATCAATGACCTTCCTTCCAACATAAGGTCAGATGTGAAGATGTTCGCTGATGATTGCACAATGTTCAGCACATTCACGACTCCTTGGACACTGAAGACATCCATGTTCAAATCAGCAAGACCCGGACAATATCCAGGCTTGAGTTGACAAGTGGCAAGTAAAATAGGTGTCATACAGGTGCTACGTAATGACCATCTCCAATAAGAGAAAAGTGGGTCCCGGGGAGCGAGGTTCTGGTCAGAGTGAACTGGGAGAGTGTTACCACCTATACTAGAGACTCTGCACCTGTACATACGTTACCCTTGTTAGTTGCCAATAAACACTTTGTTCCTCTTTACTACCATCTTCCTGCCTTGAACCACCATATTGGCGATGAGTACAAACTGGATTGATCGCAAGTCGCAGTCGTCGAATTCGAGAGGGGAAGGAAAACCTCCAAGATGAACACAGAGATGGAAAGCATCAATGATACCAGAGAACAGTGAGTGAAAAATTCCCATGATTAGGAAGTTAGACCCATTCAATCATGGGGCCGAAGACTGGAGCCAGAATATTGAGTTGCTCCGTTACTTCTTCATAGCTAATGAAGTAACAGGGGAGGATAAGCAGAAAGTTATCCTATTAACAGTTTGTGGGCCAACAACCTACAACCTTATAAGGAATTTGATGTCCCCAGAGGCTCCTGATGTGAAATCATTTGACCAGTTGGTGAAGCTGGTCAGAGAACATTTTAACCCCAGACCCTCGATCATAGTACAGTGGCACAAGTTCAATTCGGCTGTAAGGGACCTAGGAGAGACTATCTCCACTTTCATTGTCAGTCACAGGCAAATAGCCGAGCACTGCATGTTTGGTGTAGCACTGGGAGACATGCTCCATGATTGCTTAGTATGTGGTATTAACAACGTAATAAAGAAGCATCTGGCTGAAACTAAGATCATCCTAGACAGGGCGATTAAGATCGCCCAGTCGACCGAACGCACTGATGCGGGGGAGGGCGCATCAGAGCTTCAAAGCATGCAAGAGGGCGAGATCAATTAGTTGTGGGCTGGTCTGGCTGCAAGGCGCGCACCGAGGTCGATAGGCACAGAGGAAGCTCAGCCATGCTCCCAGTAACAGGATTGTAGTTAGTGGCCAGGAAAACATTGGGCCATCGGACCTGGCGTCAGGATGACCGTTATCAGTGTGGGGTGGGACCACCCCCAGGAATCATGCCATTGCAGAGAGCTTATTTATTTTGTGTGCAATAGGGAGGGCCATATTCAGGCACATTGCTGCACCCACTAGAATGCACCAATTTTTAAAAAGCAGCACAACGTAGAGAAGAATTCAGATGAAGAGCCTGAAACATGCAGACTGAACATGGTGAGAGTGAGCAAAACAACCCCAATCTTGGAACAGTTGGGGCTAACGGCCAGCACAAATGCTCCTGTAGTAGAGCCAGATAAAAGGGGATCCAGAAATCTCAAGGAGACCCCATCATTGATCCAAGAACAAGCTTCAGAAGGGAATAAACTTGAGGGGTTCGTTGACCCCGAGGAACATTCTGCTAAGAGTGATAACGTAGTTACCTCCGAGATGGAGGACTCAGTTCTGAGATTAAGACGATCAACGAGACCCGGGAAATCTCCTCATCATATAACACTCATATGGATTGTTTGGACGCTCTTCCCTTGTATTCCTCAGTCTTATATTGTTTATAACAATTGTATATAGCCGGTTTGTACATACGTTAATTGAGGGATTTAAGGGGGGGGGAAGAATGTGGCAGCATGGCCCTTTTAAGGGGCGTGTCCTTGCGGTCCATGTGACTAGTTCGGGGCCTACCGTGTGGGAGCATGTGAACCCGACTAATGAGGGATCAGAATGGGTCCCGGGAAGTGGGGTGCTGGTCAGAGTGAACCCGGGAGCCAAATTGTTAACACCTATATTAGAGACTGCACCTGGATACAAGTTACCCTTGTTAGCTGCCAATAAACACTATTCTTCATTACTACCTGTTACCTGTTATTGCCACAACAGGGACCTTATCAAAAGCCTTGCTAAAGTCCATATAGACCACACCAAATGTATTACCCTCATCAACACTCCTGGTTACCTTCTCAAAGAAGTCAATTAAATTTGTCAATTTCTCTTAACAAAGCCATGCTGATTATCCCTGATTAATCTGTGCCTATCTAAGTGCAGATGCATCCTGTCCCTCAAAAATTATTTCTCGTAACTTCCCCTTCACCGAGGTTAGACAGACTGGCCTATAATTTCCTGGTCTACCCCTTCCTCCCATTTTTAAATAATGAGACAGCGTCAGCAGTCCTCAAGTCCTATGGCACCTCACTAGTTCTATGCGCTAGGTGATAAGTCTGTTGGAGACAACATGAAGATACAGCACATGTGAAGACAGAAGGATCTGGCAATGTTTGGAGAATGGGTTGAGGAGGTGGAGCATATAAGCTTTGCCCCTATACCTCTGAGACTAATAAATAGAACCAGCTGAAAAGTCATTCACTATGTAGGTCATAACAATTAACACCATTCAGAAGTATTTCACAGACTAGACATATGGCATAGTAATGAATAGCAGAATAAGATGGGGTAAAAACTTTTATTTGTATTTTTGTTAAATGTTGGTAGCCTTAGAATAGTATGCTGCCCCTTTAAATGAGTATGCATTATTTTAATATAAGATGGCCTTATAAAATAAATGTTTCAAATGTTTGATATGGATTTGAAGAAATGGATTGTGATGGATTTTAAGTCAAGCTGCCTGTTTAAGTTTGCATCCTGAGGACAATAGAGAAAATATGTTGAATTGTCATGGACATGGTGTTACAGTGGAAAGCTGGTGAACAGTTTTCCTGCTTTGTTGGGAATTTCATATTTTTACTATTTATGTCTCATCTGCCTCTCACAACACAATTACTCATTTATTTTGGTGAGTTAATTACAGTTAAGCGAATAGCAGTTTCTTGCAAGCTGCAGCAACGTTTTCTATTCTTACATGGAATGTGGGCGTCACGGGCAAACTCAGCTTTTGTTGTCCATCCCTGGTTACCCTAGAGAGCAATTAAGATTCAACCACATTGCTGCGGCAGGTAAAGGTGGCAGACGTCCCCTTACAAGACATGAGCAAACCAGATGGGTTTTTATGACAATCAATAATAGTTTCCTGGTCACCATTACTGAATCTAGCTTTCCATTCCAGAATTTCAATTCATTGCATTTGAACTCCACCAACTGTCATGTGGGATTTGAACCCATATCTCCAGAGTATTAGCCTGGTTCAGCGACGTGACCACTATGCCACTGTCGCCCCCAGTATCACAGCACATTCAATTTCAATTCAATCAGCTGAGGCCTGGACTCTACTGAAAAAAAAAGAAATTCTCCTTCACATCTGGAAATATTTGGGGATAATTTGGCGTCGGCCCACAGGCACGTCGTGGGGGTGGAGGGTGCGGTGCTTGGGCCTAGGGGGAGGGATGGAGGTTAACTCCAATTGGGGGCAGGCTTGGTCATCCAAATGTCAAAATATTAAAAATGTGAATACTGATTTCAACTCACATACTTCCAAATGTAACAGGGGTGGGATGGGCAGCGCAATCAACTCACTCCAGGGAGGCAGGCTGGCAATTTAAATATTATAATGAGGCTGCATACTTTATATTTAACTACCAATTTAAACTTAACACTGGCCAGCCAATTTTCCCAGTGCTTAGGAAACTAAGTGCAATGTGTGCTGGATTCAGGAGGTAAGTGCATTTCTAAGGGTATTCAAAGCTTTATAGTAGTTTCACAGGTCGGCGCAACATCGAGGGCTGAAGGGCCTGTACTGCGCTGTAATGTTCTATGTTCTATGTTCTATTTACCTGCTGGATACCTGTTTCATCACTCCTGGGGTTGACATCGCCTGACCTTCATATCTCCCCCACCCTACTCTTCCAATCTGCTTCATGAGACTTCTGATTTCCCCCCCACCCCCAGTCCTTCTGATCTTGTTTTGTGTTTAAACATTGCAGTGCTTCTCAATGAGATGTTTTTATTGAACTGCCTCTAAAACAGCAGCTTACAGAGCTGAGTATCTCATGGGAGAGTTCATCTGACTACCAGATAGGACATGTAGTACTGTTGCATTTCAGAATCCAAATATTCCCCTTTTCATAATGAATGAAAGATACAAACATTCCCTTTTCATGATGGACAAATGACAAATTTGCATGCATGATCATGTGTAACAGTGAGTTACCCAAGTTACCCACTATATGCCCAGTTTTCACACAATAATAAATTGTTCATTATTCTCATCTGTCGCCGTACATGCATTGCACGCATAGTTGGTAAATTGTGCAGGTCTCTTAATGGTACATGTGTTCATTGTCATTAGCTGTTTGACTAGATAGTGTTCCCACTCTGGGGAGTGTCATTCCTGTGGCAGTTGTTGCCACGGTAACTTTTATGGTTCCATTGTCATTCTTGGGATACATGGACTTCTGGGATTTATGGCAATATTGTACTCAGTACAGTTCATGAATCTCTTGTTCTTGACGGGTTGATTGCTGTGAAGGAACAGCTTTGCTAGTTATGCATGTCTGTGGTTATGCCAGTATACTTGATCGTTCAATTCCACCGCGTACGACCAGATGACAATTTTTCTATTCATGTCCCAAGTTTACATGTGAGCTGACTCCTGTTGATAGTGTTGAACATTTGAACGTTGACAGACTCTCTGAGGCTCAGTTCTGGCAATGATTTGGCAGTCTTGCCCAACTGAAATTGATTTCTTTCACTCATGCCTGTTATTGCTTTTGGTTTCAGTAGCTTTTTTTGCTATTGGAAGAGTAGCTTGCATGCAGCATGACATTTGTCTTTGGACTGGACTACTTTCCATGTATTCAATCAATGTGTTTTCCCACCCGAGGGTCCCACACGGACCCCAGAAATGTAGAAGATTTTAGTTTAGATGGGCAGCATGGTCGGCGCAGACTTGGAGAGCCGAAGGGCCTGTTCTGTGCTGTATTTTTCTTTGTTCTTTGTTCTTTGATTACCTTGTGATGGATTTGCGCAATTTCTCAATGATTCCTTTGGCGATTTTCAATACCACCTCAGTCTTTCCATGGGGATAGTGTGGAGATGATTTGGAGTGTTGAATTTACCAATCATTTGTGAAATAGCCTAATTCTTCACTTGTGAACTGAGGACAATTGTCACTAATCACAGTATCTGGATGCCGTAATGACTGGAGTGTGTTTTCAGTCATTCTTCCATTTCTCCTGTCATCATTGAAGTCAGCTGGTCTAACTCCCAGTAGTCAGAATAATAGACAATAGTGACAAGATAATCAGTTCCTGCTATCGTGAAATGGTCTAGGCCCAGTTTCATCCATGGTTCTTCTGGGATGTCATGTGTAACCAATAGCTCTCTAGCTTGCTTAGCATGGTACTCATTACAAGCACTGCATTGACCAATTTCATGGCTCATGTTTGGCCAGTAGAACACTTCCCTTGCCTTCCTCACGCTCGATTCAATTCCTTGATGGTTTGCATGGATGCACTTCAGCATCTCTCCCCTCGTCTCCTTAGTCATTATGACTATTTCCTTTGTATAAGGTTCCATCTTGGGCTGTCAATTCATTTTGGTATGTCCAATATGCTCATGACCACAGGTGCATCTTCAATGCTGTCAGGCGATCTTTCATCACAACTTCTTGCACCACTTGAAGAGTTGCATCTCCTTGGTAAGTTCATTTGATTTGAGAAAGGCATGTCTGTCAGACTCAATGGGCTGGATTGTCCGCAGCCCGGCGCCAAAATCGTGGTTGGTGCCGGGGCGGAGAATCCAGTTTGACGCCGTAATCGGGCCCGGCACTGGTTCGGTGATTCTGCGGGCACTGAAAATCGGTGTCACAGGGGAGTAAGCCGCGCCACCAGGGGGCCACTGCCAGAGGTCCACTCAGCAATCCTCTGCTCCCGACCGGCCAAGTTCCCGACGGCGTGGAACTAACCTGCTATTGCCGGTCGGGATGCTCGCGTTGCGGCTGCGGACTCAGTCCGCGGCCCCCCTGGTCGGGGGCGGGCAAATCGGAGACCAGGGGCAGCGTTATAGGCGGCTGCAGAATTAATGTATGGGGTTTGAGGATTGGGCGTGCGGCTGATCGGGGTCTTTTTCTTGGGTTTGGCTTTGCGGTCCGAGTCCACCATGGAGCACGGCGCGGCCGCTGGGGACCGCCGTGCGCATACGCGGCCTCTGCCCCAGAAGTGCGGGAGCCCGTATCTGCAGCAAAAGCTGCGAGATTCACTCCGGGTCCCTGCTCGCCCCCTGCAAGGCTATGAATTTGTTTCACTTTTTTACAGGAATTTCAGGAGTAAAATTCCACCGTTTTGACGCCGGCGTGGGGGACATAGTCTCAATAATGGAGAATCCAGCCCAACATCTCGGTTGGGTTGGCTACTTCCAGATCATGTTGAGCTGCTGCTTCATGTTGAAACGGGAAGATTTCACATTCTGTTTTGATCAATGGTTTTCTATTCACCTTGAGCTCTAGTGTTCATACGTAATGTTCACTTGGGATTTTAAGTGTTCAGTGAAGGATTTCAAAATCTTTGCCGTCTGTTTTCTTTGCTCATCGGTTCGAGTTAGGGTGGTACATTATTTGCAGCAGTTGCCCCCAGCAGTCTTAGAAGTGTGGCTATTCTTTCTGGTTTTGGCTTATTAATGAAGACTATTGCAAACTCATTGTTTTGCCAGTACAAGTGGAAAAACTGGCAGTTCTGCCATGTATCACCTTTCATTTCTACTGGAGCTGGGGTGAAATGTTTAGTGCCAGTATTGCAGTAGGGCCACTCACCCAGTATTTTCCTTGCAGCCTTCAGTATATGTTTTCTTTACTTTGTCCTTTTTCAGCAGCTTTTAGCAGATTTGAACATTTCTTTAATAAACAATTTTATTGAGGTATTTTTGGCATTGTAAACAGTTACAGTGTACAGTAATGTGCAAATATCAACACAAAGCAGAAATATAGTGCAAAAGACCACTCCTCTCTCATAAACAGTACCCGCCTATTTATCCCTCCTATTCTACTCTAATCTACCCCCCCCCCCAACCACCACCCCCATTTGCTCCATGAACCCCCTCAGTTCTGTTGCCATCGCTGGGAGCCTACCCGTTCTGGAGCATGACCTGTCTAGTCCGGGGTCGAGGACCGTGTTGAAGACCCCACCCATGATCAGCTTGCGTGAATCTATGTCTGGGATTTTCCCCAGCACCCTTTTAATGAAGTCAGCGTCATCCCAATTTGGAGCATACACATTCACCAGGACGACCCTCACCCCCTCAAGCGCACCCCGGACCATAAGAAATCTACCACCTCTGTCTGCAATTGTCCCTCCGCCTCAAATTGAACCCGCTTATTGATCATGATTGCCACCCCCTGGTATTAGAGTCCAAGCCCGAGTGGAAGACCTGGCTAATCCAGCCCTTCCTTAGTCTGGTCTGGTCAGTCACTTTCAGCTGTGTCTCCTGCAGCATGATTACGCCCCCCTTGCCGATCAACCATCCCCCTTCTTGGGCCCGGCCCCAGTCCATGTGCCGCGCCCCTCCCAGTTCGCCTCCTGGCAGCTCCCACCCCCGACCTCCACTCTGTCACCAACTTTAGATCCCTCCAATGTCAGCAAAATAACTTCCCCCCCCCCAGCAACAATACCCCTCTGTAACCCGACCGCTGCCATGTACTGGCTGTATGCATCCCCCCCACCTGACTCCCTTGACTCGCTTCCCGCTAGCCCGGTGACTCCTCCCTCCGGCGCCCACTTGTCTCGCTCCCATTGTTCCCCCAAGCTCATCCCCCCACCCATCCACACCCATCCCCCTGATGTGTCCTGCTCGAGCAGTCTCCCTGCAGTAAGGGAGTTCAAACAAAAAACAAGGGCAATCAAACAAAGACCCAAGACCGCTCCAGCTGTAATGCTGTTCCAGTTGTGTAAACAGATGAATGATACCGATCACCCCTTTCGGCGCATTAATAATAAAAACACACAGCAACACAGTACCCGCGTCACCCCCCTACATCCAATACCTTTAACCCCCATTGCTTCCCGGCCAAATTTCTGTTACGTTGGAAGCTCCAAAATGAGAAAAACACAAAGAAAAAGCAAAAAGACAACCCAAAAGAGAGAGGGGGCACCCGCTCCCCCCTCTCGCCCATTGTACCCATAGGCAGCGAAAACGGAAAAAAGCAACTACAAAGTACCTGTGAAGCAACAAAAAATATAAAGTCAGTCCAAGAAAACTAAAAGTCCCACAGACAATAATACTCAGATTCTGACTTTGGTCCGTGGGCCCTCAGTTCGGCACCAGTCCCTGATCCTTTGCGAACTCCATCGCCTCATCGGGGTCCATAAAGTAGTAATGCTGGTTCTGGTGCGTGACCCACAGCCGCGCCGGGAAAAGCAGACCGAACTTCACGTGCTTTTTGAACAAAATCTCTTGATTTATTTTAAAGGCTGCTCGCCGCCTGGCCACCTCCTGACTTAGATCTTGGTAAATGCGCAGGACATTGTTGTTCCATGTACAGCTCTTCGTACTCTTTGCCCACTGAAGGACCCGCTCCTTGTCTGTGAACCTGTGGAACCTGACCACCACTGGATGGGGCGGGGGGGCCCCCAGTCGCGGCTGCCTCACCTGCACCCTGTGTGCCCCGTCCAGCTCCAGCGGTCGCGGAAAGGAGTTAGCCCCCATCAGCTGCTGCAACAGGTCTGACACAAACGTCGTGGCGTCCGCTCCTTCGGCCCCCTCTGGGAGGCCAATAATTCTCAAATTTTGTCTGCGGGCTCTGTTTTCCTGGTCTTCAATTCTGTCAAGCAGCCTTCTCTATCGCTCCTTCAACCCATCTATCTCTATTGCAGCGATTGTTTGTGTGTTCCTCCACCGCTTGCTCCAGCACCTTGACCTTTTTGTCCTGGGCCTCTAGCCTTTGGTTCGCTTGCTCCACCACTTTCTGCAGCGGTTCTAAGTTATCCCGCTTCATGTCTTCAAAACTTCCTTTTATGACCTGCAGCATATTGTCCAGCGCTGCTTGGATCGTCTGGTCCCTGGTCAGCCATCTTTGATCCCGGGTCAGCTCCCACACCACTTTGTCTCTGTCCCTTCTTTTCCTGCTTTCGCTGCTTTCTGCTCTTTTGTTTACAGACAGCTCCACACACTTCAATCAGCAACTTTGTGGCCGTCTTTTCTAGCGCTCAAAAGTTCCGAAAAGTCGGGAAACCAGGTCCAAAAAGCCAGCCGGAGTGAGAGCCACCGAATGTGTGACTCACTCCCTCATAGCCACCGGAAGTCCCAGATTTGAACATTTCTGTGTGCCTTTCTGAACTGTGTCTTCTCTGCAGCATTTCCAGGATTCAAAACTCTATTTTATCTTCATTATCTGACACTATATTTTGTGTTTAGAGACTGAAGTGCTTCATCAGTCTCTTCTCAGTGAGAGGTATCATTGAACTCACTCTATAATGGCAATTTACAGAGTTAAGTGCCTCATTGTGGAGGTAACCTGACTATGGCAATCCAAATAGGACATGTAGTACTATTGCATTTCAAAACTCAAACAGATCTGCTCTTGCTTAGGCCTCTGATCTTGTCTCTTGCCTTTGATCTTCCATGTGGCTTGTGATCTCTTCCAGCTCTGGACTCTGATCTGTCTCTCACTTCTGATTCCAGCCTCCAATTAGCCTCTCACCTCTAATCTAATCACTTCTATTCTCCTCTGATTCCAACCTCTCCAACATTACCTGGATCCCAACCTCAATCTTCTCCCCTACCCTGCACCATCACTCTCAACCTCCCCGAACTTCTCAGACTCTAGTCACCAATAAGACCATAAGACATAGGAGCTGAATTGGGCCATTCAGCCCATCGAGTCTGGTCCGTCATTCAATCATGGCTGATATTTTTTTCAGCATCATTCTCCTGCCTTCTCCCCATGACCCCTGATTCCCTTATTAATCAAGAACCCATCTATCTCTGTGATGCACGGTCAATTACACAAAGATGAGAGTTGGATGCAATCGAGGCTTTATTACACTAAGATGTGTGGCCTCCTACAGCAGCTGGCTAAATGGCTGCTGTACGAGGAGCACACATATTTATACTCCGCCTACTGGGCGGAGCCAGCAGGCAGGGAACTACCCCCGTACCTGTAGTACAGGGCCTTACCGTAAAGCACCTACACCGAGATCCTCTATATACAAGGTATACATCAGTGGTGACTACCACATTCACCCCCTGTTAAAATTGAGTCTGGCGGGGGTGGGGGAGAACTATATACAGGTAGACGTTTTAAAGTAAGTACAGAGAGAAAAAAAATTGAGTCTAGTGGGGTGGAGGGGAAAATTATATACAGAGTAATGATGTTTTAAAAGTCCAGGTAATGTTACAGATTCAGTCGGTCCGGAGCCTTGATTTGCCGTTGGGAGCGCCGCAGTGCTGGCGGCGATTCCGGTGACGGTCTGGTCTTCGGTGGCTCCGGGAGCGTGTCGAAATCCTCTTCATCCCCGGGTGTGGGCAGGGGGAGGACGGATTGTCCTGGGGCGGGGGTTGCGGCTGGGTGCGCCGGGGGAGGAGGGGGTGGTGCGGGCCGGGGGGGGGGGGTGTGAGTGTGCAGAACCAGCTGGTGCCAGGTCCCTGAGGGAGACTGTATCTTGGCGGCCGTCGGGGTACGCTACGTAGGCGTACTGTGGGTTGGCGTGGAGTAGCTGTACCCTCTCAACCAACGGGTCCGCCTTGAGGAGTCATACATGTTTACGGAGGAGTACGGGTCCTGGAGCTGCGAGCCAAGTCGGGAGCGACACCCCGGGGGTGGACTTCCTAGGGAAGGCAAAGAGACGTTCATGGGGGGTTTCGTTGGTCGTGGTGCACAGGAGCGACCGAATGGAGTGAAGGACGTCGGGGAGGACCTCCTGCCAGCGGGAGGCCGGGAGATGTCTGGACCGTAGGGCCAGCTGGACGGCCCTCCAGACCATCCCATTCTCCCTCTCCACCTGCCCGTTTCCCCGGGGGTTGTAGCTGGTCGTCCTGCTCGAGGCGATACCGCTGTTGAGCAGGAACTGACGCAGCTCATCGCTCATGAATGAGGATCCCCAGTCGCTGTGGATGTAGTCGGGGAAGCCGAACAGAGCGAAGATGATGTTGAGGGCTTTGATGACGGTGGCAGACGTCATGTCAGGGCATGGGATGGCGAAGGGGAATCTGCAATATTCATCGACCACACTGCGGAAGTACGTGTTACGGTCGGTGGAGGGGATGGGCCCTTTGACGTCCACGCTGAGGCGTTCAAAGGGGCGAGAGGCCTTCACCAGGCACGCACGGTCTGGCCGGTAGAAGTGCGGTTTGCACTCCGCGCAGACCTGGCAGTCTCTGGTGATAGCCAAGGCGATGTCGGCCTTGATGCGGTTGAAGGCCTGGTGAGCCTCGGCCGTTAAGGGAAAAAGAGTGGATTGAATGAGTGGGTGGGCCTTGTCCGCATAGTTTGGGACCCACCGGGCGTAATAAGAAAAGAACCCCAGGCATCGTTTGAGGGCCTTGGGGCAGTGGGGGAAGAGGCGTTCCATGAGGGGGGCGCATGTGGTCAGGGTCGGGCCCCAGAACTCTTAGCCGAGGATGGCTAAGCGGTTCGTGCTGAACACGCACTTCTCCTTGTTGTAGGTTAGGTTGAGGAGAGTGGCGGTGTGGAGAAATTTGACAATGTTGGCGTCATGGCCCTGCTGATCATGGACGCAGATGGTGACATTGCCCAGGTACGGGATAGTGGCCCGCAGCCCCGTCAACCATTCAGTCCATTTCCCGTTGGAAAACCGAGATCCCGTTGGTGACGCCAAAGGGAATCCTAAGAAAGTGGTAAAGGCGGCCATCTGCCTCGAAGGCAGTGTATGGGCAGTCCGTTGAGAAGACCCGGTACTGTGCAATCTGGTTGACCATATCAGATATGCGTGGGAGGGGGTACGCGTCGAGCTGCGTGTACCGATTGATGCTCTGACTGTAGTCAACGACCATCCTGTGTTTCTCCCCAGTTTTCACAACTACCACTTGGGCTCTCCAGAGGCTGTTGCTGGCCTCGATGATGCCTTCCCGAAGCAGTCGCTGGACCTCGGACCTGATGGAAGGTCCTGTCCTGGGCGCTGTACCATCTGCTCCTGGTGGCGACGGGTTTGCAATCCAGGGATAAGTTTGCAAATAGTGAAGGTGGGTCGACCTTTAGGGTCGCGAGGCCGCACACAGTAAGGCGTGGTAGGGACCCGCCAAATTTCAGTGTTAGGCTCTGGGGGTTGCACTGGAAGTCCAGGCCGAGTAGCAGGGCAGCGCTGAACTCCACGCCCTGGACAGTGAGAGTGGCGATGCAGTACCCCTGGATCGCCATGAGTGGGATCCGGAGGCCAGGGAGATTCTCTGGTTAGCGGGGTGTACCACGAGGGAGCAGCGCCTTACCGTATCGGGGTGAATGAAGCTCTCGGTGCTCCCGGAGTCCAGCAGACAGGAGATCTCGTGCCCATCGATCATCACGTTGGTAGAAGCCATTGCCAGGTTGTGTGGGCGAGACTGGTCAATCGTGACCGAGGCGAGACGCGGCTGGTCGTCGGCGGTTGCGGGTGACGCGCGGCCAGATGAGGTGCCCGGGGGGTGCAAGGGTCCTGGTAAGATGGCGGCGCCCACGGGCTGCACGTGTCGTGGGGAAAACAAGATGACGGCGCCTGACGATCCTGGGGAGAACAAGATGGCGCCGCCCATGGGCCGCACGTGCTGGGGGTCGAACAAGATGGCGGCGCCCACGGGCCACACGTGCTCTGGGGAGGGGAAGATGGCGGCGCCCACTGGCCGCACGTGGGGGGAGCTGGAATAGCGGCGACTGAGCGGGCTCCGGGCCGGGCAGCGCTGTCGGGGTGTTTGGACTGCCCACAGAAGTAACATTTGGGGCCCCCAGGGTTGGTTGGCTGCTGCGTGGCGTGGGGCTGGCTGAGGACAGTTGCTGGTCCACGATGGGGCGGCAGTCTGCGGAGTCCGAGACGCACAGGAGGGATGGGCCCCGCCGTCGAGGGCGTAGGCCTGGATGTTGCGCAAAGCGACCGTAAGCGAGAGCGCTAGCTTTTTGTTTTCCGCGAGGTCGAGCGCTGCCCCGTCTAAGAGGTGCTGGCGGATGTAATCCGACCCTATCCCCTTAACGAAAGCATCTCTCATGAGCAAGTTCGAGTGTTCCGTGGCCGAGACGGCCTGACAGTCACAGTCATTAACTAGGGGAATCAGGGCAAGCCAGAAATCTTCCACTGACTCACCGGGAAGTTGACGCCGCGTGGAGAGGAGGTGCCTGGCATAGAGCGTGTTAGGCCGCTGAGCGTAGTTTTCCTTCAGTAGCACCATGGTGTCTGCGTAGGTCGGCGCGTCCTGGATAAGTGGAAAGACGTTGGAGCTCAGCCGTGTGTAAAGGATCTGAATCTTCTGAGCTTCTGGAATTGGGTCTGGCGCAGACCCGATGTACGCTTCGAAACAGGCTAGCCAATGTTCAAAGTCCTTTTCAGCGTTGTCTGATTGCGGATGCAGCTGCAGGCGATCCGGCTTGATGCGGAGGTTCATCTTCTGAAAACCTAGTGTAATAAATTGATGCACGATCAATTACACAAAGAGAGTTGGATGCAATCGAGGCTTTATTACACTAAGATGTGTGGCCTCCTACAACAGCTGGCGAAATGGCTCCTGTACGAGGAGCACACATATTTATACTCCGCCTACTGGGTGAAGCCAGCAGGCAGGGAACTACCCCCGTACCTGTAGTACAGGGCCTTACCGTAAAGCACCTACACCGACATCCTCTATATACAATATATACATCAGTGGTGACTACTACACTCTGTCTTAAAGACTCAGTGATTTGGCCTCCACAGCATTCTGCGACAAAGCGTTCCACAGATTCACCACCCTCTGGCTGAAGAAATTCCTCCTCATCTCTGTTTTAAAAGATCGGCCCTTTAGTCTGAGCTTGTGTCCTCCGGTTCTAGTTTTTCTTACAAGTGGAAACATCCTCTCCACATCCACTCTATCCAGGCCTCGCAGTATCCTGGATAAAAGCAAATTATTGCAGATGCTGGAATCTGAAACCAAAAAGAAGGAGCTTTGACAAAGTGTCATCTGGACTCGAAACGGTAGCTCTATTCTCTCCCTCCAGATGCTGCCAGACCTGCTGAGATTTTCCAGCATTTTCTTTTTGCTCACAGTATCCTGTAAGTTTCAATAAGATCCCCCCTCATCCTTTTAAACTCCAACGAGTACAGACCCAGAGTCCTCAACCGTTCCCCATATGACAAGCTCTTCATTCCACGGATCATTCTTGTGAACCTCCTCTGGACTCTTTCCAAGACCAGCACATCCTTCCTTAGACACGAGCCCCAAAACTGCTCACAATATTCAAAATGGGGTCTGACCAGAGCCTTATATAGCCTCAGAAGTACATCCCTGCTCCTGTATTCTAGCCCTCTCGACATGAATGCTAACATTGCATTTGCCTTCTTAACTGCTGACTGAACCTGCACGTTAACCTTAAGAGAATCTTGGACACGGACTCCCAAGTCCCTTTGTGCTTCTGATTTCCTAAGCATCTCCCCATTTAGAAAATAGTCTATGCCTCCTTCCAAAATGCATAACCTCGTATTTTTCCACATTGTATTCCATCTGTCACTTCTTTGCTCACTCTCCTAGCCTGTCCATGTCCTTCTGCAGCCCCCCTGTTTCCTCAATACTACCTGTCCCTCAACATATCTTTGTTATCATCTGCAAATCTAGCAGCAGTGCCCTCAGTTCCTTCTTCCAGATCGTTAATGTATATTGTGAAAAGATGTGGTCCCAGCACGGACCCCTGAGGCACACCACTAGTCACCGGCTGCCATCCTGAAAAAGACCCCTTTATCCCCACTCTCTGCCTTCTGCCAATCAGCCAATCCTCTATCCATGCCAATCTTCCTACTTCGCCCTCCCTGCCCCCACCACAGCCTCCCTGACCTTCCATGGTTCCGCTCTGTTCCTTTGCTGCTGCCTGTTGGTGTAGGGCTAGATACCTGACAGCCATCCGGTCGCTCAATCTGGCTGGGAAACAGAGACAGAAAATGGTAATCAGGACCTGACATTAAATTCGGCAGGGCACGTGGGAATTCTGTTCTTCCAGCTTTCCCGACATCAACCTAGACCCCCCCTGCTCTCTCCTCGCCTCCGAGTTAATATCCAGCTTCGAAAATCTGAATTCTCTATTGAGTAGACAGGATGGTTATCAGTCTGACAGGCAGGAGGCAGATACAACCCCAGGCTGCCCTTGAGCTGTTCGAATCGCACATAGAAAGCACCTTGCAGCCTCTGACAAGCGCAGCAGATCGGCACTAAATCAAAAATCAGTGCCAGGTGGGAATCTAAGCCACCATGAAGGTCACAGCCATCAATAGCGTGCCATCTTAATCCAAAGAAAAGACACAAGATGGGGTACGGTTGTATTCTCACAACTGGGCTTCTCTCAAAGTTATGGTCATGTTATATTAATCCCCTTTATATTATCTTGGTACACTTGATAATCTGCTGCATTTTACAGTTTGTGCCTTTATATTCCTTCAACCTTGACTAATCGCAGTTATAGTTTCACTTCAATTCATCACATGAGAGCTAACATCCAGGTTGTATACCAGCAAAAGTCATCTGTGACTGATGCTGTACTGATAGTGATATCAAGCATCGAATAATATTGAAAATGTATACTTCTTCACAGCTTTGTCCTATATTTTCATCTTCTGTTTCGCCATTGCAGCCTCCACTACCTCAATTCCAGGAAGAGAGTCTGCGTTGGTGCTTTTACCATCATTATTGTCAATGGTGCTCTACAGTCAGAAAGCTTTAGTTATGTTTCATTATGGTGAGGCCAAAAGAGAGAGTAACTGAGTATCTAATAACTCAGTCACTGAAGGCATCGCATTTAACTAGTCAACTGAGATACAAATTTGAACTTATTACCTTCTTGAATAGGAATACAATGAATGTTGGTGTATTTGATTTTTAAATTCTCCTTTTAGGTATACCTGTTATCTCTTGTATTATCCTTGTAAACCCACTCTGAACCTTTCTAGGATTGCCGCTATCATTTTTACGGTGGTATCTTTGAAACTGTTCAGAACCCTGGTGCATAGCTAACTATACGGTATTTCTATTGTAACAGTGTAGAATCCGAACAGAGAGATCATGCAGAACGAATGGTAGGTTGCAAAATAAAGATTTATTGAAGGTAAACACAAAGACTAATTCAACTCCCCAAAGGGTCTCCCATCCCAACCTACACTCGGGCCGGGGTTCTTATACTATGTGGGCTCCCCTCACCAAAGGGGAGGCCTGCCCCATTACCGGATGGTCCATACCCCGTGACCTCCGTTGGGGTTGTAACAAATAGTATTTCAGTTTTTTGCTTTTTTAAAAAAAATATATTTTATTGAAATTTTTTTCCCTGAGCAACATTTTTCCCGCTTCCAAAACAAGCGAAACGATAACAGTAACAAAACAGAAATTTTTAAACTTTTTAACATTAGTAATAATAGTAGTAATAATATGCAATTAACAAAACCTCGTACTCTATTGCCCTATACTCAACTGCCTCCACCCTCCACCCCCCACCCCCCCTCCTGGGTTGCTGCTGCTGGTCATCCGTCTTCCCTCTAACGTTCCCCTAGGTAGTCGAGAAATGGCTGCCACCGCCTGGTGAACCCTTGAGCCGATCCTCTCAGGGCAAACTTTATCTGCTCCAGTTTAATAAACCCCGCCATATCGTTTACCCAGGCCTCCAGTCCGGGGGGTTTCGCCTCCTTCCACATGAGTAGGATCCTGCGCCGGGCTACGAGGGACGCAAAGGCCACGACATCGGCCTCTTTCGCCTCCTGCAGTCCCGGCTCTTCCGCAACTCCAAATAGAGCTAACCCCCAGCCTGGTTTGACCCGGGCCTTCACCACCTGCGAAATCACTCCCGTCACTCCCTTCCAATACCCTTCCAGTGCCGGGCACACCCAAAACATATGTGCATGGTTTGCCGGGCTCCCGCCACACCTCCCACATTTGTCCTCCACTCCAAAGAACCTGCTCAATCTTGCCCCTGTTATGTGTGCTCTATGTAGCACCTTAAATTGAATCAGGCTAAGCCTGGCGCATGAGGAAGAGGAATTTACCCTGCTTAGGGCATCAGCCCACATACCCTCCTCTATCTCCTCCCCTAATTCTTCTTCCCACTTTCTTTTTAGTTCGCCCACCGACTCCTCCCCCTCTTCCCTCATCTCTCTATAAATCTCTGACACCTTGCCCTCTCCGACCCACACCCCTGAAAGCACCCTGTCCTGTATCCCCTGTGTCGGGAGCCGCGGAAATTCCCTCACCTGTTGTCTAGTAAACGCCCTCACCTGCATATATCTCAAGAAATTCCCCTGGGGTAACTTATACTTTTCCTCCAGTGCTCCCAAGCTCGCAAAAGTCCCATCTATGAATACATCTCCCACCTTCCTAATTCCCAACTGGTACCAGCTCTGAAATCCTCCATCCATTCTTCCTGGGGCGAACCTATGGTAGTTCCTGATAGGGGACCCCACCAGGGCTCCCCGCACCCCTCTCTGTCGCCTCCACTGTCCCCATATGTTCAGTGTTGCCGCCACCACCGGGTTCGTGGTGTACTTTTTCGGTGAGAACGGTAGCGGCGCCGTCACCAGCGCCTCTAGACTCGTCCCTTTACAGGACCTTCTCTCCAGCCTTTTCCACGCCGCTCCCTCACCCTCCATCATCCATCTACGTATCATTGCCACATTGGCGGCCCAATAATAATCTCCCAAGTTCGGTAGTGCCAGTCCTCCTCTGTCCCTACTGCGCTGAAGGAACCCCCTCCTTACTCTCGGAACTTACCCTGCCCACACAAAGCTCGTAATGCTCCTATCTATTTTATTAAAAAAGGTCCTGGTGATTAAAATAGGGAGACATTGAAATACAAATAAGAACCTCGGGAGGACCATCATCTTAATTGCCTGCACCCTGCCCGCCAGCGATAAAGGCTGCATGTCCCACCTCCTAAAGTCCTCCTCCATTTGTTCTACCAGCCGTGTCAGATTAAGTCTGTGCAAGGTTCCCCAGCTCCTAGCGATCTGAATCCCCAAGTATCGGAAGTTTCTTTCCACTTTCCTTAGCGGTAAGCCTTCTATCTCTCTACTCTGGTCCCCTGGATGTATCACATATAATTCACTCTTCCCCATGTTTAACCTATACCCCGAAAATTCCCCGAACCTCCTCAAGATTCGCATAACCTCTATCATCCCCCCCGCTGGGTCCGACACGTATAGCAATAGGTCATCCGCGTATAACGAGACTCGGTGTTCTTCTCCCCCTCTAGTCACCCCTCTCCATTTCCTGGAGTCTCTCAGCGCCATGGCCAGAGGTTCAATTGCCAGCGCAAACAACAATGGAGACAGCGGGCATCCCTGTCTTGTTCCCCTATATAATCGGAAATACTCCGATCTATGTCGACCTGTAACTACGCTTGCCGTTGGTGCCCCATAAAGTAGTCTAACCCAGCGAATAAATCCGTTCCCAAACCCAAACCTCCTTAACACTTCCCACAAATACTCCCACTCCACCCTATCAAATGTCTTCTCAGCGTCCATTGCCGCCACTATCTCTGCCTCCCCCTCCACTGAGGGCATCATTATCACCCCTAATAGCCGTCGCACGTTAACATTCAGTTGTCTCCCTTTTACGAACCCTGTCTGGTCTTCGTGCACCACCCTTGGGACACAGTCCTCTATCCTCGATGCCAGCACCTTTGCTAGTAGTTTGGCGTCCACGTTCAATAGTGAAATAGGTCTATAGGACCCACACTGCATCGGATCTTTGTCCCTCTTCAAAATTAGCGATATCGTCGCCTCCGACATTGTAGGGGGTAGTGTCCCCCCTTCCCTGGCCTCATTGAACGTCCTCGCCAACAACGGGGCCAACAAGTCCACATATTTTCTGTAGAATTCCACCGGGAACCCGTCTGGCTCCGGGGCCTTCCCTGCTTGCATGCTTCCCAGTCCCTTAATAACCTCGTCCACCTCAATCGGCGCCCCCAGGCCTGCCACCGCCTGCTCCTCCACTTTCGGGAACCTCAACTGATCCAGGAACTGCCGCATCCCCTCCTCTCCCTCTGGGGGCTGAGACCTATACAGTTCTTCATAAAAGGTCTTGAACACCTCATTTATCTTTCCTGCCCTTCGCACGGTGTCTCCCCTTTCATCCCTAATTCCTCCTATCTCCCTCGCTGCTGCCCTCTTTCGCAGTTGGTGTGCCAACAGGCGACTAGCCTTTTCCCCATATTCATACCTCCTCCCCTGTGCCTTCCTCCACAGTACCTCCGCCTTTCTGGTGGTCAGAAGGTCAAACTCGGTCTGGAGTCGTCTCCTCTCCCTGTACAGCTCCTCCTCAGGGGTCTCTGCAAATTCCCTGTCCACCCTTAAAATCTCCCCCAGTAATCTATCCCTTTCCTTGGCCTCTGTTTTCCTTTTGTGGGCCCCAATAGAAATCAGCTCTCCTCTGACCACCGCTTTTAGTGCTTCCCAGACCACTCCCACAGGGACCTCGCCGTCGTCATTGACCTCCAGGTATCTCTCGATACACCCCCTCACTCTTGCACACCCTCCCTCATCCGCCATCAGTCCCACATCTAATCGCCAGAGTGTTCTCTGCTCCCTGTCCTCTCCTACTTCCAGGTCCACCCAATGTGGGGCATGATCCGAAACCGCTATGGCTGAGTATTCAGCTTCTTCCACCCTAGAGATCAACGACCTTCCTAGAACAAAAAAATCTATCCGGGAGTACACTTTATGGACGTGGGAGAAGAAGGAATACTCCCGAGCCCTGGGTCTAAGAAATCGCCATGGATCCACTCCCCCTATTTGGTCCATAAACCCCTTAAGTACCTTGGCCGCTGCCGGCCTTCTTCCAGTCCTTGAGCTGGATCTATCTAGCCCCGGGTCCAGCACCGTATTGAAGTCCCCTCCTAAAATCAAATTTCCTGCCTCCAGGTCCGGAATACGCCCCAGCATCCGTCGCATGAACCCCGCATCGTCCCAATTTGGGGCATACACATTAACCAACACGACCTCCATTCCCTCCAGCCTACCACTCACCATTACATATCTACCTCCACTATCTGCTACGATGTTCTTTGCTTCAAATGCTACCCGTTTCCCCACCAAAATGGCCACCCCTCTGTTCTTTGCGTCCAGTCCTGAGTGGAACACCTGTCCCACCCATCCTTTCCTTAGCCTAACTTGGTCCGCCACCTTTAGGTGCGTCTCTTGGAGCATAACCACGTCTGCCCTTAGTCCTTTCAAATGCGCGAGCGCTCAGGCCCTTTTTATCGGCCCATTCAGGCCTCTCACGTTCCACGTGATCAGCCTCACTGGGGGCTACCTGCCCCCCTCCCGTGTCAACTAGCCATTACCTTCTCTAGGCCAGTCCCATATCCCGCCTCCGCGCTCCCGCTCGCTCCCCCAGCGTCGCATTCCGCCCCCGACCACCTTCTCTTTAGCCATTTCCTTTTGGATTTCCGCAGCAGCAACCCAGTTGTCCCCTTCCCCCTCCCCCCCCCCCCCCCCGCTAGATCCCTATCTAGCTTGATTGCTCCCTCCATATCACTTCCGTAAGTCAGCTGACTTCAACTGACCCCGGCTACTCCTGCTCGCTCCTCGGCCCCCCCCGGTGTGAGGGAACTCCCATCCGCCTTGCACCTGTTTTCCCGCCTTATTCTTTCTGGCGCGGGAACATCCCTTTACCTGTCCCGCCTCTTATGGCGCAGCTCCCTTTCCCCTCCCCCTCTCCTTCCCCATTCTCTGACTATGTCCCGCCTCTCCCCCCTCACCGGCGCCCACATTTCCCCAGTGTCCCCCCCCTTCCCTGTTTACTTCTCGCTTAACTTTCACCATCCCATTAACAAAAACAATAATAACAACAATAACAGTTCCCTGCAGCATCAGTCCCTCAGTTCCGGTCCAGTTTCTCTTCATTGATGAAGGACCATGCTTCCTCCGCCGTCTCGAAATAATAATGTCTCTCCTGATGCGTGACCCATAGTCTTGCCGGCTGCAGCATCCCAAACTTCACCTTCCTTTTGTGCAAAACCTCTTTGGCTCGGTTGAAGCTCGCCCTCCTTCTCGCCACCTCCGCACTCCAATCCTGGTAGATCCTTACCACCGCATTCTCCCATCTGCTGCTCCGCACCTTTTTGGCCCATCTCAGGACCTCTTCTCTGTCCTTAAGGCGGTAGAATCGCACGATTATCGCCCTCGGTGGTTCTCCCGCCTTTGGTCTTCTCGCCGGGATCCGATTTGCCCACTCCACCTCCATGGGGCCCGCAGGGGCCTCAGCACCCATCAGTGAGCTCAGCATCTTACTTGCGTACGCTCCACAGTCCACTCCTTCCACACCCTCCGGGAGACCTAGTACCCTAAGGTTCTTCCTTCGCGCTCCATTTTCAAGGGCCTCAATCCTGTCAGCACACTTTTTATGAAGTGCCTCGTGCGTCTGAGTCTTGACCGCCAGGCCCAGGACCTCGTCCTCAATACCTGACACCTTCTGCTCCACCACGCGAAGTTCCGTCTCCTGGGTCTTTAAAGTCTCCTTAAGCCCCTCAATTGCCTGTAACAACGGGGTCATTACCTCCTTCTTCAGCAGGTCCACGCACCGTCTCACCACCTCGTCCTGCTCAGGCCCCCATGTCACCTGTGGTTTCTCCGCCGCCATTTTGTTTCACTCCCTCTCTCTCTCTCTCTCTGATCTTCTGGCTGCAGATTCTTCAGGCTGCAGCCGCCGGCGCCGGTTTTTCCCTCCGTCTTTCGGGGGGGGGACTCCCTTCCCTCGCGCCTCGCACCGGGTTTTACGGCCGTCCAAGTCACCGTTGGGGCTCTTAAAAGAGCCCGAAGTTCCGTCAGAGCTGGAGCCGCCGAAACGTGCGGCTAGCTCATCCCTGCCGCAACCGGAAGTCCCAGTTTTTTGCTTTTGATTCTATGCTCATTTATTCCCAATCAGTCTCCATCTCTGCCCCATGATCTTTAACATCTTTTCCAATGATATTCTGAAATTCAGCACTGAGAATTACATACCAGCCGAGCAATGAGTCAGGTATCAAAAGATTGCCTCCTCCATGAGCACAGTCGGGTTTCACTCACAATTCTTTTTTTTATTACTTTATCAGAGTTACAAAGAACTCAGAGTGTGGACAGGGGCAAACCCCTAATCCAGCTCTTTGCCTGCTCCAAAAACCAATTCAAATTGAATCCAATTCATGGTCCCCACAAGAGAGACATCTCAGATCCAGGCATTACACCGGACCTCACGTTCATCTTAGCCAAAAGGCCGAGAAGCGATTGGGTGCTAGCATTAAATGGTTATGAGCTCTTTTTAACAGATTTATTTTAAATGGGTTGATTGCTGTGTTAAAATAGTACACCAAGAATTTTTTTTGTTTTTTGTTTTGTTCTCCCCTTTTCATAATATAAAGAACCTCTAATCAGGTCAACTCTCATAGACTAGAGAAAGCCAGTTTCAATCAATATAGATGACTTTAGTCCATCCACTTCCTTTCTCTAGGCATTGACTTGCTCTGTTCTATATTTCCACAGGCATCAAAATCCCTTAATTACCTCAATCAAGTGGCTAAGGTGTGAGGCTGGTGGCTGTCACTGGACTCATGGTTCATGAGGGAGGCCCACAGCCAAGCCTGATCTTGTACTCACGACAGGTCATTGCCGCTGTGACGGAACACAAACATTGGGTGGAATTCTCCGAAAATAGGGCTATGTCCCCACGCCGACGGGAAATAAGGCCCGCCACGGAACCAGCCCACAGATTGGTAGGCCCCAATCGCGGGCCAGGCCACCGTGCCCCCTCCCCCCCCCCCCCAGGATTGCCCTCGCACATTTACCTGCCAGATCCCGCCATGCATGAGGTGGGTAATTCACGCTGGTGGGACTGGACAAAACATTACAGCCACTCGGCCCATTGGGGCCCAGAGAATCGCCGGTGATGCCGCTGTCAATGGCCCCCGACCGGCGTGGCGGGGATTCCGCTGGCCCCCGAAAAACGCACCAGAGAATAGGGCGGCCGGCAGCGGGGCGGGATTCGCGTCTCCCCCCAGGGATTCTCCGACCCGGCACAGGGCCCATGGATCGAATCCTGGTCAGATGGCTCAGCCCCACCGGGGCAGCAGCAAATCAACAAGCTGATGCACGGGACTTCCGGGTGCGGCGATGACCAGCTGAGTCGCACGTTTCGGCAGCTCCCGGTGGAACGGACTTTTGGGCTCTTAATAGGCGGCCCATCGGCAATTTTAACGGCAAATAACACTGTGCGGTAATCCAGAAGGGAATCCCCCCCGGACACGGATGGAAAAAAGAGAGGAAAGTAGCCGGATTGCGGTGGATCCTCTAGAGCAGCGGCCAGGAAGGCAGGCACAAAGCAAGATGGCGTCGGAAGGAGGCAGTTTAATATGGGCCCTGACCAACAAGAGTTCCTGCGGCGTTGCGTAGATGAACTCAAAAAGGAGATGAAGAAGGAGCTGTTGGCCCCGATATTACAAGCGATTGAAGGGCTAAAGGAGGAGCAAAAGACCCAGGAACAGGAGCTTCGGGTCGTGAAGGCAAAGGCTGCTGAGAATGAGGACGACATACAGGGCCTGGTGGTGAAAACGGAGGTCCACGAGGCACAACACAAAAGATGTGTGGAAAGGCTGGAGGTGCTGGAGAATAATGCGAGGAGGAAGAGCCTAAGGATTCTTGGTCTTCCCAAAGGTGCAGAAGGGGCGGACATCGGGGCATATGTGAGCACGATGCTGCACTCGTTAATGGGATCGGAGGCCCCGACGGGTCCGCTGGAGGTGGAGGGAGCCTATCGGGTTATGGCGCGAAGACCGAGGGCTGGAGAAATTCCTCGAGCAATAGTGGTGAGATTTCTCCGATATAAGGACGGAGAGATGGTCCTCAGATGGGCAAAGAAAACTCGGAGCAGTGGGTGGGAGAATGCGGTGATCCGCGTATATTAAGATTGGAGTGCGGAGGTGGCGAGAAGGAGGGCAAGCTTTAATCGGGCCAAGGCGGTGTTGCATAAAAGGAAGGTGTAGCGCACAAAGACTTCGTGAGACGAATAGAGTGAAGTCGATGAGGCTTTATTAAGCGTGTCTGTTCCCCCGCAGCTCGATAGTAGAATGGCCTGCGGGGGAGGACTCCGGTTTCTTATACTCCGCCTTCAGGGCGGAGCTAGAGGTCAACGGCCAACCAGGACCCGGGATCTGTCAGCCAATGACATTAGGGCTTCCAGTCCCACATGACCCCTAATACATACTACCACATTCACCCCTTGTCAAAAATGAACCCGGCGGGGTGATGCTTCGCATGGTGGTAAGGGTTTACAGGGCTGGTCCTGGGAGGAAAACATTCCCATGGCAATACAGTATGTACAATTTTGTCCTGTTTCAACTATTTACAGAAGGTATCGGGAGAAAAACAAAATGTTCTTGTGAAAAGTCCATATATTGATTTAGATCGACGCCACGAGTCGGTCGGGCGGTCTGGTCGTCCGTGTCGATCGCCTCGGCCCCGGTGGTGGTGGTGGTGCTTGTACCGGTGTTGTCGTCTCCGGGAGCCTTACGGTTTCAGCTTGGGCTTTATTCTTGGTCGGGCCTGAGGGGAGGGGAACCGATCCTCCTGGGAAGGGGGCGGTCGCGGGGTGCGGCGGTGGCAGGAAGGGGGGGGGGGTTGGGTGAATGGTGTCGGGGGTGTGTGTGTGTTGCCGGCGGGGGCCAGATCCCGCAGGGAGACCGTGTCCTGTTGGCTGTCGGGGTACTCCACGTAAGCGTACTGCGGGTTCGCGTGGAGGAGGTGAACCCTTTCGACCAACGGGTCCGCCTTGTGTGCCCGCACATGCTTTCGGAGCAAGATGGGTCATGGGGCCGCCAGCCAGGTCGGCAGCGACGTTCCAGAGGAGGACCTCCTAGGGAAGACAAGGAGACGCTCATGAGGCGTTTGATTAGTGCTCGTACATAATAGCGACCGGATGGAGTAGAGAGCGTCCGGGAGGACCTCCTGCCACCGTGAAACTGGGAGGTCCCTGGACCGTAGGGCCAGTAGGACGGTCTTCCAGACCGTGCCGTTCTCCCTCTCTACTTGCCCGTTCCCCCGGGGGTTGTAGCTGGTCGTCCTGCTTGAGGCTATGCCCTTGCTGAGCAGGAACTGGCGCAGCTCGTCACTCATGAAAGAGGACCCCCTGTCGCTGTGGACGTATGCGGGGCAACCGAACAGTGTGAAGATGGTGTTCAGGGCTTTAATGACTGTGGCCGCGGTCATGTCAGAGCAGGGAATGGCGAATGGGAAGCGGGAGTATTCGTCCACCACATTAAGAAAGTATGTGTTGTGGTCGGTGGAGGGGAGGGGCCCTTTGAAATCGAGACTAAGGCGTTCAAAGGGGCGGGAAGCCTTAATCAGGTGCGCACCATCCGGCCTGAAAAAATGCGGTTTGCATTCCGCGCAGATGTGGCAGTCCCTTGTGACTGTACGGACCTCCTCTAAAGAGTATGGGAGATTGCGGGACTTGATAAAGTGGAAAAACCGGGTGGCAGAGGTCCTCGTGGAGGGTTTGGAGGCGGTTAATTTGTGCGTTGGCACGTGTGCCGCGGGATAGGGCATCGGACGGCTCGTTCAGCTTTCCGGGACGATACAAAATCTCGTAGTTGAAGGTGGAGAGCTCGATCCTCCACCTTAAGATCTTGTCGTTTTTGATTTTGCCCCGCAGTGCATTATCGAACATGAAGGCTACCGACCGTTGGTCGGTGAGGAGAGTGAATCTCCTGCCGGCCAGGTAATGCCTCCAATGTCGCACAGCTTCCACTATGGCTTGGGCTTCCTTTTCCACTGAGGAGTGGCGGATTTCTGAAGCGTGGAGGGTTCGAGAGAAAAAGGCCACGGGTCTGCCCGCTTGGTTAAGGGTGGCCGCCAGAGCTACGTCGGAGGCGTCGCTCTCGACCTGGAAGGGGAGGGACTCGTCGATGGCGCGCATCGTGGCCTTTGCGATATCTGCTTTGATGCGGCTGAAGGCCTGGCAAGCCTCTGTCGACAGAGGGAAGGTCGTGGTCTGTATTAGGGGGCGGGCCTTGTCTGCGTACTGGGGGACCCACTGGGCGTAGTATGAAAAAAACCCCAGGCAGCGTTTCAGGGCTTTTGAGCAGTGCGGGAGGGGAAATTCCATGAGGGCGCGCATACGTTCGGGGTCGGGGCCTATTATCCCATTGCGCACTACGTAGCCCAGAATGGCTAGCCGGTTGGTGCTAAAAACGCACTTGTCCTCGTTGTACGTGAGGTTCAAGGCTTTGGCAGTCTGGAGGAATTTTTGGAGGTTGGCGTCGTGGTCCTGCTGGTCGTGGCCGCAGATGGTTACATTGTCGAGATACGGGAACGTGTCCCGCAACCCATGTTGATCAACCATTCGGTCCATCTCCCGTTGGAAGACCGAGACCCCGTTTGTGACGCCAAATGGGACCCTTAGGAAATGGTATAATCGCCCGTCTGCCTCGAAGGCTGTGTACTTGCGGTCACTTGGGCGGATGGGAAGCTGATGGTAGGCGGACTTGAGGTCCACGGTGGAGAAGACTTTATATTGGGCAATCCGATTGACCATGTCGGATATGCGGGGGAGAGGGTACGCGTCTAGTTGTGTGTACCTGTTGATGGTCTGGCTATAGTCTATGACCATCCTTTGTTTCTCCCCTGTCTTCATGACTACCACCTGTGCTCTCCAGGGACTATTGCTGGCCTGGATTATGCCTTCCTTCAGTAGCCGCTGGACTTCGGACCGAATGAAGGTCCGGTCCTGGGCGCTGTACCGTCTGCTCCTAGTGGCGACGGGTTTGCAATCCGGGGTGAGGTTCGCAAACAAGGACGGGGGTTGCACCTTGAGGGTTGCAAGGCCACAGATAGTGAGTGGGGGTATTGGGCCGCCGAATTTGAACGTAAGGCTTTGTAGATTGCACTGGAAATCTAATCCCAGTAAAGTGGGGGCGCAGAGTTGGGGAAGGACGTGTAGTTTGTAGTTTTTGAACTCCCTCCCCTGCACCGTTAGGGTAACTATGCAGAAACCTTGGATCTGTACGGAGTGGGATCCTGCAGCTAGGGAAATCTTTTGTGCGCTGGGATAGGTGGTCAAGGAACAGCGTCTTACCGTGTCGGGGTGGATAAAGCTCTCCGTGCTCCCGGAGTCGACTAGGCATGGTGTCGCGTGGCCGTTTATTAGCACCGTTGTCGTCGTCGTCTTGAGTGTCCGGGGCCGAGCTTGATCGAGCGTAATTGAAGCGAGACGTGGTTGTAGTAGTGGAGTGGGGTCCGTTGTTGCCGTCCAAGATGGCGTCGGGGATGAACAAAATGCCCGCCCCCATACATCGCACATGGCTGGGGGGTCACAAGATGGCGGCGGGGATGGACAAAATGGCCGCCCCCACGTGTCGTACAGGTCTGGGGTGGTCCAAGATGGCGGCGCCCTTCCTCCCCTCGCGGTGGCCGGGACCCAAAATGGCGGCGTCTGCGGGTCGCACATGGGGCGCTGGGGGGGTTGGGAGCGTTAGGACCGCGCGGGGCTCCCTCATCTCTGGGGACAGCAGTGGTCGGGACCCAAGTTGGTAGCGCCGGCGGGTCAGACGTGGGGCGCGGGGTTTGGGGGGCGTTAGGGACGCGCAGAACTCCCTCTTCTCCGGGGAGAGCGGTGGTCGGGACCCAAAGTGGTAGCGCCGGCGGGTCATACATGCGGCGCGGGGGGGGGGGGGGGGGGGTTGGGGGGGTTGGGGAGCGTAAGCGGCGTGCAGGGCTCCCTGTTCTCCCGGGACCGCGGTGGTCGGGACCCAGAGCGGCTGCGCCTGCGGGTCGTACATGGGGCGCTGGGGGGGTTGGGGAGCGTAAACGGCTTGCAGGGCTCCCTGTTCTCCCGGGACAGCGGCGATCTCGCGGGACCGGCACACAACCGCGAAATGTCCCTTTTTCCCGCAGCTCTTGCAGATTGCTGCGCGGGCCGGGCAGCGCTGCCGGGGGTGTTTCGCCTGGCCGCAGAAATAGCAGCGGGCGCCCCCGGTGCGACTTGGCGTTTGGACCGCGCAAGCCTGTGGGGTGTCCGGGGGGGGGGGTGGGTTTGTCGCGACGGGTACGTACGGAGCCCAATGGGCTGCCGCGCGGTCGGGGCCGTAGGCGCGGGTATTACCCGCGGCCACGTCTAGGGAGGCTGCTAGGGCCCGGGCCTCTGAAAGTCCTAGCGACTCTCTTTCTAGAAGTCTTTGGCGGATTTGGGAGGAATTCATACCTGCCACAAAAGCATCGTGCATTAACATGTCCGTGTGTTCATTTGCGTTCACCGAAGGGCAGCTGCAGGCTCGTCCCAAAATCAGCAGCGCGGCGTAGAATTCGTCCATCGATTCTCCGGGACCTTGCCGTCTCGTCGCGAGCTGGTAGCGAGCGTAGATTTGGTTAACTGGGCGGACATAGAGACTTTTCAGTGCTGCGAACGCCGTCTGGAAATCCTCTGCGTCCTCGATGAAAGAGAAAATCTCCGTGCTTAACCTCGAGTGCAGGACCTGTAGTTTTTGGTCTTCTGTGACCCGGCCGGTGGCCGTTCTGAGGTAGGCCTCGAAACAAGTCTGCCAGTGCTTGAAGGCTGCTGCCGCGTTCACTGCGTGGGGGCTGATCCTCAGGCATTCCGGGATGATCCTGAGCTCCATAGTCCTTTTTAGGCACGCTTAATAAATTGTAGCGCACAAAGACTCCGTGAGACGAATAGAGTGAAGTCGATGAGGCTTTATTAAGCGTGTCTGTTCCCCCGCAGCTCGATAGTAGAATGGCCTGTGGGGGAGGACTCCGGCTTCTTATACTCCGCCTTCAGGGCGGAGCTAGAGGTCAACGGCCAACCAGGACCCGGGATCTGTCAGCCAATGACATTAGGGCTTCCAGTCCCACATGACCCCTAATACATACTACCACAGAAGGTGAAATTCGGAATGCTGCAACCGGCAAGACTGTGGGTCACACATCTAGGGAAACACCACTACTTCGAAACGGCAGATGAGGCGTGGACATTTATTGTCGAGGAGAAGCTGGAGTGAGCGGGCCAGAAAAAGAACGTTTGGGACAAAAGTGGGGGGTGAATTTGTGGGATGAAGGGGGGAAAAGGGGGAAGAGAGGACTTCCCAAGTTGTTAAACCTGCGACCCTGTAACTTCTCTCTCTTCCCCATGTCGTGGGGGAGGGGGTGAGGGAGGATGAGGAGCTGAGGGTGCCGGCCATTGGGGGCGGGCCAATAGGGAAGCGCGGGCTTTGTTCCCGCGCTATGGTAATCATGGCGGGAACAGGGAAGCAGGAAGGAGGGGGCCTCGCACAGTGTGAGCCGAGGTCGCGGGGGAAAGCCGAGGTCGGCCAGAGTTTGCTGACTTCTGGGAGCAACGTGGGGGGTGCAATTACGCTAGCTTGGGATCTAGCGGGGCGGGGGGGGTTAACTGGGTTGCTGCTGCTGGGGAGAAGGGGGAGCTGGTATGGAAGGGGGGGTCGGGGCAGGGGGCGCCGCCTGGGGGGGATACAGCTACGTGGGAACCGGGTGAGGAGCTGGATTGAAAAAGGAAATGGCTAGTCGTCAAGGGGGGGGGGGGGGGAAAGAGCCCCCCAACCCGGTTGATCACGTGGAATGTGAGAGGGCTGAACGGACCGATTAAGAGGGCACGGGTACTCGCACACCTAAAGAAACTTAAGGCAGATGTGGTTATGCTTCAGGAGACGCATCTGAAGCTGATAGACCAGGTTAGACTTCGCAAAGGATGGGTGGGGCAGGTGTTTCATTCGGGGCTAGATGCAAAAAACAGGGGGGTGGCCATACTAGTGGGGAAGCGGGTAATGTTTGAGGCAAAGACTATAGTGGCGGATAGTGGGGGCAGATACGTGATGGTGAGTGGCAAACTGCAAGGGGAGGCGGTGGTATTAGTGAACGTGTATGCCCCGAACTGGGATGATGCCAATTTTATGAGGCGTATGTTAGGACGAATCCCGGACCTAGAAGTGGGGAAGTTGGTAATGGGTGGAGACTTTAATATGGTGCTGGACCCAGGGCTGGACAGATCGAGGTCCAGGACCGGAAGGAGGCCGGCTGCAGCTAGGGTGCTTAATTTTATGGAGCAGATGGGAGGAGTAGATCCCTGGAGATTTAGTAGACCTAGGAGTAAGGAGTTTTCGTTTTTCTCCTATGTACACAAAGTATTTTCACGAATAGATTTTTTTGTCTTGGGAAGGGCACTGATCCCAAAGGTGACGGGGACGGAGTACACGGCTATAGCCATCTCGGATCATGCTCCACACTGGGTGGACCTGGAGATAGGGGAAGAAAAACAACAGCTTCCACCCTGGAGAATGGACATGGGATTATTGGCAGATGAGGGGGTGTGTTTAAGGGTGAGGGGGTGTATTGAAAGGTACTTGGAACTTAATGATAATGGGGAGGTACAGGTGGGAGTGGTCTGGGAGGCACTGAAGGCAGTGGCTAGAGGGGAGCTGATATCTATTAGGGCACATAAAGGAAAGCAGGAGGGTAGGGAAAGGGAGCGGTTATTGAAAGAACTTCTGAGGGTGGACAGACAATACGCGGAGGCACCGGAGGAGGGACTGTACAGGGAAAGGCAAAGGCTACATGTAGAATTTGACTTGTTGACTACGGGTAATGCAGAGGCACAATGGAGGAAGGCACAGGGTGTACAGTACGAATATGGGGAGAAGGCGAGTAGGTTGTTGGCCCACCAACTGAGGAAAAGGGGAGCAGCGAGGGAGATGGGGGGGTGAGAGATGAGGAGGGAGAGATGGAGCGGGAAGCGGAGAGAGTGAATGGAGTGTTCAAGGCATTTTATGAAAGATTATATGAAGCGCAGCCCCCGGACGGGAAGGAGAGAATGATGTGCTTTCTGGATCAGCTGGAATTTCCTAAGGTGGAGGAGCAGGAGAGAGTGGGGATGGGAGCACAGATTGAGACGGAGGAAGTAGTGAAAGGGATTGGGAGCATGCAGGCGGGGAAGGCCCCGGGACCAGACGGATTCCCAGTTGAATTCTATAAGAAATATTTGGACTTGCTGGCCCCGCTACTGATGAGAACCTTTAATGAGGCGAGGGAAAGGGGGCAGCTGCCCCCGACTATATCACAGGCAACGATATCGTTCCTCCTAAAGAAGGAAAAAGACCCGCTGCACTGCGGGTCATACAGGCCCATTTCCCTCCTGAATGTGGATACTAAGATTCTGGCCAAGGTAATGGCAATGAGGATAGAGGATTGTGTCCCGGGGGTGGTCCATGAGGACCAAACTGGGTTTGTGAAGGGGAGACAGCTAAATACAAATATACGGAGGCTGCTAGGGGTAATGATGATGCCCCCACCAGAGGGGGAAGCGGAGATAGTGATGGCGATGGATGCCGAGAAAGCATTTGATAGAGTGGAGTGGGATTATTTGTGGGAGGTGTTGAGGAGATTTGGCTTTGGTGACGGGTATATCAGGTGGGTACAGTTGCTGTATAGGGCCCCGATGGCGAGCGTGGTCACGAATGGACGGGGGTCTGACTATTTTCGGCTCCATAGAGGGACGAGGCAGGGATGTCCCCTGTCCCCGTTATTGTTTGCATTGGCGATTGAACCCCTGGCCATAGCACTGAGGGGTTCCAGGAAGTGGAGGGGAGTACTTAGGGGGGGAGAAGAACACCGGATATCTCTGTATGCGGATGATTTGTTGCTATATGTGGCGGACCCGGCGGAGGGGATGCCAGAGATAATGCGGATACTTGGGGAGTTTGGGGATTTTTCAGGGTATAAACTGAACATGGGGAAAAGTGAGTTATTTGTGGTGCATCCGGGGGAGCAGAGCAGAGAGATAGAGGATTTACCGTTGAGGAAGGTAACAAGGGACTTCCGGTACCTGGGGATCCAGATAGCCAAGAATTGGGGTACATTACATAGGCTCAATTTAACACGGTTGGTGGAACAGATGGAGGAGGATTTCAAGAGATGGGACATGGTGTCCCTGTCATTGGCAGGTAGGGTGCAGGCGGTTAAAATGGTGGTCCTCCCGAGATTCCTTTTTGTGTTCCAGTGCCTCCCGGTGGTGATCACGAAGGCTTTTTTCAAAAGAATTGAGAAGAGCATTATGAGTTTTGTGTGGGCTGGGAAGACCCCGAGAGTGAGGCGGGGATTCTTGCGGCGTAGTAGGGACAGGGGGGGGGCTGGCACTACCGAGCCTAAGTGAGTACTACTGGGCCGCCAATGTTTCAATGGTGTGTAAGTGGATGGGAGAAGGGGAGGGAACGGCGTGGAAGAGATTGGTGAGGGCGTCCTGCAGGGGGATTAGCCTGCAAGCAATGGTGACGGCGCCGTTGCCGTTCTCACCAAAGAAATACACCACAAGCCCGGTGGTGGTGGCTACATTGAAAATTTGGGGGCAGTGGAGACGGCATAGGGGAGGGACGGGAGCTTCAGTGCGGTCCCCGATAAGAAACAATCATAGGTTCGTTCCGGGGAGAATGGATGGGGGATTTGGAGCATGGCAAAGAGCTGGGGTAGTACAACTAAGAGATCCATTTGTAGATGGGACGTTTGCGAGTCTGGGAGCGCTGACGGAGAAATATGGGTTGCCCCAAGGGAATGCATTTCGGTAGATGCAATTGAGGGATTTTGCGAGGCAACAGGTGAGGGAATTCCCGCAGCTCCCGACGCAGGAAGTGCAGGATAGAGTGATCTCAAGAGACATGGGTGGGGGACGGTAAGGTGGCGGACATATACAGGGAGATGAGGGACGAGGGGGAGATCATGTTAGATGAGCTGAAAGGGAAATGGGAAGAAGAACTGGGGGAGGAGATTGAGGAGGGGCTGTGGGCTGATGCCCTACATAGGGTAAACTCATCATCCTCATGTGCCAGGCTAAGCCTGATACAATTTAAGGTGCTACACAGGGCGCATATGACTGGAGCACGGCTTAGTAAATTTTTTGGGGTAGAGGATAGGTGTGCGAGATGCTCGAGAGGCCCAGCGAATTACACCCACATGTTTTGGTCATGCCCGGCACTACAGGGGTTCTGGATGGGGGTGGCAAAGGTGCTTTCGAAGGTGGTGGGGGTCCGGGTCGAACCAAGCTGGGGGTTGGCTATATTTGGGGTTGCAGAAGAGCCGGGAGTGCAGGAGGTGAGAGAGGCTGACGTGTTGGCCTTTGCGTCCCTTGTAGCCCGGCGCAGGATATTGTTAATGTGGAAGGAAGCCAAACCCTCGGGTGTGGAGACCTGGATAAACGATATGGCAGGGTTTATAAAGTTAGAACGGATTAAGTTCGTGTTAAGGGGTTCGGTTCAGGGATTCACCAGGCGGTGGCAACCGTTCGTCGACTACCTCACAGAAAGGTAGAGGGAATGGAAAAGAAGTAGACAACAGCAGCAACCCAGGGGGGAGGGGGGGGGGGGGGAGGAATCGGACGGACTCTCAGGGATGTTATTGTATATGTATAGGTATTTGGTATATGTAATTGTATATTGGATTGTATTTTTGGAGAGTATTTATTTTGGACAAGGCAGTTGCCATTTAGTTTTGTTTTTTTGTTTATATATTACTTATTTATTTGTTTAAAACTGGCCACGGTTATTTATATTGCTTAATTGTTGTGTAAAAGAAACACTACGTATTGTTATGTTTGGCCAAAAAACTTGAATAAAATATATATATTTTTTAAAAAACAAGCTGATGCACTAAAATCTTCCACAAGAGTTTGTTTTCAAAACCTAATTCAGAAGGAAGAATGCAGATCCTCGTTTTTAGGAGATACTGGGCAGATTCTCCATTCCCCAATGTATTGTATCACAAACATCTATCAAAGCAGGTTACAGCAAATAAACACCCCGGGAAACATACTTCCCAATAATCAACTATACAGTCTGTACAGAGTCGCCCCCCCCCCCCCCCCCCACCCCCCGAGGCCGTACAGGTCAACCAACAAGCTGCTACCCCTGGTGGCGATGCCGACCGCCACTCCAGTAAAATTTGCCACTGTGCAATCAGAGAGGCGAAGGCCACGACATCGGCCTTCCTCCTCTCCACGAGCTCCGGTTTCTCTGAAACCCCAAATATCGCCACCTCGGGTCCACCTTGTCCCCCACTATCCTGGCTAAGACACTCCCGCCCAGAACCTTTCCAATTTTTCACAACCCCAGAACATGTGCACGTGATTCGCTGGCCCCCGCCCACACCTCTCACACTCATCTGCTACCCCTGAAAGAACACACTCATTCCCGCCCGGGTCATATACACCCTGTGCACACCAAGAAATTTAACGCAAACTTATTAATTGATACATTACCAGAGGAAATTAAACCTCTGTGGCTTCTGCCAATTTGATTTAAATGGTAGACCTCACAATTGCTTGATAGTCAATTCATATGAAATAATTAAAATTCAAAGCAACCATTAATTGCTTATTCAGTTGTTTACCTTAACGGCTAATTTCTTCACACTGAGAATGATACTGTTAGATGAATTTCAGTGTCAGGGTCATATACGTGAAGCTTAAAATATTTATTTGTACAATGGTTAGCTGAAATTTGACCTTCTCTGCTACAAACTAATTGATGAAGCAGAGTCTATGGGCTGGATTCTCACGCTGTAGAAGCCTACCTTCCATTGCCCTGCGTCGTTCCTGTTGCACTGAATGCCACCGTGCCGGGCAGACCGGTTCATGCCCACCAGCTCCATGCCCAACTGGTCTTCATAGACAGCACTGCTGCTGGACTCATGCACCCTTCACTCCAATGGACCAAAGTTCTATCGGGGGTGGGATGCGACGTGAGGGGGGATGGCTGATGAGGACAAAGGGGAGGGGCAATGTGGAAGGAGGGCTGTGCAAGTGGGAGGGGAAAGGGCAAGAGAATATGATGGCAGGCAGAGAGAGGTGCAAAGAGATGGATGAGGATGACGAACAATGGAAGGCAAAGGGAAGACCGAAGGGAGTGAAGCTGGGCCCCAACAAATGCTCACAAACAAAGGTGTCAAAGAGATACCATCTTGTTCAATGGAAGGGGATGCACGCCTGACTCTAGATGCGATGAGTAGAGATCCAAGTGGGCATGGGTACCTTGTTGGTGATGGGATGGGGGAGGGTGGCTTAATTGAGGTACAGACTCCTTCTTGAGGCTGCTAGCCTTTGCCTCTGGGTTCTGGACATCCTGCTTGGTCTCAAGAGGACAAATGGACTGGAGAGAGTGATATGAGTGTGTTGGACTGGCGTTTACGTATAGAGCCTGGGCCTTCAAACCCACTAGCTGATGGCGGCTGGATGAATCAGCTGACAGCCACCACGGGATTCGGAGGAAATTAATGAGTTTCCAATCCCCTTGCCCGCCACCCTTAGTCTCCAAAAAAGAATTCCGCCCTACAAATTCTTGTGAAAAGGGAATGAGAAAGCTGTTTGAGGAACATTTACAGGGTACTGGGAGTGAGCAGGCGAGTAGAATTAGCCAAGGTGACTCCTGTTAATTAATAAACCAGTAGATTTAGGAAATAAAACTGGAAGCCAAAACCAGTCTTATCCAAGGATAAGGAACACGGGATAAGTTCCTGATTCAGTACCAAATACAACATACCGTGGGTTCAAGAATATTCAGAAAGCAGTAAGAAAACTATAAATAATAATTTGCACAGTGCACCAAGCCATACTTCAGGACTGAGCAATGTAAAGGCATCTGTTGATCACAGTCCAACAAGTAATGTCATTGTCAAAGAATATTAAACCAGCGATAAGGCCAATAAAAAGAAACATCTCAATGAACAGCAAAGGCTAGAGACCAAAAGTGAACAAGGGGAGTAGAGAAACTGTACGGGCAGGGGAGGGGAGAAATAAATAATGTAATACAGTAAAGAAGGAGAGAGTCAGTAGCCAAATCAATGTGAGAAGTCAACTTACAGGTGAATATGCTCATATTTCTAAACGCTCTTGAATATTTGATTCATTACTTCAACTGCCTTCTGAGAACATTTTGATTTATTTCATATTTGAAAGAAAATAGCCATTAACACAGCTAAGATTTGCCAAAGAAGGGAGATATAATTGGATAATCAAAGCTAATGGATCGAGAATTTTTAAAAATGCTGTTGAGAGAGAGATAAGAGAGACTAGGATAGAGAGACAGAGACTGGAATAGAGAGAGAGAGAGAGAGAAAGGGAGAGAGCGGGATGGAGAGAGACAACACATTGAGCAAGCATTGAAGTTAAAACACTGCAAAAAATGGGGAACTTGATAATGAGGAACTAGGCAAGGATCAGTGTCATGTCAATTGCTGCAGAGGTTCAGTATTTGTTTTTAACAGAATAAGACCTCTTATTGATGCTATCTTGCAGAAACAAAAGATAGGTTTCTGTGCACGGGAAAGCTGTCTCAACCAAATATACATTCTGTGCAGCTTGTCTGGGGAACAGCACAACAACAGCCCCTATTTGTTACCATCATTGATTTTTAAAAAGCCATTCAATTTGATTGATGAATGGTGAAAGTCAGACCCAAAGCGGAAGAATGCAGTCAACACTGAGTTGTAGATATGGTATGATGTATTAATGACCACAAAACTAAGAACATCTAACTTACCCTACTAACTTCATGATGCTCCCCAGCACTAAACACTACAATATCCTCCAAAAAGTGTTGTGAGCAGTCAGATAGCTACAAGGACAACACAAGAAAGGGTTTAGCCCACGAGGGAAAAGGCCATTCTGGACTTAGTGTTATGTAATGAGCCAGACTTGATTAAAGATCTTAAAGTAAGGGAGCACTTAGGAGGCAGTGATCATAATATGGTAGAATTCAATCTCCAATTTGAAAGAAAGAAGGTAGAATCAGATATAAAGGTGTTACAGTTAAATAAAGGTAACTACAGGGGCATGAGGGAGGAACTGACGAAAACCGACTGGGAGCAGACCCTAGTGGGAAAGACAGTAGAACAGCAATGGCAGGAGTTTCTGGGAGTAATTGGGGACACAGTACAGAGGTTCATCCCAAAGAAAAGAAAGGTTATCAGAGGGGGGATTAGGCAGCCATGGCTGACAAAGGAAGTTAGGGAATGCATCAAAGCAAAAGAGAAAGCCTATAATGTGGGAAAGAGTAGTGGGAAGTCAGAAGATTGGGAAGGCTACAAAAACAAACAGAGGATAACAAAGAGAGAGATAAGGAAAGAGAGGATCAAATTTGAAGGTAGGCTAGCCAGTAACATTAGGAATGATAGTAAAAGTTTATTTAAATACATTAAAAACGGGAGGCAAAAGTTGACATTGGGCCGCTCCAAAATGACGCTGGTAATTTTGTGATAGGAGACAAGGAAATAGCCGAGGAACTGAATAAGTACTTTGCGCCAGTCTTCACAGTAGAAGACATGAGTAATATCCCAACAATTCCGGAGAGTCAGGGGACAGAGTTGAATATGGTAGCCATCACAAAGGAGAAAGTACTAGAGAAACTAAGAGGTCTAAAAATTGACAAATCTCCGGGCCCAGATGGGCTACATCCTAGAGTTCTAAAGGAGATAGCTGAAGAAATAGTGGAGGCGTTGGTGATGATGTTTCAACAGTCACTGGAGTCAGGGAAAGTACCAGAGGATTGGAAAATCGCTGTTGTAACCCCCCTGTTCTGGAAGGGAACAAGGAAAAGATGGAAAATTATAGGCCAATTAGCCTAACCTCGGTTATTGGCAAGATTCTAGAATCCATTGTTAAGGATGAGATTTCTAAATTCTTGGAAGTGCAGGGTCGGATTAGGACAAGTCAGCATGGATTTAGTAAGGGGCGGTCGTGCCTGACAAACCTGTTAGAGTTCTTTGAAGAGATAACAAAGAGGTTAGACCAAGGAGAGCCAATGGATGTTATCTATCTTGACTTCCAAAAGGCCTTTGATAAGGTGCCTCACGGGAGACTGCTGAGTAAAATAAGGGCCCATGGTATTCGAGGCAAGGTACTAACATGGATTGACGATTGGCTGTCAGGCAGAAGGCAGAGAGTTGGGATAAAAGGTTCTTTTTCGGAATGGCAACCGGTGACGAGTGGTGTCCCGCAGGGTTCAGTGTTGGGGCCACAGCTGTTCTCTTTATATATTAACGATCTAGATGACGGGACTGGGGGCATTCTGGCTAAGTTTGCCAATGATACGAAGATAGGTGGAGGGGCAGGTAGTATGGCGGAGGTGGGGAGGCTTCAGAAAGATTTAGACAGTTTAGGAGAGTGGTCCAAGAAATGGCTGATGAAATTCAACGTGGGCAAGTGCGAGGTCTTGCACTTTAGAAAAAAGAACAGAGGCGTGGACTATTTTCTAAACGGTGACAAAATTCATAATGCTGAAGTGCAAAGGGACTTGGGAGTCCTAGTCCAGGATTCTCTAAAGGTAAACTTGCAGATTGAGTCCGTAATTAAGAAAGCAAATGCAATGTTGTCATTCATCTCAAGAGGCTTGGAATATAAAAGCAGGGATGTACTTCTGAAGCTTTATAAAGCATTAGTTAGGCCCCATTTAGAATACTGTGAGCAATTTTGGGCCCCACACCTCAGGAAGGACATACTGGCACTGGAGCGGGTCCAGCGGAGATTCACACGGATGATCCCAGGAATGGTAGGCCTAACATACGATGAACGTCTGAGGATCCTGGGATTATATTCATTGGAGTTTAGGAGGTTGAGGGGAGATCTAATAGAACCTTACAAGATAATGAATGGCTTAGATAGGGTGGATGTAGGGAAGTTGTTTCCATTAGCAGGGGAGACTAGGACCCGGGGGCACAGCCTTAGAATAAAAGGGAGTCACTTTAGAACAGAGATGAGGAGAAATTTCTTCAGCCAGAGAGTGGTGGGTCTGTGGAATTCATTGCCACAGAGGGCGGTGGAGGCCGGGACGTTGAGTGTCTTTAAGACAGAAGTTGATAAATTCTTGATTTCTCGAGGAATTAAGGGCTATGGAGAGCGGGTAAATGGAGTTGAAATCAGCCATGATTGAATGGTGGAGTGGACTCGATGGGCCGAATGGCCTTACTTCCACTCCTATGTCTTATGGTCTTATGGTCTTAAGAAGCTCTTTTTATATCATTATAAACAAACGTCTCACTTGTTTGAAGTTTCAACAAGGATTCTTAAAGGTAGTAAATTAACTCTCTGCTTGTTCATTATTCCCACTGATTATCAGAAGCATAAGTCAAGCTTTGAACATATTATTCTTCAAATATGATCTATTTAAAGTCTTCAATAGCTTGTAAAGCATATTATTAGCAATTAAAGAAACTTAAATAGATTCAAGAGCTCCAAAAGTTGAGAAGTATGATTTGCTGATGAGTGAAAAGAAAGACTTGCACTAATATCACACTTTCCATTACCACTGGATGTCACAAGGCACTTTACAGCCAATAAAGTACTTTTGAAGTTACTGTTGTGATGTGGGAAACACAGCAGCCAACTTACACTCAGCAAACTCCCACAAAGAGCAATGTAATAACCAGGTAATCTGTTCTTGTGATGTTGATTGAGGGATAAATATTGGCCAAGACATCAGGGATAACTTCCCCTGTGCTTCTTCAAAATTGTGCGATGGGATCTTTTGCATCAATCTTATCTTATGATCACCTGAGAACATGAATATCTCGTCAGCAGACCGGATCTACCAGTCGTGTTGCGCCCAAAAATCAATGCAGCACAGCGCAACGCGACCGGTAGATGTCAGGAGATCCCTCTTCTGGGATCTACCCGGCTTGCCTCGCCTCGAGTGAACTAACATGATCTCGCAATGTGAATCCTGTCCATTGTGGGCGGGATCACTTTTTGGCAAATCTACACGTTAAAGGGACACAGCTAGTCTCACTCTAAATGCGTTCTCGAGATCTAACCAAGGCGTGGGATTTAACCCCCTCAACTTGGAGATCTAGGGCGAGCGCCATTCAGTGCTGCTCTCCACAAACGGGGATCAGATGGAATGGCACTTGTGGGGGTCTCCCAAGGGATTGAAAGCCCCCAGGTGCATGCTCTCTGGGCAGGATGGTACTCTGGCACTGCTGGTGCCACCTGGGCACCCTGGCATTGCCAGCTTGGCACCCTGGCAGTGACAGCCTGTCACCTGTGCGGTGGTGATCGGGCTGGGGGTGCCTTGCATGGGTGGGCTCGGTGACCCACTTAGTGAGTTGGGTCTTGTGGGGGGGTGGGGGGGGGGAGGAATATAAGAGTAAGGATGTTTTGCTGCAGGGTGTGGCTGAGATCACATCCAGAGCACTAGTTTTGGTCTCCTTTGCTGGAATTCTCTGCCCAATTCAAGCCGGTGGAATCTTCCGGTCCTGCTGATGGGGCAGCCATGCTGCGGGTTTCCTGGCAGCAAGGGGAGCATCCAATAGGGAACCCTGTTGACAATGGCGGGACCAGAAGATCCAGCTGCCGGCTGATGGCGGGCCTAGCGGGTTGCGTGGAAAATCCCACCCCTTATTTAAGAAAGGACATCATTACATTAGAAGCAGCTCAGAGAATATTCACTTGACTGATACTTGGGATGGGGGAGTGGTCATCTTAAGTGGATATATTGGATGGGCTGGGCCTGTATCCATTGGAGTTTAGTAGAATGAGAGGTGATCTTATTGAAGCATATAAGAGCCTGAGAGATCTTGACAGGGTAGATGCTGAAAGGATATTTTCCCTTCTGGGAGGGTTGAAAACTAGGGGACACATTTTATAAATAAGGGGTCTCTCATTTGAGGCAGAGGTGAGAAGAATTATTTTTCTCTCTGAGGATCATGGGTCTTTGAAACTCTCTTCCTTGGACAACGGTGGAGGCAAGGTCAGAGAATACTTTTAAGTCAAGGTAGATAGATTCTTGTACTCCCTGGCTTAGATGGGCGAAGTCCCGATGGCGTGACCCCAGTTCACGCCGTCGCCATTCACTCCTGGTAAATAAAGTCGTCAGCCAGTCGTGCTGGCTGACGCTGAGCAGTGAGGAGGTGAGCAGACTTTCCCGGAGCTCCTGCAGCCTGGATCGGCTTCCCCGAGAACGCTGCGGCCAACGGGGGGGGTGGGAGGGGGGGTGAGGGAGAGTGTGGAGGTGGGCGTGGGGGGAGGGAGGGTGTGGAGGTGGGAGGGGGGAGGGAGGGGGGAGGTGGGAGGAGGGAGAGGGAGGGTGTGGAGGTGGGAGGAGGGAGAGGGAGGGTGTGGAGGTGGGGGGGGAGGGAGGGAGTGGAGGTGGGAGGGGGTGAGGGAGGGAGTGGAGGTGGAAAGGGGTGAGGGAGGGAGTGGAGGTGGGAGGGGGAGGGAGGGAGTGGAGGGGGTGAGGGAGGGAGTGGAGGTGGGGGGGAGGGAGGGAATGGAGGTGGGAGGGGGTGAGGGAGGGAGTGGAGGTGGGAGGGGGTGAGGGAGGGAGTGGAGGTGGGAGGGGGGGAGGGAGGTGTCGTGTTGGGTGCTCTGCTACACAGACGAACCAACACGGTTGCAGATGGTACAACTCAGTGTAACACAGTATGTAGATTGTCCGACCAGAGGGGAGGCCATATTGGATTTGGTACTTGGTAATGAACCAGGGCAAGTGATAGACTTGTTAGTGGGGGAGCATTTTGGAGATAGTGATCACAATTCTGTGACTTTCACTTTAGTCATGGAGAGGGATAGCTGCGTGCAACAGGGCAAGGTTTACAATTGGGGGCAGGGTAAATACGATGTTGTCAGACAAGAATTGAAGTGCATAAGTTGGGAACATAGGCTGTCAGGGAAGGACACAAGTGAAATGTGGAACTTGTTCAAGGAACAGGTACTACGTGTCCTTGATATGTATGTCCCTGTCAGGCAGGGAAGAGATGGTCGAGTGAGCGAACCATGGTTGACAAGAGAGGTTGAATGTCTTGTTAAGAGGAAGGAGACTTATGTACAGCTGAGGAAACAAGGTTCAGACAGGGCGTTGGAGGGATACAAGACAGCCAGGAGGGAACCGAAGAAAGGGATTAGGAGAGCTAAGAGAGGGCATGAACAATCTTTGGCGGGCAGGATCAAGGAAAACCCCAAGGCCTTTTACACATATGTGAGAAATATGACAATGACTAGAGCGAGGGTAGGTCCGATCAAGGACAGTAGTGGGAGATTGTGCATTGAGTCTGAAGAGATAGGAGAGGTCTTGAACGAGTACTTTTCTTCTGTATTTACAAATGAGAGGGGCCATATTGTTGGAGAGGACAGTGTGAAACAGACTGGTAAGCTCAAGGAAATACTTGTTAGGAAGGAAGATGAGTTGGGCATTTTGAAAAACTTGAGGATAGACAAGTCCCCCGGGCCTGACGGGATATATCCAAAGATTCTATGGGAAGCAAGAGATGAAATTGCAGAGCCGTTGGCAATGATCTTTTCGTCCTGTCAACAGGGGTGGTACCAGTGGATTGGAGAGTGACAAATGTCGTGCCCCTGTTCAAAAAAGGGACTAGGGATAACCCTGGGAATTACAGGCCAGTTAGTCTTACTTCGGTGGTAGGCAAAGTAATGGAAAGGGTACTGAAGGATAGGATTTCTGAGCATCTGGAAAGACACTGCTTGATTAGGGATAGTCAGCACGGATTTGTGAGGGGTAGGTCTTGCCTTAAAAGTCTTATTGAATTCTTTGAGGAGGTGACCAAGCATGTGGATGAAGGTAAAGCAGAGGATGTAGTGTACATGGATTTTAGTAAGGCATTTGATGAGGTTCCCCATGGTAGGCTGGTGCAGAAAGTAAGGAGGCATGGGATAGTGGGAAATTTGGCCAGTTGGATAACGAACTGGCTAACCGATAGAAGTCAGAGGGTGGTGGTGGATGGCAAATGTTCAGCCTGGATCCCAGTTACCAGTGGCGTACCGCAGGGATCAGTTCTGGGTCCTCTGCTGTTTGTGATTTTCATTAATGACTTGGATGAGGGAGTTGAAGGGTGGGTCAGTAAATTTGCAGACGATACGAAGATTGGTGGAGTTGTGGATAGTAAGGAGGGCTGTTGTCGGCTGCAAAGAGACATAGATAGGATGCAGAGCTGGGCTGAGAAGTGGCAGATGGAGTTTAACCCTGAAAAGTGTGAGGTTGTCCATTTTGGAAGGACAAATATGAATGCGGAATACAGGGTTAACGGTAGAGTTCTTGGCAATGTGGAGGAGCAGAGAGATCTTGGGGACTATGTTCATACATCTTTGAAAGCTGCCACTCAAGTGGATAGAGCTGTGAAGAAGGCCTATGGTGTGCTAGCGTTCATTAACAGAGGGATTGAATTTAAGAGCCGAGAGGTGATGATGCAGCTGTACAAAACTTTGGTAAGGCCACGTTTGGAGTACTGTGTACAGTTCTGGTCGCCTCATTTTAGGAAGGATGTGGAAGCTTTGGAAAAGGTGCAAAGGAGATTTACCAGGATGTTGCCTGGAATGGAGAGTAGGTCTTACGAGGAAAAGTTGAGGGTGCTAGGCCTTTTCTCATTAGAACGGAGAAGGATGAGGGGCGACTTGATAGAGGTTTATAAGATGATCAGGGGAATAGATAGAGTAGACAGTCAAGAGGCTTTTTCCCTGGGTGGAACAAACCATTACAAGGGGACATAAATTTAAGGTGAATGGTGGAAGATATAGGGGGGATGTCAGAGGTAGGTTCTTTACCCACAGAGTAGTGGGGGCATGGAATGCACTGTCTGTGGAAGTAGTTGAGTCGGAAACATTAGGGACCTTCAAGCAGCTATTGGATAGATACATGGATTACGGTAGAATGCTATAGTGTAGATTAATTTGTTCTTAAGGGCAGCACGGTAGCATTGTGGATAGCACAATTGCTTCACAGCTCCAGGGTCCCAGGTTCGATTCCGGCTTGGGTCACTGACTGTGCGGAGTCTGCACATCCTTCCGTGTGTGCGTGGGTTTCCTCCGGATGCTCCGGTTTCCTCCCACAGTCCAAAGATGTGCAGGTTAGGTGGATTGGCCATGATAAATTGCCCTTCGTGTCCAAAATTGCCCTTAGTGTTGGGTGGGGTTACTGGGATAGGGTGGAGGTGTTGACCTTGGGTAGGGTGCTCTTTCCAAGAGCCGGTGCAGACCCGATGGGCCAAATGGCCTCCTTCTGCACTGTAAATTCTCTGATAATCTATGATTAATCTCGGACAAAGGTTCGGCACAACATCGTGGGCCGAAGGGCCTGTTCTGTGCTGTATTTTCTATCCTATCCTAACTCTGTTTTATTACTATCAATAACAACATCTGTAAACTTGTTACTGTGGTTCGTTCATTACCCTTTAACCTGTGGACCCAGCCCTAACACTATCTTGGAGAGGCACTCAGCACATGGTGAATGTCTGAGTGGCTTGCTGTGAGCTCTGTGCCCTGGGCTGTCTCCTGCTGGAATGAGCGGGAACTGTGGTGTTACCCATTTTATAGTGCGTGTGCCCTTGCTTGTGATTGGCTGTGATGTTGCGTGTGTGTTGATTGGTCCGTTGATCTGTCCATCAGTGTGTATGTGTGTTTGCACCATGATGTTTATCTGAATATCATGACATCCCCCTTTTTTACAAAAAATATGTGCCTATGTGTTAATAAATATAGATGTGTACTGAGCGCAGCTAAATGTGTGTGTGCAATACCTACAACATGTACATGAGGCTAAACTATATACATAGGAAGGTGTCAGGTGCAACATAGCAACGATGTTGTAAACAAGGTGTAAACAAAACAAGTGTAAACATCAAGCATCAAAACGAACTCCTGTAATGACAAAAAGAGAAACATATTAACATTGTGGCATAAAACTTTAGTGAGTCCAATGTTCAAACAGGCTCATAAGTCCAGCCTAGTAGGTGGGCGACGAATTCGGGTTGACCGTTAGGGTGGCACACCATTCATCACCCGGATTGACACTGTTCACTGGCATTGGCTGTTGGGTCCTGCTTGGGGACATCCGGTTCCTGTCAATGACCGCAACACAGAAGGCTTCCCGGTCGTCTGTATCACCGGTCTGTATATCGTCCGGGCATGACTCGGTGTATGGAGGCTGAATGGTCCGCACGTCCCTGCGAGGCTGGCGGAATTGGGGAGCGTTGGCAGGTTGAGCTGCTCGACAGCAGGCAGCATAGTGGCCCATCTTGCCACAGCGGAGGCATTGTCGGTTCTTTGCTGGACGTTGCCGCTTTAAATGTGCGGATCCACAGTTGCCGCATGTCGTGACGTCATGGCGTTCGTTGCGCCATCACGCATGAGCAGTTCGGTCCTGCGTAGAGCGCACCTGCGCGTCACGTCCCTCTGCGTCGATGTCTGTTTTGGCGCGGGAGGCCGCGGAAAGCGCGCAAAATGGCCGCCCTCGTCCGGGCCACGTGCCGGACGGAATTCGATCGCCTGGACCCGCCCAGCCTCGTAGGACCCCTGCCGTGCCGATTCGGCCGCGTAGGACCCCTGCCGTGCCGATTCGGCCACCTGGAATTGGGAGTAGCGGCTGGTCGCGTTTTCATGGAGGATGCAGGCTTCGATGGCGGTGGCTAGGGTGAGGCTTTTAATTTTGAGGAGCTGCTGGGGTAGGGTGCCCAAGGTGACCCCATTAATTATTTGGTCCCGAATCATGGAATCGGAGGTGGCCTCGTAACCGCAGGACTGCGCGAGGATACGGAGGTGTGTAAGGAAAGATTGAAAAGGCTTATCCTTACCCTGCAGGCGCTGCTGGAAGAGGTACCTCTCGAAGCTCTCATTTACCTCAACGCTGAAGTGTTGCTCGAGTTTAAGAAGGACCGTCTTGTACTTCATCTTGTCCTCACCTTCCGCGAACACCAGGGAGTTGTAGATGTGGATGGCATGGTGCCCTGCCGTGGAGAGGAGGAGGGCGATTTTCCTGGTGTCCAAAGCATTCTCCCTTTCTGTGGCTTCTAGGAAGAACTGGAAGCGCTGTTTGAACAACTTCCAGTTGAGGCCGAGGTTTCCAGCGATTTGGAGCGGCTGCGGCGGGCTGATGGTGCCCATGGCGCAGGATGGCGGATTCCTGAAGATGTGCAGGTAGGTCTCACAGTTGCTGGGTTCCAATCCTGGTACTATGTTGTGTTGGGTGCTCTGCTACACAGAAAAACCAACACGGTTGCAGATGGTACAACTCTGTTTTATTACTAGCAATAACAACATCTGTAAACTTGTTACTGTGGTTCGTTCATTACCCTTTAACCTGTGGACCCAGCCCTATCACTATCTTGGCGAGGTACTCAGCACATGGTGAATGTCTGAGTGGCTTGCTGTGAGCTCTGTGCCCTGAGCTGTCTCCTGCTGGAATGAGCGGGAACTGTGGTGTTCCCCGTTTTATAGTGCGTGTGCCCCTGCTTGTGATTGGCTGTGATGTTGCGTGTGTGTTGATTGGTCCGTTGATCTGTCCATCAATGTGTATGTGTGTTTGCACCATGATGTTTATCTGAATATCATGACAGGAGGGAGTGGGGGTGGGGGGGGGGATTTAGGGGAGGGAGGGAGTGGAGGTGGGAGTGGTGGAGGGATGGAGTGGAGGCGGGAGGGGTGAGGGAGAGTGTGGAGGGTGTCGTCCATTCGCGGATGCCACATGTCAGCCGCCCTGATATGGCAGGACGGTGACGAGGACACGGCCGCAGGTTGTCGTGTGGCTGATGCGCACAAGCGACTGGCACACTGGTGAGGAGGACGGTGTGAACTGACCGTTGGACGCAGACAGTGACCAGGTGACAGGCTGGCTGCGTGTCTGCAGCGCGACCAGGCCACCGGGATTCACAGGGATCCCATGCAACCCGGCTGGCGAGGTGTGGAAGAACCTCCGTGTAACATGTCGTTTCTCTGCCCCCCACCACCCTCCTGCAGGTCACCATGTATGCCAACCAGACAGCGATGTTTACTGCCGTGGTTGGAGCCGCAGCTCTGGAGTTTGCCATCCGGCAGCGTAGAGTCGGACGGCCCACAGTGGCTGCAGTTGCAGCGGCTGCTGCTGCTGCAGCAGAGGGGATGGCCGCGGAGTGGCCCGTCGTCGCCACGCAGGCCGCAGGCGCTCAGGGCCGGAATGTCCAGGGGGATGCCGAGGGGAACATTGACCCCCCGACGGCGAGGAATGCACAGGAAGCCGGCACTGATATCAAAGTGCTTGGGGGGGGGAGGAGGAGGAGGAGGAGCCACTTATGGTGGTGCCAGGGCGCCACAGGCGTCCAGCAAGGCCGAGTGTGTACCGTGACATTTTAGGCCCTACCGGACATTACATGCAGGAGGAGACTACGGTTCAGCAGGGAGACGGTCGCACATATATGCCACCTCGTGGCGCACCTCGCACCACTTGGAATGTGAGGAGGACATGCTATACCAGTCTCCGTCAAGGTGACGGTGGCCCTAAACTTTTACGCTACCGGTTCCTTCCAGGCGCCGAGCGGGGACCTATCCGGCATCTCACAGGCATCGGTCCACAGGTGCATCAGGGCCGTGACCGACGCCTTGTACGCCATCGTGGACAGGTACATTCAATTCCCCGAGGACCGAGCACAGCAGGAAGCACGGGCACGTGGATTCGCCAAGGTGGCCGGGATACCGATGGTCCAGGGTGTCATCGATAGTGTGCACGTCCCCATGCGCCCACCTGCAGACAACAGGGATGTGTTCATGAACAGGAAGGGCGCATACTCCATGAACATTCAGGTGGTGTACGACCCCCACATGAAGATCATGCACGTGTGTGCAAGGTACCCCGGGAGTGTGCATGACGCCTACATTCTGGCACAGTCGTTCATCCCCGCAATGTTCGATGGATGCCCTTCCCGGCTGAGGGGCTGGTTGCTGGGCGACAAGGGCTATCCGTTGAGGTCATGGCTGATGACGCCAATACGGAGGCCTCAGACCAACGCGGAGAGCCTATACAATAAGGCCCAGGCAGCAACCAGGGGTGTGGTGGAGCGGTGCTTCGGGCTGCTGAAGATGCGATTCAGATGCCTGGACCGCTCCGGAGGGGCCCTGCAGTACCGGCCTGACAGGGTCGGTCGCATAGTTGTGGTCTGCTATGCGCTGCACAACATTGCCATGCAGAGGGGAGTTGCCCTGGTGGAGGAGTCGGAGGGAGGACCCGACGGCACCAGAGCTAACGCAAATGAAGTGGAGAAGGAAGAAGAGGAGGAGGAGGAGGAGGAGGAGGAAGGCGTGCATCAGGGTGGGGGAGGGGCGCAGGACACAGACACTGCCCGGGTGCTGGTTACGTCCAGGAGGCTGCACGACGGCACCGTCGACAGCGGGCATGCGGCGCGTTGGTGGCCGCACGGTTCACGCACCGTGGGGGAGGGATTCGCTGAACACTGCCACTTGCACCGTCAGTCCTGCACACGGGCACCACACAGTACCCCCCGCACCGCGTTCATGGCACCAATTCCACATCACCTTACCACTGCGGCACTACGGGATTGCACAACAGTGATGATTGTGTAAGCGGGTGTGATCAGTGCCATGTTGAATGATGACAGCCTGCTCTGCGATGAGCTGTGAGCTGAGATCCGCTAGCCAAGATCTGACTCATGGCTCTAGCTGAACCATGCAGTCCGGTGATCACAGCCTTCGTAACGGACATTTCATCACGTGCCCATATGGGGTAGCTGGCATTCGAGTGCCGAGGACTACGGTGTCCGATTTTGGGAGGCAGGTGGGAAAGGGACAGCACATCCGGCACCAACGTTGAACCGCTTGTTAACCACAGCGCCACTCGGTCACCCTCACGAGCCCCCTGGCACCGGACATAGCACAGAGTCTTACAAGTTAAGTGCAACAGTGAGTTTATTTGTGACATTCACATACAGATGCCCTACCCCCTACAACTAAACTGTGCCTTGCACCCGTGCCAACTTATTATGTTCCTAACTTCTTTGCCTTACACCTACCACTACGTCTAGGTGTCTCCCCAGATGGTACAGCAGGAGTGGAGGCGGACTGCTGAGAATCACGCCCTGCGACATGGCTCCCCGTCGGCACGCGTTTCCTGTGGCGGCCCGGCTTCGATGGGCCAGGCTGCTCGGCGGGCGTGCTGGATGGCGTGGTGCCACCCTGTCCTGCCCGCTGCCCACCAGATGCGCCAGGGACAGAAAGGGGGGAGGCCGAGTGTACCGGGACGTCCCTTGCTGGAGGTAATGGGACGAGCCCCAGAACCTCCTCCTCCCTCGGGGAGCCCGGTGGCCCCCGGGCCTCACTGTGGGACGGAGGTGCGATCGGAGACATGCCCCGTCGCACCACCGACACCTGGCGCTGCCAGTCCTGGAGGCCTGCAGCGGTATCGACCACGGTCCGAATGTTCGCAGAGACGGAGCCCAGGGAGTGCGACATTCCTGCCAAGGTCTGTGCGATCTCTACCTGCGAGTGCGCTACGCCATCCATCACGTGCGCCAGGTGGTCTATGCTCTCCGCGACTGACTGCTGGGACTGTGCCATCGCCTGCTGGGACCGGGCCATGGCATGGTGAGACCCGGCCAGGGCCCGGAGAGCGGCGGCAATGTCGTGTTGGCTCTGGCGCATGGCTACCAATGAGAGGGCAGCCCTCTCCTGGGCCATGGATGACGCATGCACGTGAAGCCCAACGCCTTGCAAAACCTGACCAATGGCCAATACCATTTCACCCATTGCCTCCACCGCGGACGCCACCCGTGCGGTGGCTGCGATGAGCGGCACCACTCCCTGCTCCTGGACGCGGATAGACTCCTCCAACTGCGTGTGCTGGTCCTGGAAGATGGCCCTCATCCCGTTATTCAGTCTCTCGGTGTCCACATGCATCGGTTGTCCAGGTGGGTCAAGTATATCCAGGAACCCGGGGGCGGTCTGGGTGGCAGCTGTTTGCTGGGCCTGGGCTGCCCTCTGCCCGTTCAGCCCCTCAGCTGCTCCAAACTCCACCTGCTGTACCGGCTGGGCTATGTGGTGCGCACCAGACCATGACCCGGGAGCCTCATCACTTATCTGCCCAACCGAGGTGAGCGTCTCTGCGATGGTGGATGGTGTGGGAGACAGCAGAGCCGCTAGCTCAAGGTCATCGTCCGTTAGAAAATCTGGTGTGTACTGGTCCCCCTCATGGCCCGGCGCAAGGTGCATGCGGCCCATGTCATGTTGCCCTCCAGGTGAATCCGTGGACTGTGTGGCCGTCCTCTCTGCGTCACCGTCCATTGTCCCCGTCCTGTCCCCGTCACTATCGTGGCTCATGGCCCTACCTTCGGGCAATGCACGGCTATCACTTTCATCACTGTCCGTCCTGTGCCCCTCAGTATTGTCTCTGTCCGTTCTCTGTGCGTCCCCGTCCAGCGTCCCAGACTGAGAGGATGGCCCACCTGTCCGACCGACTGCCACCCTCTGGCGTGCGTCCCTGGGTTTGGTTCAGGTTGGAGATGGTTGGCCGAGACGACCCTGGACGTTCGGCGGTTGGCCCTGGGGAACACAACGTTACTGGGTTCGTTAGACACGCTGGGCCAGGGGTATGGTGGTGGTGGGGGCAGTGTGTGAAGGGGGAGGGGATCGGGGGTGCGGTGGCCAGAGTGTGAGGGGGGCGATGACGAGTTGGGGGGTGGGGTGAGGACATGCAGGGTTGTCTCACTTGGTTCTGCGCCTCCGACCTGGCATGTTGCGACCTCCCGGGTGGCGGATCGCCCAGCGAGGTCTAGGGCCCTCTGCTCGTGACCGTTTAGGAGGTGCAGCACAGGAGAACCCCCTCCGGTTCTCATACGCTCACGTTGGTTGTGCGCTGTCTTGTCCTGGGGGTGGTGTGGGGGTTGGATAAAGCATCACAATTAGCCGGGTATCATCAGGGCGTGCAGATATAGGCTATATTAATGCTGGGTGGGGAGACGGAGCCATGCCATGGCATCTCTCCAGGGGGGTGTCCCGGTGCTCATGTGGGTCGAGTACAACGTTGTGCACCCTGAACCACCCCCCCACCCCACTTCCCCCCCTCGTGCCCGGGGGGGGTGGGGGTTGGTAGTGACCCGGGGGCATCCTCATGGCACTTACCCTGGCAGACCGAGTGAGGTCGTGCAGCTTCTTCTGACACTGCTCCCCGGACCGGGGTGTGTGCCCCACAGCACTCACAGCGGTGCCAACCTCACGCCAACCACTCCTCACCGTGCTGGATGGCTGGCGATGCCCACGTCTTGGGCAGAGGGTGGCCCTTCGGTTTTCTACCTCATCGAGGAGGGTGTCCAGGTCCGTGTCCCGGAACCTCGGTGCGGCTCGTCGGGGCTCAGCCATCTCTCCTCCTTCTCCTCCTCCGGGGTCGTTCCGTGCGCGGATCGCGCCATTTGTGGCGCAGCGCCGCGTCATTCGGGCGTCGCGCGCTTACGGCGCTGCTTTCACGCCACGCCCCCCCGAGTTCCTCGCGGCCCCGGTCCTAGCCCATTTTCGGACCTTGAATTGATCGCGATCGGGGCCGTTTCGCGTCGTCATGAAACTCGACAGCGTGGGAACTTAGTCGCGGGAGCGGAGAATCGCGCCCCCTATGGTTTTTTTTTAAACCACTGTTTTTATCTAATCTTCCTTTTTGTCTCTGGGTCTGTTTCCTTCCAACTGTGTGAAATGGTTTGGGTCACTTTTTATGTTAAAGATGGCTGGTTACATTAAACTTGGACAAATGCATAAAGCAGGCAGTCAAGATTAGTCAAGCATTTTGCACCCTGCCAATTTCCATTGACTTGCACGAATGATGGATGGCTGTTCTGCTACCGCCTACTTGCGCATTTGCTGAAGTGAATTTTACCCATGGTAGATGAATGTTGTTGTTATAGTTGTTGAATGTCTCCTCATTGTCGATACTTTCTGAAGATAAGGACATTTCAATATCCCAATCCACATTCCAAAAATTCAACACAACCTGAAAATAAAATTAATTTTCGCTTGATCTACAGATTACTGATATTTATCTATGGGTCCTCATATGGCTGAAGTTCAGTTGAATTAACCTTTTGCTGCTAACAGCTTTTGTCTGGAGGTCACACACTCCGTGCACATCACTAACAAGAAATCAGAAGGCAGTGTCCCCTGCCCAAACCTACCCATTAACACTAAGTGCATTAGGAAAGGTATGTTCGCAGAATCCCGGTGCTGAGCCAATTGACGCCTATACACTGATCAACCTCTCCATGGAAAACAAAGCAAAGCAGAATCAAGAGCACAAACATAACGCAGAGCTAATTAAGTATAATGAAGCTTATGCATGAATGTTGCACGGGGCAGTCAATTTTATGACCTTTCTACATCCCCCGGTCCTGCACTTCACAGATAATAATACTCCTCTCAGTACTGCTTATAATTGTACATCCTCAGACGCATAATTTGATAGGATTGTGGAAAATCAGTAATACATTGAACAAGAACACAATGTAAAATCAGTTGTTCTTGCTACCAGGTATCCCTTGCTCTACACACAAAAAGATATCTCATCGCCATCCACCCATGTGGTCCAAATATTCTTTTCACATTGAGTCTATTACTCAAGTTTTGATTCATGTTTATCTGCTGCTCGTATGAACACTGATAATAACTGTTTTCTGCTGATGGGATAGTAAGGGGAGGGCAGAAGGACCTTTGGGTTGAAAAAATTCTGTTTCCCAAGTTTCCATTTTCAATCTCAGTCAACGAAGGTGCAGATGGCTTAGTTGGTGAGATGACTAGCCTGGGGTTTAGAATAACACCAACAGCGCAGGATTTGATCCCTGTTCCAGCTGAGCTAGACTTGGAGTTTTGCCTCCTCTCCCTGTGTCAGAGTAAAACCATGGCAAAATAATAATAATAATAATCGCTTATTGCCACAAGTAAACGCCAATGATGTTACTGTGAAAAGCCCCTAGTTGCCCCATTCCGGCGCCTGTTCGGGGAGGCAGGTACGGGAATTGAACCCGCGCTGCTGCCTTGTTCTGCAATACAAGCCAGCTGTTTAGCCCACTATGCTAAACTGTGCTAAAAGCCATGGTTTGGCGATCCCCGATTAATCAAGGAAGAAGAGGAAGGTGCTGATAAAGTTTTGAGTCTGGGTGGCTCTTTGCCAAAGTGACACTGCGACTCAAAGCAACTCTTTGTCAGAAAGAGACACTGCTCCCACCGGGAGAAGGAAACATAGTCAAGCTGTTCCAATACAACTACAACATTGGCAGCTACACAGCAATGTGGAAAATTGCCCATGTATGGCTGCCTACAAAAGACAGGACAAATCGAATCCAGCCAAGTATCATCCTGTTAGTTTATTCTCAATCATCAAGAAAGTGATAGGAGGTGTCGTTGAGAGCACTATCAAGTGGCACTTATACAGCAAAACCTTCTCGATTTGGGTTTCACCAGGGCAAAAGCTTTAGTCCAACCAGAGACAAAACAATGGATTGCCCGATTCGCCTGCCTCCTTGGATGATCTAGCCCCCCCCCAAGCTGGAGTCTCACTGGCGTGAATTGGTGCAGGTCCTAACTGGTGGCTTGCAGTCTGAGGAGTGGCAAGGGGGTGAGTACCCTCCCTACAATTGCCTCCAGAGTGCCAAGGGGGTCCTTCATGGAAGATGGGGGTCAGGGAACTTGTAGTGGGCTGGAGGGACTCAAGGCAGTATTTTTTCCTGGGATGGGGGCGTTTGGCTGCCTATCCCAATTGCAGTCTTTAAACAGTCTGTTAGTATCTCAAAAATAGCTCAAAAAGCTGTAGCTTTAAACCCGTTAAACTCTTGTTTGCAAGCCATATTTAAAAATCTGTGAGATGAAGGTAAAAGTATTCCCTTTAATGTGGTGGAAACCTTTGAAATTGTTCTTTCACAGTAAATATCAATGTCCTTTAACTTTTTCAATACTGTTTACATGCCTAGAAGCCTAAAAGCATTTGAACTGCTTTGCTCACATTCAGTTTCATGGAATATAGTCTTTTACAAGTTTTCTGATTGTCAGTTAAACGCAGTTTCAAAGGGAGGATTAAAGTTATTTAAATAGTTCTGCAGGGATCCATTAACTCAGAGGAGCAGTGTTTATCTACCAACAATTTTTTAAGAAGGCAGAGAGCTAGGATAAAGGGGTCTTTTTTAGGATGGCAGCCTCAGGGGTCGGTGCTAGGACCACATCTTTTCACAATATACATTAATGATCTGGAAGAAGGAACTGAAGGCACTGTTGCTAAGTTTGCAGATGATACAAAGATACGTAGAGGGACAGGTAGTATTGAGGAAGCGGGGGGCTGCAGAATGACTTGGACAGGCAGATGGAATACAATGTGGAAAAGTGTGAGGCATAGACTATTCTAAATGGAGAAATGCTAAGGAAATCAGAAGCACAAAGGGACTTGGGAGTTTTTGTTCATGATTCTCTTAAGGTTAACATGCAGGTTCCGTCGGCAGTTAGGAAGGCAAATGCAATCTTAGCATCCATGTCGAGAGGGCTAGAATACAAGACCAGGGATGTACTTCTGAGGCTGTATAAGGCTCTGGTCAGATCCCATTTGGAGTATTGTGAGCAGTTTTGGGCCCCATATCTAAGGAAGGATATGCTGGCCTTGGAAAGGTACTGAGGAGGTTCACAAGAATGATCCCTGAAATGAAGAACTTGTCGTATGAGGAACAGTTGAGGACTCTGGGTCTGTACTCGTTGGAGTTTAGAAGGACGAGGGGGGATCTTATCGAAACTGACAGGATACTGCGAGGCCTGGATAGAGTGGACGTGGAGGGGATATTTCCACTTGTCGGAAAAACTAGAACCAGAGGACACAATCTCGGACTAAAGGGACGATCCTTTTCAACAGAGTTGAGGAGGAATTTCTTCAGCCAGAGGGTGGTGAATCTGTGGAACTCTTTGCCGCAGAAGGGTGTGGAGGCCAAATCACTGAGTGTCTTTAAGAGAGAGATAGATAGGTTCCTGATTAATAAGGGGATCAGGGGTTATGAGGAGAAGGCAGGAGAATGGGGATGAAAAAATTTCAGCCATGATTGAATGGCGGAGTAGACTCGATGGACCGAGTGGCCTAATTCTGTTCCTATGTCATATGGTCTAATGGTCTTCAGAGGCTGTCTCTTTGTTCTCAGCACCGGAAAGCGCTTGGGCCCTGGTCTCTGAGGGGTGGGACATGTCAGAGAGATTAGGACCCGCCCCTCTCAGGTCCAGCGAGTATCCCGGTATGCCATTGAATGGTACATCAGGATCGCTCCAAGAATCAGTCTGGTTTTCCCACTGGTGGGAGCACTTAGTTTCCGATCAGGAAAATCATGCCCACAGTGACTGAACACTTGGAGAAAGTATCAAAGAACAAAGAACAAAGAAATGTACAGCACAGGAACAGGCCCTTCGGCCCTCCAAGCCCGTGCCAACCATGCTGCCCGACTAAACTACAATCTTCTACACTTCCTGGGTCCGTATCCCTCTATTCCCATCCTATTCATGTATTTGTCAAGATGCCCCTTAAATGTCACTATCGTCCCTGCTTCCAACACCTCCTCCGGTAGCGAGTTCCAGGCACCCACTACCCTCTGTGTAAAAAACTTGCCTCATACATCTACTCTAAACCTTGTCCCTCTCACCTTAAACCTATGCCCCCTAGTAATTGACCCCTCTAACCTGGGGAAAAGCCTCTGACTATCCACTCTGTCTATGTCTCTCATAATTTTGTAGACCTCTATCAGGTCGCCCCTCAACCTCCGTTGTTCCAGTGAGATCAAACTGAGTTTATTCAACCGCTCCTCATAGCTAATGCCCTCCATACCAGGCAACATTCTGGTAAAACATCAGCTGCAAAAATAGTCAGTGTGGGGTTATCAAGGTAGGTCATGTCTGACTTAACTATTGCGGTTTTTGTGGTCACTCGCTGCTATGGTGGATAGGACAGTGTCTTATGGACTTCCAGAAGGCATTCGATTGAGTTTTACTGACAGACCACAAAGATATATCTTTGTGACATGGGCTGTTAATTGCTTGGGAGTTAGGAGACAGAGTAGAAACAAAAAGAAGGTTGCTGATTGGCAAACTGTGACAAGTAACGAGGGAACTGTACTGGGCCTAGTTTTCACCATATGTATTAATGAGTTGGATGACGATCTAGAAAGTTGTATCTAAGTTCCACTGCTGGCACAGTTTGGAGGCACAGTCAGTGTGTAGAGCAGGAAACAGGAAGTTACAAACATAACCAGATGAAGTAAATGGGGAAAAATGGCAGAAGGAGTCCAATGTGCATGGATGAGCTTGTCCACTTTAGAAAAAAGCAAATTGGAATATTTTCGGTCTCTTTCAGGGTTGGAATTCAAAAGTGGATGTATTGCTTCAATTATACAGAGACTTGGTCAAATTGCATCTATTTCTGAATTCTGTTTTAGACAATAAACCTCAGGAAAGATTTACAGACGCTGCCTGACCTGCTGAGTAATTCCAACATTTTCTTTTAGTATCTCAGGTAAGATATTTTAGCTTTGGTGGGGTTACAATACAGAGTGATAACAGGACAGGTTACATAAAACTGATTGCATTTCATAGAATCATAGAATCCCCACAGTGCAGAAGGAGTGCGTCTAACGCATTGAGTCTGCACAGACCCTCTGAAAGAACCCAACCTAGGAACACTACTCCCCGGCCTTTCACCAAAACCCCACCTAACCTGCACATCCCTGGACACCAAGGGGCAATTTAGCATGACCAATCTACCTAACTTGTACATCTTTGAACTGTGGGAGGAAACCGGAGCACCCAGAGAAAACCTACGCAGACACAGGGACTACGTGCAAACTCCACACAGTCACCCAAGACCGGAGTTGAACACGGGTACCTGGCGTTGTGAGGCTGCAGTGCTAGCCACGATAACTTATTTGCGTTTCGAAGATTGAGGGGTGACCGAAGTGGTGTTGTTTAAAATAATAAACAAACTCAACAGGATAGGTACAGAGAAACTGTTCTGGTGGGGGAGTTCAGAACAAGGGGGCATTATTTCTAAATTAGATGTAGGTCATTCAGGAATGCAATTCGGTTGTATTTTTGCACATATATAAAGAGCCGCGAGGTTTTGCTGCAGCTTTATAAAACCCTGGTTAGACCACACTTGGAATATTGTGTCCAGTTCTGGTCGCCTCATTATAGGAAGGATGTGGATGCTTTGGAGAGAGCGCTGAGGGGATTTACCAGGATATTGCCTGGACTGGAGGGCATGTCTTATGAAGAAAGGCTGAAGTGAAGAAGGAAGAGATGTGACTTGATAGGGGTGTACAAGGTGATGAGAGGCATGGATAGAGTGGATAGCCAGAGACTTTTCCCCAGGGCGGAAATGGCTGTCACGAGGGGAATAATTTTAAGGTGATTGGAGGAAGGTATAGGAGTGATGTCAAAGATTGGGGGGGGCGATTTTCCAATATTTGGCCCAAGAGTTCGCGCTGTCGTGAACGCCGTCGCGTTTCATGACGACGCGAACCGGGCCCGGTCACGTATGATGCTGGCCCCCACGGCGCTGGAGCGGTTCATGCCGCTCCAGCCTCCTTAGCGCCGCGCCAACCCGCGCATGCGCGGGGGGACTTCTTTTGCGCACCGGCCCCGACCAACATGGGGGTCGGTGTTTAGGGGCCGGCCGCGCCAGGAAATAGGTCCGCGATTCTCCCAAGCGGCGGGAACTGCCCGGTCGAGTTTCGCGGGCCGCAGGCCGGAGAATCGCCGGAGACACCGAAAATGGCGATCCTCCGGCAACCCCGCGATTCTGAGGCCCGGATGGGCCGAGCGGCCAGGCCAAAACGGCAGGTTCCCCCCGGCGCCGTCCACACCTGGTCGCTACAGTCGTGGGCGGTGCGTGAACGCTGGGGGGGGCGGCCTGTGGGGGGGCGAGGGGGGATCCTGCACCGGGGGTTACCTTAAATGTGGAGTGCCGATCGTCGGGCCGTCCTCTCTGAAGGAGGACCTCCTTCCTTCTGCCGCCCCGCAAGATCCGTCCCCCATCTTCTTGCGGGGCGGATTTGGACAGGACGGCAACCACGCATGCGCGGATGACGTCCGTTATGCGGCGCCGGCCGCGTCATCTATGCGGCGCCGCTTTTACACGGGCGACAAGGCCTGGTGCGGGTAGATGACGCGGCCCCGATACTGGCCCATTGTCAGGGCCTGAATCGGTCGGGACCGGGGCCGTTCCGCGCCATCGTGAACCTCGACGGCGTTCACGACGGCGCGGCCACTTTGGCGTGGGGGTGGAGAATCCCGCCCCCTATGTTCCTGTTTCCTCTATCTAAACTATTTTATTTACAAAATCTGCAAATATCTCAAATCT